>NW_017619623.1:2782070-3382070 GCF_001879475.1 Ipomoea nil | reverse complement strand
ATGGATCCGGGCCCTCGACAAGATACTCGGGTTAGTGGAATGCCCAGAAGAACGTCACGTAGAGATAGCCTCGTTCTACTTCGGACACGAGGCCGATCTTTGGTGGATCCACGAGGGTCCCGCTTACCAACAAGAACCAGGGTTCAACTGGGAGAACCTCAAAACACGACTACGAGAACGATTCTACCCAACACACGTGAAAGCATCCATGTACGAAGAGTTCCTCCATCTTAAACAAGGGACAGCCACCGTCATGAAATACCACAAGCGATTCCTGGAACTGGCGCGCTTCGCACCGGAGCTAGTCCCCACCGAAGTAACCAAGATAGAAAGATACGTCTCGGGCCTCAACTTCGAAGCCCGAAAAGCACTAGTGGTAAGCCGACCTCGGACTCTCAACGAGGCTTACTCCAGTGCCGCCAATCTCTATCGAATCCAACTACTCTAGCGCGGGGTTCAGGAACAGATACGAAAAAGGAATACCGGAGGGGGAGCACCACCGGTAAAAAGGACAAGGAACGACACCAACACAAGACCAAGCAACCTGACCAACCAAATACTGTCCCTAGGGAACAATGAAGCAAACCCAAGGAGCTTCCCTTGCCCAAAATGCAACAAAAGCCATAGAGGGAAAGATTGCATGGGCAATCCCTGGCGATGCTTCAACTGCGGAGAAGAAGGGCACAAGGCCTTCCAGTGCGTTCAACCCCAAAGGCCACGCCTCACCACCACAGGTTAACATGGAGGCAACACCCACCAAGGGAACTATGGCGCTCCCGGGAAAATATTCGTCATGAGCCGCACTCAAGCCGACCTCGGGAACGAGAGCAACCTCGAGGAGGGGAACCTAACCCCAGAAGACGAGGATCACACAAACCCCGCAAGAGAAAATCAAGAAGACGAATTCTGTCTAGGATAAACCGGCAATTCCTTGTAATCACCTTCATAGTAAAAAACTACTTATTTAGCGATTACTTCGAAATTTTATAAATAAAAGATTCGATTGAAATTCGATCCTGCTTATAAAGACGAAACAACAAACTATATCACCAACCCAACCCTTCCCCCACTAAAGGACAGAATAAGGAAAAAGACAAGGACCACACCATCAAAAAATATTTAATTTTACCATTAGGAATGGAACCTTAGACCTCTCCTCTACAAGTTAAAGACCTAACCACTAGCCCATAAGTGTTTCTTGAAACCATAAGGGAACACCCCCTTGTTAAACCCCTCCAAATTCCTAAAATCCACAAAACCCCCAAATCAAAAACCCTTCTCCTTCTTCTTCTTCCTCCTCTTCTCCTTCCCCATTCCTTCCCTTTTTCCCCCTCTCACGCACACCACCACCCCCTACCCAGAAAACCGCCGACCACTCACGTCGCCACCAACCGGACGCCGTCGCCACCCGGCCACTCCCCGACGACCTCGCGCCGCCGCACCGCCGTCCAAACTGCTCCGCCGGAGATCACCCGCAACACCAAAGACGCCGCCCACCATCCACTCGAACACCGCCCGCTGCCATCGACGCCCCACGCCACCGAAGACCTCCACCGCCTCGCCGAGCAGCCGTCGCCACCTCGCAGCAGCTCAAATCACCGCCGGAAAAGAGACCCGCCGGAGTATTCCACCGGAGACCCGCCGGAAAACTCACCAGAAAAGCGCCACCTATCGCGATGCCGAAGAAACCCCTCGGAATCCGCACCCCGGAGTGGTGCAATGCCGATTACACCGTAATCGGAGGTAAAACACTTGAACCCGACCAATTCTCTCCGGAATTGGTTGATATGCTTAAACATCAAGGGCTCTTAGATACTTACCTCGCCATCAAAGGGGATACATACCCCGACTTGGTGAAAGAATTCTACCAACACCTTGTGGCCACCAAACGGGGTGACAAAGTAGAAATCACCACCAAGGTCCGTGGCAAGGAAATTGTGCTTTCCGAAGGCCGTTTGGCCAAGCTCTTGAAATTGACCACCATGGGTGTGTCCAACTATGACCGGAAGGGGTGGATTGATACCCAAACCACGGGGTACAAGGACTACCTCGGGTACCTACTCGGAAAGGAGGATGGGTTCACCTCGGCCACTCGACCAAACCGAAAGTGGCTATCGGCGGATCAGAAGATATTGGTTATGATTGTAACCGATAGCCTCTTGCCCACCAATAACAAGAGCAAGGATGTGGGGAGCTTGGAGTGCACCTTTGCTTACTTCTTGAAACACAAATCAAGTTCAACATGCCGGCCCTCATGCTAAAACACATGGAGATTTGCAAATCAAGCAACCGGCTTAGCCTACCCTACGGGATGATCCTAAGTTGGATCATGGAGAAGAAGGGGGTGGACCTAAGCCACACCGAGGTCAAGACCGCAAATGGCATGGTCTTTAACGCCCAGAACCTACGCCGCAATGATATCTACTACACCGAGAGAGGACATTACCTCACGCTCGAAGAAATTTGCCAAAAACCCGAGGATGAATGAAGAGAATTGGTCGACCAATTATACATTTCCAACAAGAAGCTCAAACGAGCAATGCAAGATTGCAGAATCCTGGAGGGAAAAGAGGACCAGGAGGAGGATGACGAACCCAACCCGTCGGTGCAACCACGATCAGGAGGGAACCCAAGGGAGCAAAACGAGGGCTCAATCAATGAACGCATACTCGCACAGCTCAACCGGCAAAACCAAATCATGGAGGAAGGGTTCTCATCCTTGATCCGTACGACACGCGCACTAGATCAGAGGGTGGCAGCAATCGAGGCCACCTTGGGCACTCGCGGGACGTCCAGCTCAGCAGCAAGAGACCGAGGTAGACCCAAAACCTTTCTATCACAACACCACCAGAAATCCAATCTATCCCAGCTAAGGCAAAACGTGGGGCCACATTCCTAACCGGGAGGCCAAGATGCGGAATGCCTAGGGGGTGAAAGAATGGATTAACGCACCGGGTTTCGGGGATGAAGCCCCTCGTAAGGGGGAGAGAATGTAACACCCCGTGTTACGGCCCCTAAAACCAATTAATTAATTAACCCATAGCCCAAGAGAAAGAATAAATTATAATAATTAATTAGGGAAAAAGGCCCACCATAGTCCATGGGCCCTCATCTCTAAACCCAACCCCTAGTCCTAAAAGGATAAGACCCTTAGATATATAAATAGGGAACCTAGAAGGCACCTAGAACTCCCATAAGAATAACGCCCCACCACCCCAAAAGAGCTCCAAGAATCCCCTTAGAAGAAATCAAGAAAGCAAGAAAGCTTAAAGAAAGACCCTTCATAGCCAAGGAATTAATTAAGGCTAAGAGGTAACCCATGTCTCAACAAAACCTATTTTCATAGCTATGATTTCCCCCGTAGGATTTCCCCATATTATTGTGTATTGATGATTTGTGATGTTATTATTGATGATTGATGGGATAATTCCATGGGTCATCTTGATATCGGGAGATTCTTGATAATTATGGTGTTCTTAACGATTATGTGGAGTTCTTGATGATTATATGTTGCTCTTGATAATTATATGGCGTTCTTGATGCTTATGTGTTATTTGTACCGAATCTTGTAATTAGAAGACGAATCGTATTCTTGTTGGTATAAAAGTGATTAGAACCCTAGGTTGTATCGTATAATATTATTCTTGGTGTATCGGGTGGGAAAATCGCATGTTTGGGTGTCAATTATGTTTAGAAAAGCATGATAGGTTATGTGCCGTACGTTTCTCGTATTTGATCCGTTAATTGTCTACGTGTTGATCGTTAATTACGTTGTAAAGTGTCTAAGCATGGTTTCGGGTTCCACAATGGTTCCCGGGGCGTTTTGTGTATAAAGAGTCAGTGGGGGGTAGGTGGGGGGTAGGGGACCCGCCACCTACCCGCGGCCGGGAGGGGCGTCTCCGGCAGGCGGGCAGCTGCCCGCAGGCGACCCGCTGCCCGGAACAGTGTTTACCGGCGGGCAGCCGGCGGGTGGCCCCCCACCCACCGGCTACCCGCTGGAAATCTCCCCCATTCGGGACCCTGGCTTCCCCGTTTGATGTTTCCCCGATCCCCGTGGTGTCCCAACAGACTCCGTTCATCGTGCCATGTCTAGTTTGATGTTTCGGGTACCGTTCGTAGGTTGATGAGTCTTATACATTGCATGCTAGTTGAATTGGTATCCCGTTGAACTAGGTGGAAGAAGTATGAACCTCTTAGGACCATTCTTAGTATGTGAAGGATCACGCATAGGTTTCGTTATAGGCTTTATCCCCCTTCCCAATGTGTTAATGTGGGTTGCATGTGCTTGCTATGTGTTATGTGTGCATGATACCCCAATTCGGTTGCGATCGGATTGGTTATTCCTGAGCTGCGGTTCAGAAGCTGGCTGCGGTCAGATTTACAATCCCGGGCTGCGGTCAAACGTTTCTACATGAGCTGTGGTTCATACTTTCCTGGCTGCGGCCAGATGACATACTCTTGGGCTGCGGTCCACTGTTTGGTTGCGATCAAACTATGATGAGCTGCGGTTCATCGGTCGGTTGCGATCGACCCCTCCGTGTTGCGATACGGGGCAGGGTGCTGCGGGGCCGTGTCAGAGCTATATGCGCTGACCCTCATGTATGGGCATGCGATTGGTCTTGTGGCGCCAACAAAGTGTGCTATGTGATGAGATATGGATGAGTTATGAGTATCTTGGGGGATGTGACTATGGGATTTATTCTGGGGATTGTTTATGTTGGGTTATGATTATTATTTGTGCTCAGCTTTATCTGTCTTGCATGTTGTGGACTGCATACGCTTGTTATAACTGTTGCTTGTGTCTAGCCTTATCTGTCGAGTCATTCCCGGTTTTAAAAGCTTGAGTTCGTAGGATATATCTTCATGCTCCAAATGGTTTCCGTATATCTCTATATGTATTGTATTTCAACGTGTTGGAGTGGGTTACCAGCATTTCTCGCTGAACAGATATATTTGGCTTTCAGGCATAGACGATTAGAGCACTGGAGCGCGCTAGACTGGAACGTAGAAGTAGAGTAGTTTCCCTTTCGGCCTGCGTGCCATGTTATGCATTTATGTTTCGGAGGATATTAGTTAGATAGCCTGTGCACCTGGGTTCTCTAGCCCAGGTGTGGCATAGCACCCCGTACGCTTATGTTATACTTTGGGATTTAATGAGATGTTATCCTTGTTATATAAGTTTTAAATGTCTTGAAAATCTGGGGTGTTAAGATCTCAAGGGTCATTAAGGACCCACAAGGAAATGAGATGACACGTAAAGTCACCGAGTCATTCCACAACGAGGTTAGGTAACCAACTGCGCTTCAAAAAGAAAAAGAGCATGCAAGGACACCCTCACCATTAAAAGTAACACAAAAAGGCACAACTAGTCGAACCTCGGGGAAGACATGAAGTCTTACTAAGAATTTCATTCACTAAAGAGGAGATGAAATTCAATAAGAAGGGAAAATCAACCCAAAGTTTACCGACTCCCAAGAAACTTTGGGAAGAATTTGGGAAGTGCGCCCTAAGAGATTGGCTTGGTTGACCAAACTTGGTCAAGACCTTGGACGCATTAAAGAAGTAAGTGTTAAATCATCACGGGAGATTCCCTCAAGATAGGGGAGAAGGATGAAACCTTAGCCTGGGAAGCAATGTCTAACAAGGATCTTAAAGTCAAGCAAGTGCCAACACCAAGGAAGAAGGATCATCAGTTCGTCAATACGTCGTGATCAAAGCATCAAACCAGAATAGTCACTTGAAGATCGAGAACCCTTAACCCATCCTAGCCGAACTCCCTTCCCTCCCTCGGAAAATCGGCCCCCTCCTTATTTCAAAACCCTTTCTACCCTTCAATCACACTCTTGATCCCCTATTTTAACGATTCCATACAAGGTGGCAACCTCACACCCTAAGTTGCAACCTTGAAAACTTTGATCCTAATTCCTAAATTCACTTTGTCCTCAGGTTTGAAACCCACTCTCTTAGCCCTTTAAACCTAATCGTTCCCAAAAACCCAGCACACATAAACATACAATTATACAGTTTCCCCGTAGAATGCTTTCGCTATAGGACCACCGTACTACTTTGAACTCGTTACCCCCGCAATGATATCCAAGCTTCGGGGACGAAGCTTCTCGTAAGGGGGGGAGAGTGTAACACCTCGTGTTACGGCCTTCAATCTCGGATTAATTATTTAATTAATCCCGTTAATAATAATTAAATATGATTTAATTCAGTTAGGTTTCCTTTAATTAATTAATAAGGTCCACCATGAACCGTGGACCCTTGCCTAAATTAGAGTCTTAAGCCTATTAGGAATAAAGAAAGTAAACCCTTTAGTATTCAGATTCTAATTAGGAATCCTAGACCTAGTTATCTATTAGGAATAAAGGAAGTAGGCCTTTTACTATTCAGACTACGATTAGGATTCCCTTTAATTAATTAATATGGTCCACTATGGACCATGGACCCTTATCCCTAAAATAAGCCCATAGTCTTATAAGGAATAGAATTAGTAAACCCATACCATTCAGACCCTAATTAGGAGTCTTAAATATATAAATAGGGATATAGGAGGCACCTAGATCTTTCACCACCATAATCTCTCACCACACAAGAAGTTCCAAGAATCCCCTTAGGAGAAATCAAGAAAGAAGAAAGCTTAAAGAAAGACCCTTCATAGCCAAGGAATTAATTAAGGCTAAGAAGTAACCCATGTCTCAACAAAACCTATTTTCATAGCTATGATTCCCCTCTTAGGATTTCCCGATATTATTGTGTATTGATGATTTGTGATATTATTATTGATGATTGGTGGGATGATTCCATGGGTGATCTTGATGATGAGAGGTTCTTGATAATTATGGTGTTCTTGACGATTATATAACGTTCTTGATAATTATATGGTGTTCTTAATGTTCTTAATGATTATATGAGGTTCTTGATAGTTATATGATATTCCTACCGAATCTTGATTTTGGAAGATGAATTGTGTTCTTGTTGATTTAAAAATAATTAGAACCCTAGGTATATCGTGGAATTCGTATGGTATTATTCTGGGTATATTGGGTGGGAATTCGCATGATTGGGTGTTGATTATGTTTAGAAAAACATGATAGGTTATGTGCCATATGTTTCTTGATCTTTGATCCGTTAATTGTCTACGTGTGTTATCAATTGCATTTGAAAGTGTCTAAGCATAGTTTCGGGGTCCACAAAGGTTCCCGGGGCGTTTTTGGTGAAAAAGAGTCAGTGGGGGGTAGGTGGGGGTAGGGGACCCGCCACCTACCCGCGGCCTATTTGGGCAACGCCGGCAGCGGGCAGCTGCCCGCCGGGCACCCGCTGCCCGGAACAGTGCCGCCGGCGGGTGACCCCTCACCCACCGGCTTCCCGCTGGTTTGTACCCCACCTTGGGATTTTGGCTTCCCCGTTTGATGTTCCCCCGACCCCCGTGTTGTCCAAACGGGCCCCGTCTATCGTGCCTATGTCTAGTTCGATATTTCGGGTACCGTTCGTAGGTTGTATGGGTCTTATATATTGCATGCTAGTGAATTGGTATTCCGTTGACCTAGGTGAAGGAAGTATGAACCCCTTAGGATTATTCTTAGTATGTGAAGGATCACGCATAGGTTATGTTATACGTTTTCTCCCCCTTCCCAATGTGTTAATGTGGGTTGCATGTGCTTGCTATGTGTTATGTGTGCATGATACCCAATTCGGTTGCGATCGGATTGGTCATTCCTGAGCTGCGGTTTAGAAGCTGGCTGCGGTCAGATTTGCACTCCCGGGCTGCGGTCCACCGTTTGGTTGCGATCAAACGTTTCTACACGAGCTGCGGTTAATATTTCCTGGCTACGGTCAGATGACATACTCTTGGGCTGCGGTCCACTGTTTGGTTGCGATCAAACTATGATGAGCTGCGGTTCATCGGTCGGTTGCGATCGACCCCTCCGTGTTCCGATACGGGGCAGGGTGCTGCGGGGCCGTGTCAGAGCTATATGCGCTGACCCTCATGTATGGGCATGCGATTGGTCCTGTGGCGCCAACAAAGTGTGCTATGTGATGAGATATGGATGAGTTGTTGCTATGAGTACCTTGGGGATGTGACTATGGAATTTATACTGGGAATCGTATATGTCGGATTATGATTATTAATTGTGCTTATCTTACCTGTCTTGTCTGTTGTAAACTGTATATGCTTGGTATAACTGTTGTCTGTGCTTAGCCCTATCTGTTGAGTCGATCCCTGTTTTAAAAGCTAGAGTCTCGTAGGATATATCTTCATGCTTCAAAATGGTTTTCGTATATATATATATATATATATATATATATATATATATATATATGTATATATATATATATATATATATATATATATATATATATATATATATATATATGTAATGTATTTCAACGCGTTGGAGTGGGTTACCAGCATCTATCGCTGAACAGATATATTTGGCTTTCAGGCACTGATGAGTAGACACCGGAGCGCGCTATAGATTCGAGGCGTAGTGTAGATAGTTTCCCTTTCGGCCTGCGTGCCATCTACATTATTACGGAATTTAGTTAGTTAGCCTGTGCATCTGAGTTCTCCAGCTTAGGTGTGGCATAGCACCCTGTACCTTTATGTTTAACAATGCTCTCTTTGGGATTTAATAAGAGAATACCTTTATTATATAAGTCTTTAAATGTTTTAAAATTTCGGGGTGTTACACAAACTTCCTGTAAATGAATTACACATTTTTAGGTACCCAACTTGATTTGGGTCCTTGGGTGTTAGTCATTTTTGGTACCCAAATCCACCTTGTACTCACTGATCTAAGTCTAGGTCATTGGTAACCATTAAACACATTATAATCATATTTAATTTTTGAAAACATTTTTTGTGCCGGTTTTTGAAAATGTACTCGATTTTTTGGCACGTGGGAGGTAGATTGTTTGAGCCTATGATAGGCATTAAATCTGGACTTAGTCCATGGTTTAATGTTATCAAACCAATCTTGTTTGGAGGGATAAAATCTCCCTGCCTCAATTCTTGGATTCCTTCCCATTCTCCTATGAGGACTTTGTGCACTAGACTCATTGGTGTATTTCCATTCAGGAACAAACTTTTGTCTTTTTCCATACTGTTTTGGTGAAATATTGTTTCTTTGAGGCTTCGGCCTAACAACATTAATTTTGACATTAGTTTGGTGACCAATTCCTTGTCTCACTGTGCTTTCTTGACCTTTTACAAATTTTACTACTTGGACTTTATTTTTAAAGTAGTAGTAGAATTAGCCAAGTTTTTGGAGGCTTGAGAACATGATGGATCATAGCCGAGTCCGGTTTTATCACTTGAGGGTTTTTCCATATTTACCATTTTGTCCATTATTTTGGATGAATGTGTAAATGTTGCTATAACCTCTCTAAGGTTGTGTTCTCTCACTTCCCTTGATTTACACTCTTCTTGAAGACAAATAATTTTATCTTTCAAGTTTTTCACTTCAAGTAGAGCATTTTACAATTTTTCATTTATTTGATCTTTTTCAAGAATCAAAAGATAATTGCGCTCTTTGAGTTGAGAGCGAGTGTCCATTACGGTTTGACATTCTTCCATTAAGTGAAAGAAGGACTCTAGAAAATGAAGAATTGACAAAATCATAAGAATTTGATGTTACCTCATTTTCTTCATTTCCATTTGCCATAAGACACATGTCCTTGTAGGGTGTGTTGTTGGAGATGCTCATGCAAAAAATTGCATTGTCATCCTTTGAGGTGTCACTTTCATCACTTGAAGATTCTTCTGACTCACTTATCTCAAGTGGGTCACTAATAAGTGCTTTTCTGCTCTCCTTTTTGTGAACCTTTTATCTTTGGTCTTGAATTCTTCCTGTGAGAGTTAGAAATATTTGTATATTGATTTTTACTTACCTTGGGGTGTGGGCAACTAGCTGCAAAGTGTCCAAGCTTTCTACAGTTGTAGCACAAATTCGAGTCTTCCTTAACTATTTCTTTCATTGAGTTTTTTTTTTTGCATTCCACGATTTCCCTTGTGGATTTTTCTTGTAGTTGCTTCTCTTCATGAATTTCCTAAATTTCTTGACAAAGAAAGCAAATTAATCATTAGGCAATAATTCAACATTTTGTACTGACCTTGAAGTTGATGGTTGCTCAGCTACAACCGCGTTGTTCTTTTCTTCATGATCTTCCGCTAATCTTGATTTCATCTCAAATTCATAAGCTTTTAGATTAGTAAAGAGCTTATCGGTTGATAGGGTTTTTAGATCCCTATGATCTCTCATGGCCGTAACCTTCATGTCCCATGTAGATGGTAGACCACGTAGAATTTTGAGTGAGATTTCATTTTGATTAATATCTTTTCCAAGATCATTAATCTCTCCTAAGATTTTGGCAAATCTTTTTTCCATGTCGGTAATATTCTCGCCGCTTAGCATTTTGAAATCCTCAAATTTCTTTAATGTTATGGTGAGCATATTATCCTTTTCTTGCCCGTCTCCTTCACCAATTTGAATGAGTGTTTCCCAAACTTCCTTCGCGGATTGACATTTTTGGACTTTTGGAAATATCGTGTCATCGATGGATTTAAACAAAATATCCTTGGCAATATTGTCCAAGTTATTTCTTGTTCTATCTTCACGAGACCATTCCGCTTTCGGTTTTGGAATGTATCGTGGAGTGTCACTTGTTTGTACGTATGAAGTGTTGACTTGTAAAATCTCAATAGGACCACTTGTAACAACCTCCCACATTTCATCATGTAGTGCGGATAAATGTACCTGCATACGAATTTTCCAATCATCAAATTTCTCTAAGGAAAACAATAAGTTTTGGGCAAGAGCCATATCTCTTTTCATCATCTTGATTTTTCGAGATCTGTCTTGCAGTCAAAATTGACTCAAATAGATAATCGCTCTGATACCAATTGTTGGTCCCGATAGGGTGGTGAAAGTCTAGAGGGGGGGGGGGGGTGAATAGACTTTCAAGCTTTTTCAAAATAAGTAACTCTTTGGTAACTTCAACTCTAAGTAACAAGTAAATAGAGTAAGTTTAAAACTGCATAGCGGAATAATAATATGTAAAGAGTTATGCCCAACCAATAATTTAAATACGCATGTAAGATGGGTACAGATGATATGTAAAGTGACAGAGATATCTTGAATATATAAAGGAGATGGTTCACTCAATATGTAACAATAATATTCAAGATTGTAAATAAATATCGTGTCATGTCGACCGTGTGACGAACGTTACATGCAACACGTCAAACTTGCTTAGAATAATTCAATATTTAAGCCCGAGAAGTTTGAGTCACATGCATACGTGAAAACACATTAAACCCGAACGGTTAAGATTAACTGTGAATAGTAAACGGGTTAGTCGGATAAGATAGATAGATAGAGCAAATTATGTAAGTGCGATATGTAAATGAGAGAGGCAATTTATAGTGGTTTGGAAGTGGCGTAATCTTCCTAGTCCACTTTACTCCATTCACTTCTAGGAGTAATTCACTATTTTCCACACACAGTTACAATAGTGATTAAGCGCTACACAAGCACTTCTTCCGGATGTCTTGCACACAGCTACACCCAACTCCGAGTGTCTCACACACAGCTACACTCAACTCCGAGTATTTCGCACACAGTTATACTCAACTCCGAGTATTTCGCACCCAGCTATACTCAACTCCAAGTATTTCGCACACAGCTATACTCAACGCCAACTAAGTGTCTTGCACACAACTACACTTAGCAATTACGAGTGTTTTGCACACAGCTACACTCACTAGAGTATTTTGCACACAGCTATACTCTTTCTACAATTACAAATACAAAGGTAATTGTATCTCTCTCCAACTAGTTTTGAGACTATTCTGACTAAGTCTCTAAGAATATTTGAGCACTTGCACTTTTGAATTTTGCACTTTGTTTTTTCGTGTGTATTGCACCTCTTCTCACTTATCTTCAAGTCTTCATGGCTTTTTATAGGCAATCAAATATATCCGTTGGAGTGGGATAATTTGATATTTGAAATTTGAATCTTTATAGCCTGGTATTGTTGACAATAGTAGATCTTCAATTTTGATTTGATTGTCAACTTGCCTGACAAAATAATATTTTATCTCAACTTGATTTTCAATTTGTTTCTTAAAATATTATTCTTTGTTGTCAATTTGAATATCCAACGAATCTTTGAAATAAATTCATCTGATAGAATTTATTTCTAGGATAAGTTTTTATATTCATGTCTTCATAAATATTTTCCGTTCTGATCAAATATCTTCAGGCAATTTTGGACTCTTGTGGCATGTGGGCTGATCCAAAATAAATTCCTTCGAATTTATTCATTTTCTGAACATCTTACTTCTTTGCCACATTGTGCTCCTTTGACTTGGGCACTTCTTTCTTGTTTGACTTGGACATTGTGCACTTTCTGATTTGGTCACATTGTGCTCCTTTGAACACATTGACTTGGGCACTTCTTTCTTGTTTGACTTGGACATTGTGCACTTTCTGATTTGGTCACATTGTGCTCCTTTGAACACATTGTGCTTGTTCACATTGTGCTCTTTTAGAACATTGTGCTCCTTTTAAGATATTGTGCTCCTTGGGCACATCTTTCTTGTACACATTGTGCTCCTTAAGGACATTGTGCTCCTTGGGAACATTGTGCTTGTCCGCATCGTGCTCCTTTAGGACCATTGTGCTCCTTTGAGAACATTGTGCTTGTCCGAAAACTTGACTTGTAAAAAAGTAAGTCCTTGGGGGGGAATTGATCTCAAGTGTGATAGTTTTAAGTAAGGACTTCTACCATTTCACCATTAGGCTCATCCGGTCAATTTTTGCAACGCCATTCCTTTATGCTTCTTTCTCGGATGAATACTCGTAGGACCAAAATTAATTTCCCAAAATAATTTTGTTCTTCCTATGGTAGATTTCTTTTGACTCGATATTCTGATTTATGATGCTTGTACTAAAAGACCTAAAAACAAAGGGGATCTAATGTACATTTGGCTCATCAAAACTTACAAAAATATTCCTATCAGTCCACGATCCGCGGTGGACCACATTAATTAGTTAAAGGGATTTATAATCAAATTAAATCCTTTTTAATTATTATTGATGGAATTAATTAAATAATTAATTCGAGATTAAGGGCCGTAACACGGGGTGTTACAACAATCCATTCGGCCTTCAGCCGACATCCGAACCTTAGTCCGGGAACCACCCAATTGGCCTATAACCAAAATGGGGGATCATGCAACACATAACACATAGGAGCACGTAATAGCATATTGGGAGGGGAAAGACATATAAATAAACTTACGTGTGATCATTCACAAACTAAAAATAGTCCTAAGGGTTCATACAACCTCCACCTAGGTCAACGGGTTACCAATTCAACTAGCATGCAATCCCTAAGAGTCATTTAACCTACGAATGGTACCCGAAATATCAAACTAGACTCAAGTACGACAAACAGGGTCCGTTGGGACACCATGGAGAGCGGGGAACATCAAACGGGGAAGTCAAAGACCCGGGGTGGGGTACGGACCAGCGGGTAGCCGGTGGGTGGAGGGCTACCCGCCGGCTGCCCGCCGAAGAACACTGTTCCAGGCAGCGGGTCGCCGACGGGCAGGCGGCTGCCCGGTGGCTGCCCGCTGCGGGGCGGTGTTCTTCGGGCAGCGGGTAGGTGGCCGGTTCCCCTACCCCCACCTACCCCCATTGACTGTTTACTCATATATTCGTCCCGGGAACCTTTGTGGAACCCAAAACCATGCTTAGACACTTTTAAACACAATCAACGACACCACGTAGGCAATTAACGGATCAAAAGCAAGAATCACGTAGGACTCGTCCTATTATGACTTCTAAATATAAACAACACCCGAACATGCGAATTCCCACCCAAATATATGACAAAAACATCCCAACACAAATTCCCAATCCAACCTAGGGCTCTAATCCCACCCAAGTCATCAAGATCATATTTTATCTTTAACATCTAGAAATATCAAGATTCGTCAAGAATCATCACATCAAAATCAAGAACTTCTTTTCAACATCAAGATCATCAAGATTATCAAGAGAGCATATAAATCATCTTATCGAAAGAACATAACACAGTTATCATGGAATAATTCATCAAGATAAAAGAATATAGAGGGAGGCCAAGGAAGGAGATTATAGCGAAGAAAATAGGTTTTGTTGAGACATGGGTTAACTCTTAGCCTTAATTAATTTCCTTGGCTATGAAGGGTCTTTCTTGATTTCTCCTAAGGGAATTCTTGGAACTTCTTGTGTGGTGAGAGATTATTGTGGTGTAAGATCTAGGTGTCTCCTATGTCCCTATTTATATACTTAAGAGTCCTAATTAGGTTCTAAGTGGTATGGGTTTGCTAATTCTATTTCCTATAGGACTAGGGGATTGGTTTTAGGGATAAGGCCCATGGACCATGGTGGACCCCTTTTTAGCTAATTATTGGATTTTAATTCCCTTTTTAGGGTGGGTGATAATTTAAT
This sequence comes from Ipomoea nil, assembly GCF_001879475.1. Taxonomy (NCBI): domain Eukaryota; kingdom Viridiplantae; phylum Streptophyta; class Magnoliopsida; order Solanales; family Convolvulaceae; genus Ipomoea; species Ipomoea nil. Next base: position 3,367,563 of record NW_017619623.1, on the reverse strand, counting down.
TAATTTTAATTTAGGGGCTGTAACATGGGGTGTTACACTCTCCCTCCTTATAAGAGGCTTCGTCCCCGAAGCCGGTGTGTGGATCCATTCTTTCACCCCTAGACGTCACGGATTTTGGCCTCCTGATTAGGAGATGTAGCTCCTCGTGTTATCTTTGTTGGGGTAGATTGGATTTTTGGTGAGGTGGTGGTTTGGAGGGTTTGGGTCTACCTTGGTTTCCTGGTCCTGAGCTGGATGTCCCGCAAGTGCCCAACATGGCCTCGATAGTTGCCACCCTTTGGTCCAAAGCGCGTGTTGCGCGAATTTGGGATGAGAATCCGTCGTCCATGATTTGGTTCTGTCTGGTGAGCTGTGCGAGGATGCGTTCGTTGATGGATTCTTCATTTTGACCCGTTGGATTTCCCCTTGCTCGCGCGGGTGCCGGTGGATTAGGCTCGCTATCTTCGTCTTGTTCCTCATTTTCCCCCGGTTCCCCACATTATTACATTTCCCGCTTGAGTTCTTGTTGGTGATATTCAGTTGATCAACCAATTCCCTTCGTTCCTCCTCGGGCTTAAGGCAAACCTCTTCGAGGGTGATGTGTTGTCCCCCTTCGGTGTAGTTGATATCATTGCGACGGAGATTCTTAGCATTGAAAACCATGCCACTTGAGGTCTTAACCTCTGTGTGGCTCAGGTCTACCCCCTTTTTCTCCATGATCCAAATCAGGATCATCCATAGGGTAGGCTAAGCCGGTTGCTAGTTTTGCAAAATTCCATGTGTTTCAACATAAGTGCAGGTAGATTGAACTTGATTTTGTGTTATTAAGAGATAGGCAAAAGTACACTCCAAACTTCCCACATCCTTGCTTTTGTTGTTTGTAGGCTTTTACCCCGTGTTTTGGGTACCAATCCACCCCTTCCGGTCGTAGTCTGACACACCTGTGGTGGTCAGTCTTAAGAGCTTGGCCAAGCGGCCTTCTGAAAGTGTGATTTCCTTGCCTTGGACTTTAGCGGTGATTTCCAGTTTATCACCTCGTTTGACGGCCACCAAATGATGATAGAACTCCTTCACCAACTTGGGGTACGTATCCCCTTTGATGGTGAGGTACGTGTCCAAGAGTCCTTGAAATTTAAGCATATCGACCAACTCCGGAGAGAATTGGTCGGGTTCGAGGGCTTTACCTCTGATCACCATGTAATCAGCGTCGTTCCAATTCGGGGTTCGGATTCCGAGGGGCTTTTTCGACATTTTTGAATTTTCTCCTAGATAGCGTTTTCCGGCGGACTTCCGGTGAGCTCCAGCGAGGGTTCCGGCGGTACGGCTTCTCCGACGTCGACGGCTCTCGGCGTGACTTGGTTTGGCGAGGTGGCGGAGATGCTCGGCAAGGTAGTGGTGGACCAAGGTGGGGCTCGGGTTATGCTGCGGTGGTGGTGTGTTTCAGTGGGGGAGGTTCGGGTGGCCGACGGGCGGTTGTGGTGCTGTGGGCTGTCTCCGAGGTGGCGGTGGTGGGTGCTGCCTGGGTGGTTGCCGATGGTTCGGCCGGTGACGGCGATTAACGGGGTGGTTTTTTGGGGTGATGGGGTGGTTTTTGTGTGGCGGCGGAATGAGTGGGGGAGGAAGAGAGGGAGAGAGAGTGGGGAAGAAGAAGAAGAAGGGTTTTTGATTTGGGGGTTTTGGGGTTTTTAGGGATTTTGTAGGGATTTAAGAAGGGAGTGCTCCCTTGAGGTTTCAAGAAACACTCATGGCTTAGTGGTTAGGGACTTGGGTTTTTGAGTAGGAGGTTTAGGGTTCAATTCCCATTGGTGACATTAGTCTTCTTTGTCTTTTTCCTTCTTTTGTCTTCTAGTGGTAGAAGATTCGGTTGGTCCTTCTTGTAATTGTTGTAGGTAGTCTCTCCTTATGCTAATTTATTTTGATTTTATTCATAATAATTCCAAAATAGCTATGCTAAACAAGTAATTTTACTATGAAGGTGGTTACAGGGAGTTCTTTAGTTTATCCTAAGCAGAATTCATGTTATTGGTTTTCTTCTGGTGGATTTGCGTGATCTTCGTCTTCTGGGGCCACGTTTCCTTCGTCGAGGTTGCCCTCGTCCTCGAGTTCGGCTTGCGTGCGGCTCATGATGAATACTTTTCTGTGGGCACCGTAATTTCCTTGATTGTTCGCGCCTCCGTGTTGGCCCATGGCCATAGGGCGCGAGCGTGAGGGTTGGGTGCAGTGGAAGGCTTTGTACCCCTCCTTCCCACAGTTGAAGCATCGTAAGGGATTCCCTATGCAGTCCTTGTCCCTATGCTTTTTGTGGAATTTTGGGCAAGGGAAGCCCCATGTATTCGCTTCATTGTTTCTTGGGGGTGGCCTCTGTCCAGCAGGGTTGCTTGGCCTTGTGTTGGTGTTGGTTCTCGTTCTTTTCATCGGAGGTACCCCTCCCCCTGCATTCCTCTTTCGAATCTGATCTTGAACTCCACGTTGTAGTAGTTGGATTCGATAGAGATTGGCGGCACTGGAGTAAGCTTCGTTGAGGGTCCGGGGTCCGCTTACTATTAGTGCCTTTCGGGCTTCGAAGTTGAGGCTCGATATAAACCTTTCTATCTTGGTTGATTCTGTGGGGACTAGCTCTGGCGCGAAGCGCGCTAGTTCGAGGAATCGTTTGTGGTATTCCGCGACGGTAGTCGCTCCTTGTTTTAGGTGGAGGAACTCTTCGTGCATAGAAGTTTTTGCGTGTGTCGGGTAGAATCGTTCTCGCAGGCGTGTCTTCAGGTTTTCCCTGTTGAATCCTGGTTCTTGTCTGTAAGTGGGTCCCTCGTGGATCCACCAAAGGTCTGCCTCGTGTCCGAAGTAGAACGAGGCTCTCTCCACACGACGTTCTTCTGGGCATTCTACCAACCCCAGAATCTTGTCGAAGGTTCGTATCCATTGTTCGAGGATAGCGGGATCTTCTTCTCCCGAGAATGTGGTTGGTCGATGGTTTGAAACTTGTCGGGCGACTTCTGAGTTTGTGTTTGGTAGAGGGGGTTGCGGTCTGTTGTTGCGGAGGGCTACGTCGCTTAGTGCTTGAGCAACTTGGGTGAGCTGTTGTAGGGTTTGAGCCAGGGGGTCTTGTGTAGCGAGTTCCGGGGTCCTTGATTGTCTTCTGGTTGGTGCCATGATGCTGATCTATAGAGCCAATGGTTATAGTAACCTTTGAGTTAGCGTGTTGTACCCTTACCTTGGTGTGATAAGAGAAGGGGAGTTCTTTAATTTAATGAGGGATAAGGGGGGGTTACGTGATGATATGCAGGCTCACGATCTCACCGCGTGTCCTACGATTCCTAATTCTTGTGTTCTTAGGTACCTAAATCCTATCCTTACTGAGCTCCTAGTGTTTTAAGCCTATTGTCCTAAGGTCTTGGTCCTAAGAGTCTTATCCTAGGGTCAAACATAGGCTCTGATACCAACTATAACACCCCAAAATTTTGAAACTTTTAAAACTTATATGATAAAGGTAATTTCTCATAAAATCCCAAACAAAGTATTACTAATTATAAGTGTACGGGGTGCTATGCCACATCTGAGCTGGAGAACTCAGATGCACAGGTTAAACTAACTAAATATCTTCAATACATCATTATGGCACGCAGGCCGAAAGGAAAGACTATCTATCTAATCCACGATCTTCTAGCGCGCTCTGGGATCTACTCATCTGTGCCTGAAAGCCAAATATATCTGTTCAGCGAGAGATGCCGGTAACCCACTTCAACGCGTTGAAATACATTATAGATAGATATATATAGATATACGAAAATCATTTTGAAGCAGGAAGATATATACTTAAGAGACACTAGTTTTAAAAGACCAGAATAGACTCAACAAATAGGGGCAAGCACATCAAACAATAATAAACAGTTAAGTAGAGATAACATCATAAGGAATACGCATCTAGAGTCACAGAACGGTTTTCAATTCCAAAACACATCATCATTCAATCACCATTCATATCACATAATCGTTGATGGCGCCACGGGACCAATTGCATGCCCCGAACATGAGGGTTTATGCTTATAGCATTAACACGGCCCCGCAGCACCCTACCTCAGTACCGTGGTATGAGGGGAGTTGATCGCAACCAACCCTTTGAGAACCGCTGACGAACTCAACGTCGGACCACGATCCGACACACCGTTGATGCGTACAGTCGGTGGACCGTAGCGGATCAAGCCCGACACACCGGTGAGCTAAACTCAGTCGGTGGGCGAAGATCCTCGGAGACTACGGCCCTACACACCGCTGTCCCATCACTCAGTGGATCGCAGCCAGCCGTAGCCCTACACACCGCATGATTACTCAGGTCGGTGGACTACAGCCTTCCTCGGCTTGTTGGCCCTACACACCGCCTGGCGCGTCCAGGTTTGTGGGTCATATCACCAAGGCCCATATTTGGACCTGTAGTCCAAGAAGTGAATCAATTTGGCCTTAGCCACTTCTGAGCCTTAGCTCAGGAACAATCCATTTGGCCTTCAGCCTCTTCCGAACCTTTAGTCCGGGAACAATCCATTCGGTCTTCAACCGACTTCCGAACGTTAGTCCGGGAACAATCCATTCGGCCTTCAGCCGACTTCCGAACCTTAGTCCGGGAACCACCCAATTGGCCTATAACCAAAATGGGGGATCATGCAACACATAACAGATAGGAGCATGTAATAGCATATTGGGAGGGGAATGACATATAAATAAACTTACGTGTGATCATTCACATACTAAGAATAGTCCTAAGGGTTCATACAACTTCCGCCTAGGTCAACGGGTTACCAATTCAACTAGCATGCAGTCCCTAAGACTCATTTAACCTACGAATGGTACTCGAAATATCAAACTAGACTCAAGTACGACAAACAGGGTCCGTTGGGACACCATGGGGAGCGGGGAACATTAAGCAGGGAAGCCAAAGACCCAGGGTGGGGTACGGACCAGCGGGTAGCCGGTGTGTGGAGGGCCACCCGCCGGCTGCCCGCCGGAGAACACTGTTCCGGGCAGCGGGTCGCCGACGGGCAGGTGGCTGCCCGCTACCGGGCGGTGTTCTTCGGGCAGCGGGTAGGTGGCGGGTTCCCCTACCCCCCACTGACTCTTCACTCATATATTCGTCCCGGGAACCTTTGTGGAACCCGAAACCATGCTTAGACACTTTTAAACGCAATCAACGACACCACGTAGGCAATTAACGGATCAAAAGTAAGAATCACGTAGGACTCGTCCTATTACGACTTCTAAATATAAACAACACCCGAACATGCGAATTCCCACCCAAATATATGACAAGAACATCCCAACACAAATTCCCAATCCAACCTAGGGCTCTAATCCCACACAAATCATCAAGATCATATTTTATCTTTAACATCACGAAATATCAAGATTCGTCAAGAATCATCACATCAAAATCAAGAACTTCTTTTCAACATCAAGATCATCAAGATTATCAAGAAAGCATATAAATCATCTTATCGAAAGAACATAACACAATTATCATGGAATAATTCATCAAGACACAAGAATATAGAGGGAGGCCAAGGAAGGAGATTATAGAGAAGAAAATAGGTTTTGTTAAGACATGGGTTACCTCTTAGCCCTAATTAATTTCCTTGGCTATGAAGGGTCTTTCTTGATTTCTCCTAAGGGAATTCTTGGAACTTCTTGTGTGGTGAGAGATTATTGTGGTGTAAGATCTAGGTGTCTCCTATGTCCCTATTTATATACTTAAGAGTCCTAATTAGGGTCTAAGTGTTATGGGTTTGCTAATTCTATTTCCTCTAGGACTAGGGGATTGGTTTTTGGGATAAGGCCCATGGACCATGGTGGACCCCTTTTTAGCTTATTAATGGATTTTAATTCCCTTTTTAGGGTGGGTGATAATTTAATTAATTTTAATTTAGGGGCCGTAACACAAGGTGTTACAGGCCTGGGTAACAGTTGCGATGGTTTTCTGCCCATTCAACTGCCCGTATAGCCAACTTGATCGCAACCAAGTTGGGGAGTCATGCATCACATAAAACACAATTAGCACATAATAGTACATAATAGCACATTGGGAAGGGGAGACACATAATGAAGCTTACGTGTGATCATTCACCTACTAAGAATTGTCCTAAGGGGTTCATACGACTTCCACCTAGGTCAACGAGTTACCGATTCGACTAGCATGCAATCCCTCCGACTCTTTTATCCTACGAACGGTTCCCAAAATATCAAACTAGACTCAAGCACGACAAACGGGGTCCGTTGGAACACCACGGGAAACGGGGAACATCAAACGGGGAAGCTAACGACTCGAAGTGGGTATAGACCAGCGGGAATCCGGTGGGTGGATGGTCACCCGCCGGCTGCCCGCCGGAGATCACTGCCCAGGCAGCGGGTTGCCGACGGGCGAACGCCTGCCCGCTGCCTGGCGGTGATCTTCGGGCAGCGGGTACCCCTACCCCCACCTACCTGCCACTGACTCTTTTATCATAATTACGTCCCGGGATCCTTTGTGGAACCCGAAACCATGCTTAGACACTTTTAAACGTAATTAACGACACCACGTAGGCAATTAAGGGATCAAAAGCAAGAATCACGTATTACTCATCCTATTACGACTTCTAAACATAAACAACACCGAACATGCGAATTCCCACCCAAATATATATCAAGAACGTTACAACACAAATTCCCAATCCACCCTAGGGCTCTAATCCCTCCTAAATCATCAAAATCACAATTTATCTTTAACATCAAGGAATATCAAGATTTATCAAGAATCATCACATCAATATCAAGAATCTCTTTTCAACATCAAGGTCATCAAGAGTATCAAGAATACACATAAATCATCCTATCAATCACCAAGAATATGTCACAAATATCATAGAGGAATTAATCAAGACACAAGCATATAGAAGGAGGCCAAGGAAGGAGATTATAGCGAAGAAAATAGGTTTTGTTGAGACATGGGTTACCTCTTAGCCTTAATTAATTTCCTTGGCTATGAAGGGTCTTTCTTTAAGATTTCTTCTTTCTTGATTTCTCCTAAGGGAATTCTTGGAACTTCTTGTGTGGTGAGAGATTATTTGTGGTGTGAGATCTAGGTGCCTCCTATGTCCCTATTTATATAATTAAGAGTCCTAATTAGGGTCTAAGTGGCATGGGTTCACTAATTCTATTTTCATATATGACTAAGGGATTGGCTTTAGGGATAAAGGCCCATGGACTATGGTGGACCTCCATTTAGCTAATTAGTGGATTTTAACTCCCTTTTTGGGCTGAGTAATTAATTAATTAATTTTGGTTTAGGGGTCGTAACACAGGGTGTTACACTCTTCCCCTCATAGAAGAGGCTTCGTCCCCGAAACCGGTGCGTGGATCCATTCTTTCACCCCTGGACGTCGCGTAATTTGGCCTCCTGATTAGGAGATGTGGCCCCGCGCGTTGTCTTTGCTGGGGTAGATTGGATTTTTGGTGGAGTGGTGATTAGAATGTTCGGGTCTACCTTGGTTTCCTGCTCCCGAGCTGGATGCCCCGCGGGTGCCCAGTATGGTCTCGATTGCTGCCACCCTCTGATCTAAGGCGCGCGTTGCGTGGATTAGGGCCGAGAACCCTTCATCCATGATTTGGTTCTGTCGGGTGAGCTGTGCGAGGATGCTCTTGTTGGTGGTTTCTTCGTTTTGGCTCCTCAGGTTTCCCCTTGCTTTTTTGGGAGTCGGTGGGTCAGGCTCGCTATCCTCCTCTTGTTCCTCATTTCCCCCTGTTTCCCCACATTCTTGCATTGCCCGTTTAAACTTTTTGTTGGAGATATCTAGTTGATCAACCAACTCCCTCCGTTCCTCTTCAGGTTTAAGGCAAACCTCCTCGAAGGTGATGTATTGTCCCCCTTCGGTGTAGTAGATGTCTTTGCGGCGGAGGTTCTGGGCATTGAAAACATGCCGCTTATGGGTTTGATTTCTGTGTGGCTCAGGTCCACTCCCTTTTTCTCCATTATCCAACTTAAGATCATTCCATAAGGTAGACTAAGCCGGTTGCTAGTCATGCAAAACTCCATATGTTTCAACATATGGCCGGGTAGGTTAAATTTGATCTTGTGCTTTAGAAAATAGGCAAAAGCGCACTCCAAACTTCCTACGTCTTTGCTTTTGTTGTTTGGTGGGTAACAAGCTGTCAGTCACGATCATGACTAGTATCTTTTGTTCAGCAGTTAGCCACTTCCGGTTTGGCCGGGTGGCCGAGGTGAAACCTCCTTCCTTCCCGAGTAGGTAGCCGAGATAGTCTTTGTACCACGTGTGTTGGGTACCGATCCACCCCTTCCGGTCGTAGTCCGACACACCCGTGGTGGTCAGTTTTAAGAGTTTGGCCAAGCGGCCCTCGGAAAGTATGATTTCCTTGTCTCGGACCTTAGCGGTGATTTCCAGTTTATCACCTCGCTTGACGACCACTAAGTTGCGATAGAACTCCTTCACCAATTCGGGGTATATATCCCCCTTTAACGGTGAGATACGTATCCAAAAGCCCTTGGTAGTTAAGCATGTCGACCAATTCCGGAGAGAATTGGTCGGGTTCTAGGGCTTTACCTCCGATCACGGTGTAGTCGGCGTTGCTCCATTCCGGGGTGCGGACTCCGAGGGGCTTTTTCGGCATTTTTGAATTTTCTTCTAGGTAGTGTTTTCCGGCTGGTTTTCGATGAGATTCCGGCGAGATTTCGGCGTGGGTTCCGGCGGTACGGCTCTTCCGGTGGTGGCGGTCCCCGGCATGATTCGGCTTGGCAGGGTGGCGTCGGACCGGGGTTGTAACACCCCTCAAAAACAAGGCCCAATTGAAGCCCTAACACAAGCAGATTAACAACAAAACTAGCACAGCGGAAGATAAACGGAAACTGGATAAAAGAAATCCAAAAAGGGGTGTTATGCCACGTATACCACACTAGGTAACGCTAAGGCAACAATCTGCAAGTGTATAATACTATCCCAATACATCAATCTAAACAGTCTAAAAACATTGACGCACAGGCCACAAAAACACAACGGTGCTAAGCTACCAGGCTCAAGACATCGCTCTCGTCTAAACACCACCTAAAAGATACAAAGATAAACATTGGGACGACGCCCGGTCAGCGAATAATGCTGGTAACCCACCAATACCGTTAAGTATCATAAATAGGTAGATATAAGATATAAAAACCATTTTCGAAACGGAATACATATATATAAGTCAAAAGCCAAGATCACCAGTCAACACAAGACTCACCACTCACAAGGATAACACCGGGAACACATCCCAACCGCAAAGGTTAACCACACACAAGGATAAAGACTCACCCAACGGCAACACATGCCAAAACACCACAAGCCTCCACGACTACACACGTCACGAGAGAAGATCACACAACGCCGGCTTTAAAAGCCCTCGCAACATCACCCATCACGAGTTTGGTATGCCTTCCTTATGCCCTGTTCCAACCTTATGGCTACCCCCAACCTTGTATCTTCTTTCCAACCATTACCTCCAGGATCCCCTGTACAGCCAAGTCCAACCTTATTCCGCCGGGACCGTTGTCCCCCACCTATAACCACCAACGAACCACCACCAATCACGGCAACACATGCCCGGATAACACATGTTATCCCCCAATCACGTGGACCCATCACTCAGGCCACAGCTCCATCATCACGTCACCGCCACCACGAGTACCGCTGTAATACCTTGGTGACTAGTGTCCCATACCACTAATCGTGCAATCCAGGTAGAGCCACACATGCACCACCACTCACACGAGAGTCAAACAACGGATTACAACGAAGGTATGAAACAAACTCAATCAAGGAACGGGTCACAACCCAACGACAACAACGATGGATAACACAAGTTATCATCAACCAAACGGAAGGTACAAACCACACTCACGCTAGCATTAAGACAACAAACTAGCATGCTTATCAACGGGGAAACTCAAGATAGTTCCGAGGAACACACAAGACACCTCTTGGTCCAACGAAACACAATGTTGAACACTTAGCACGAATCAAGACACCAAAGACCCTACATGGATACCTACCATATAGTTCTAGACCTACGAAACATCAAGAAGACGCTCAAATAGTTCCACAAAAGAACATCGGGAAGTTAAAAGATCAAACACCAAGACAACAAAATCACGGGGAACAAATCCCAACATCACCACAACCATGTACCCGCGGGTGGACCCATGGGTAGTGCCCCACCCATGGTCCCGCCCGCGGGAACAATATCCCACGAGGCTGTGTACTCGCGGGTAGGCCGGCGGGTGGTGCCCCTCCCGCCGTTCCGCCCGCGGGAACGTACCTGTTCCACAACAAATCCCTTCGGGGATTTTCTTCTCCAAAACACAAATTCAAGTCCAAAACATGCCAAATCTCACCAAACACAACAAAATGACTTGAACCAAGGAAAATGCCAAGCAATGGCACAAAGAAACCCTAAACACAAGCTCTGGATATGCAATATCACAAGATAAATGCATAAAACCCTCACATTTCATAGCAAAACACAAGTAGAATCCAAGAAATCACATATAGGTAAGCAAAATAGGTTTTGTAGAGCATGGGTTACCTCTTGAAGACCAAAAGACTTCTCTAACACCACAACAAGCTCTCCACTAGGCTCACTTCTCAAACCCACTTCAAGATCAAACCAAAAGATCATAAAGATATCACTTATAAGGAAAAGACAACTAAGATGGAACCAAAAAGACTAGACAAGCTTAGATCTTACCCTTCTAGATGCCCAAATATGTGAAAGGTTGAAACTTGGAAGAAAAACTTGGAATCTTGACAAGGGTCTCAACTTGGCTTGGAGAATAAGCTACACTTCTATTCTAGAGAGAAGGTAGAGATATTTTTCTAGGAATTGTAAGGAATGAAATGAAGAAGTCGTCTAGGTTAGGATACAATACTAACTCTTGGTGAAAAGACAAGAATACCCTTACTAACCCTTAGAAAGTGTAAGGAACAAGGGTACTCCCCTCAAAGCGCAAGGTACAACACAATTTAAAGGTTGACTAGTCAAATATTAGTCCTTGAGTATTAAAAATTAGGATTTTAGGAATCAATTCCTCAACAGAATTAGAATTAATTACTCAATTAATTCATGGATTGGAGTGTGGATTTTTGGGGTGTCACATCCTCTCCCCCTTGAAAGAAGTTTGGGTACAACGAATTAAAAGCAAATGGTAACAAGGAAACGAAATTGTGACAAGAAATCCAAGAATTGTCCTTTTGGTCAAAAACTCCAAAAGTACCCACAAGGGTTCCAAAGCAAAGAAGAAGACATTACGAATTCAAGGATTGGTCAAGAGTTAAAAGAACGGATAGATTGAGCATCAAGAACTCTAACCTCAACTCAACAACCAACTTTTAGACAACAACCAAGAACTGAACAACTAACTCCAAACACCAACTAGCACACTAGCTAAACAACAAGGCAACAAGCAAAACAAGCAAACACACAAAACACACAACAACCTAACACCAAGCTAACAACGGCCAAGAAAGAAACAACAAGAAAGATGCGAATGGGGTTACCACAACACAAACTAGAACTACTCACTCTCCGACTCCTCGACCTCTTCAGACTCTTCCTCGTCTTCGTCTCTGTGGCTTGAACTGGCTTCAATCTGGTCCAGCCTCTGATGCACTGCGACGAACTGCGCCTTCACAAACGCAAAGCCCTCGGTGATCAAACTGTTCTGCTGACGAAGCAAAGAGACGACGTCCTGCTCTCTCTTGGTGCGAGCTTCCTTCCTTCTCTGGCTTTCCTCACTAATTGATTCACTTATTTCAGCTTCGGCGATCTCTGGGGCCCCTACTTCTTTTTCTTGATCCGCTTCCTCCTCAACTTCTTCATCACTGCCCAAACTCTGGACTGCGAGGCTCAACTTCCCGGCATGGACACCAAGCTCGGCAGCTAACTCTGCCTGTTCAACAGGTGCTTTCCTTGCAACCTCTTCAAGCGTGATGTACTCACCACTACCCAACTGAAATAGATTACAACTCCGGAGATTGGCGGTATCCAACACCATCTTTCCCACAGCCTTCGGGAGACAGCCATCCACACTAACACATTTCTTAACCAAGATCCAACTTAGCACCATTCCATACGGAAAACTCTTCCGGTTGTGATCCCGGCAAAACACCATGTGTTGCATCATCAAAGCAGGCAGATTGAACTTAACCATATTCTTCAGACAGAAAGCAAAGGTGCATTCCAACTTACCCAACAAACTGCTCTTGTTGTTATTAGGCAACAAACAATCTGACACAAACATCACCAAGATCCTTTGTTCCGCAGACAACCACTTCTTTTCCGGCCTCGAAGCTTGAGTGAAACCACTCGTACGGCCCAACAGATAGCTCAAATAGTCACGGTACCCCATGGTATCCGTACTAATCCAAGAATGACCACTGTACTGAGCCACTCCGGTAGCAGACAAACTCAACAACTGAGCCAACCTCTTCTCAGACAACACAACTTTCACACCTCTCACCTTAGAAGTGATCTCAAGCCTTTCACCTTCCTCCGTCACAACCATGTGACGGTAAAACTCTTTCACCAAACTCGGGTAAGTTCGGCCCTTATGGCGAGAAACCCATCCAACAAACCTTGAAACTTAAGCAAATCCAACAAGGAACTTGAAAAAGATTCTGGATCAAAAGCTTTACCTTCAAGCATAAGGTAGTGGGCATCCACCCATTCCGCTTTCCTAGCCAAACATGACCTTCTAGGCATAGGAGATGATCCAAAGCTCAACAAACAAAGCCCACAACTTCTTCTTCACACCCACACTCTCGCTGCACTCTCTCTCTCTCTCTCTCTCTCTCGCTCTCTCTCGGCGACACAACCACAGCGGCTCGGCTCCGGCGAACGGCGACGGCTGCGGGTGGCGGTTCGGTGGTGGCCGGCGACGGGTGGAAGGGATGCTACGGGTTGGGGATGGGGTTAGGGTGGTTCACGGGTAGGGAGAAGGAAAAAGTGAAGAGAATTTGGGAAAAGAAATTAGGGATTTGGGTGAGATTGGGGAAAAAGATGATTAAATTTGGGGATTTTGAACAAAGTGGGAATTTAAGGTTTAGGTGGAATTAAAATAGGTTAAGCTTTAAGAAAGGTAATTGGCTCAAGTGGTTTAGAGGTTGGGTTGACAAAGATTAGGCTCGAGTTTGAAACTCCAAGGTTACATTCAAACATTAGGCTTGGTTTTTAAGCTACACAAGGAGAGGTTTTTGGTATGGATTTGCTATTTTCCAAATCAAAGAATACTTGGAAAAATCTTAGGAAATGCACAAGGGATTGTTGCAAGAGCAACCAAGTACAAGGGTGGAAGAATTGAGCTACGCACAAGATAACTCAAGGATAGATGGCTACCACAACACAAGATTTAGAAGCCAACTAGAGAAAACACTTAGCAAGAAAAGAGTCTATACTAAGCATCCAACGAAATACTAACAAGGAAAGCATGCCGAGGATTGCCAAACAAAGACAACTACGAAACACAAGATAGCACTCAAGGCAACAAAGGACACAACACACTCGGGAAACAAGGATAGGCTCGAAAACAAGGGTTACCTGCTAACTCTTCCTCCACCAGACCCTCCGACTCCGCCTGCGAACGCGCCATCACAAAGACCCTCCCAGACGGCCTAGCTCCGACAGCTCCGCGACCTGAACTCCCTCCTGGTGCTCCTCCGGCTCTCGGGGGTGGCGGCAGCGCACTCTGACCGGTAAGCAGGGACACTCCGCGACTCTATGACCAGCAACCCCACAGCGAAAACACTTAAACGCCTGGCCATAGCAATCTTGGCCCGCATGCACTTTCCCACACTTGCGACAACCAACAGACTAAGCTTGAACCTGGGGCTCCAACCTAACTGGTCCTTGAGAAGAAGACGACACAACTCTGGCCGGAAAACTCGGTCGGGGCTTCTTGAAGATAGAAGAACCTCCACTCTCAACTCTCTTCCTGGCCAACTCCAACGAACCCCTCTGAAGCTGCTGAACCCAAAATAGATCCGCGGCACACAGATACGCATCCTTAAGGGAACTAGGCCTACTCACTGTCAACGCTTTTCGTGCCTCATAATTCAGACCGGCAACGAAACGCTTAACCTTGGCAAGCTCTGTAGGCACCAACATCCTCGCGAAGCTCGCCAGCTCTAAGAACTTCTTGTGGTACTCAACCACAGATAGAGGTCCTTGCTGCAGATGAAGGAACTCATCAAACATGGCGGCTCGCACATGCGCTGGGTAGAACCTTTCGCGCATTCTATCCTTGAGCGCGGTCCAATCAAACCCAGGCTCTTCAAGGAAGGTCGGACCTTCGTGAACCCACCACAGATCAACTTCTTGGCAGAAGTAGAACGTTGCGAGTTCTACTCTCCTCTCTTAGGGACAGCCCACCGCGGTGAAGATCTTATCAAACACCCGTAGCCACTCTTCAAGGACTACAGGGTCTTCCTTGCCAGCGAAGGATTGCGGCCGATGCCTTGACACCAAACGACCTACATCACGATGCCCAGCAGGAGGCGGAGGCGGCACGGCTTTATTGTTGTTCAGCAAGGCTTCACTGAGTGACTGCATCGTCTGCGTCAGCTGATGGAGATTCTGAGCGAGCTGCTCGTTGGTCGGGGTCTCTGGGGTGCGAGCGCGGGGACGAGGAGGCATCGCAAACTTCTACAACAACAGCGAGATTACCAAAAAGAGCAAACAAGCAAGACAGCAAACAACACACATCTCACCGCGCAACCTAGAGTCCTAAGCCTAACACTTAGCTTCTTAAGGTCGCTTAGAGGTCTCAAAACGCACTTAACCACTTAGAAAGTCTAGACTTAACTCTTCCTAGGCTCAAAACCTAGGCTCTGATACCAACTGTAACACCCCCCAAAAACAAGGCCCAATTGAAGCCCTAACACAAGCAGATTAACAACAAAACTAGCACAGCGGAAGATAAACGGAAACTGGATAAAAGAAATCCAAAAACGGGTGTTATGCCACGTATACAACGCTAGGTAACGCTAAGGCAACAATCTGCAAGTGTATAATACTATCCCAATACATCAATCTAAACAGTCTAAAAATATTGGCGCACAGGCCACAAAAACACAACGGTGCTAAGCTACCAGGCTCTAGACATCGCTCTCGTCTAAACACCACCTGAAAGATACAAAGATAAACATTGGGACGACGCTCGGTCATCGAATAATGCTGTTAACCCACCAATACCGTTAAGTATCATAAATAGGTAGATATAAGATATAAAAACCATTTTCGAAACGGAATACATATATATAAGTCAAAAGCCAAGATCACCAGTCAACACAAGACTCACCACTCACAAGGATAACACCGGGAACACATCCCAACCGCAAAGGTTAACCACACACAAGGATAAAGACTCACCCAACGGCAACACATGCCAAAACACCACAAGCCTCCGCGACTACACACGTCACGAGAGAAGATCACACAACGCCGGCTTTAAAAGCCCTCGCAACATCACCCATCACGAGTTTGGTATGCCTTCCTTATGCCCTGTTCCAACCTTATGGCTACCCCCAACCTTGTATCTTCTTTCCAACCATTACCTCCAGGATCCCCTGTACAGCCAAGTCCAACCTTATTCCGCTGGGACCGTTGTCCCCCACCTATAACCACCAACGAACCACCACCAATCACGGCAACACATGCCCGGATAACACATGTTATCCCCCAATCACGTGGACCCATCACTCAAGCCACAGCTCCATAATCACGTCACCGCCACCACGAGGACCGCTGTAATACCTTGGTGACTAGTGTCCCATACCCCTAATCGTGCAATCCAGGTAGAGCCACACACGCACCACCACTCACACGAGAGTCAAACAACGGATTACAACGAAGGTATGAAACAAACTCAATCAAGGAACGGGTTACAACCCAACGACAACAACGATGGATAACACAAGTTATCATCAACAAAACGGAAGGTACAAACCACACACACGCTAGCATTAAGACAACAAACTAGCATGCTTATGAACGGGGAAACTCAAGATAGTTCCGAGGAACACACAAGACACCTCTTGGTCCAACGAAACACAATGTTGAACACTTAGCACGAATCAAGACACCAAAGACACTACATGGATACCTACCATATAGTTCGAGACCTACGAAACATCAAGAAGACGCTCAAATAGTTCCACAAAAGAACATCGGGAAGTCAAAAGATCAAACACCAAGACAACCAAATCACGGGGAACAAATCCCAACATCACCACAACCATGTACCCGCGGGTGGACCCACGGGTAGTGCCCCACCCGTGGTCCCGCCCGCGGGAACAATATCCCACGAGGCTGTGTACCCGCGGGTGGTGCCTCGCCAGCCGTTTTGCCCGCGGGAACATACCTGTTCCACAACAAATCCCTTTGGGGATTTTCTTCTCCAAACACAAATTCAAGTCCAAAACATGCCAAATCTTACCAAACACAACAAAATGACTTGAACCAAGGAAGATGCCAAGAAATGGCACAAAGGAACCCTAAACACAAGCTCTAGATATGCAATATCACAAGATAAATGCATAAAACCCTCACATTTCATAGCAAAACACAAGTAGAATCCAAGAAATCACATATAGGTAAGAAAAATAGGTTTTGTAGAGCATGGGTTACCTCTTAAAGACCAAAAGACTTCTCTAACACCACAACAAGCTCTCCACTAGGCTCACTTCTCAAACCCACTTCAAGATCAAACAAAAAGATCATAAAGATCTCACTTATAAGAAAAAGACAACTAAGATGGAACCAAAAAGACCAGACAAGCTTAGATCTTACCCTTCTAGATGCCCAAATAGGTGAACGGTTGAATCTTGGAAGCAAAACTTGGAATCTTGACAAGGGTCTCAACTTGGCTTGGAGAATAAGCTACACTTCTATTCTAGAGAGAAGGTAGAGATATTTTTCTAGGAATTGTAAGGAATGAAATGAAGAAGTCTTCTAGGTTAGGATACAATACTAACTCTTGGTGAAAAGACAAGAATACCCTTACTAACCCTTAGAAAGTGTAAGGAACAAGGGAACTCCCCTCAAAGCACAAGGTACAACATAATTTAAAGGTTGACTAGTCAAATACTAGTCCTTGAGTATTAAAAATCGGGATTTTAGGAATCAATTCCTCAAAAGAATTAGAATTAATTACGCAATTAATTCATGGATTGGAGTGTGGATTTTTGGGGTGTCACAGGGGTGGAACTGGGCTGTGCGGCGTTGGCGGTGTGCGGCAGTGGGGGTGCGTGGCAGTGGTGGTGTGTGGCAGTGGGGAAGGTCCGGGTGGTCGGCGGTGGTGTTGCGGGTTGCTCCCGGTGCGGCGGCGGCGAGCGTTGTGGTCGGACGCCAGTGGCTCGGCTGGTGGCGGCGGTTTATGTGGTTGTGGGGTGGCGTTTGTGTGGCGGCGGGATGAAGAGGGAGAGAGGGAGAGAGAGTGTAGAGGGAGAAGTGGAAGAAGAAGAAGGGTTTTTGATTTGGGGGTTTTGGGGGTTTTCAGGGAATTATAGGGGTTTAAGAAGGGATTGTTCCCTTGAAGTTTTAAGAAATACTCATGGTTTAGTGGTTAGGTGCTTAGGTTTACAATTGGGAGGTTTAGAGTTTAATCCCCCTTGATGACATTAGTCTTCACTATTGTGTATTCCTTGTGTATTCCTTTTTTTTTCCTTCTTTTGTCTTCTAGTGGTCGAAGATTTGGTTGGTTCCCTTTGTTGTTGATGTGGATAGTCTAGTTCCTTTTCTTTATGCTAAGATTATTTTTATTTATAATAATTCCGCCCTTGATGTTGATGTGGATAGTCTAGTTCCTTTTCTTTATGCTAAGATTATTTTTATTTATAATAATTCCGAAGTAATTAATCTAAACAAGAAATTCTACTACGAGGGTGGCTACAAGGGGTTGTCAGTTATCCTAAACAGAACTCATCTTCTTGGTTTTCTTCTGGCGGTTCTGCGTGATCCCCGTCTCCTGGGACCATGTTTTCTTCATCGAGGTTGCCCTGGTCCTCAAGTTCTACTTGCATGCGGCTCATGACGAACACTTTTCCGGGGGCACCGTTATTTCCTTGATTGTTCGTGTCCCCGCGTTGGCCCATGGCCATAGGGCGTGAGTTCGAGGGTAGAGTACAGTGGAAGGCTTTGTGCCCTTCCTTCCCACAGTTGAAGCATCGTAAGGGATTCCCCATGCAGTCCTTGCCTCTATGGCTTTGGTGGCATTTTGGGCAAGGGATGCCCCCTGTATTAGTTTCGTTGTTTCTTGGGGGTGGCCTTTGTCCAGCTGGGTTGCTTGGCCATGCGTTGGTGTCGATTCTTGTTCTTTTCATAGGTGGTGCCCCACCTCCTGTGTTCCTTTTTCGAATTTGTTCTTGAACCCCATGTTGTAGTAGTTGGATCCGATAGAGATTGGTGGCACTGGAGTAAGCTTCGTTGAGGGTGCGGGGTCCGCTTACTACTAGTGCTTTTCGGGCTTCGAAGTTGAGGCCCAATACAAACCTTTCTATTTTTGTTGATTCTGTGGGGACTAGTTCTGGCGCGAAGCGTGCTAGTTCGAGGAATCGTTTATGGTATTCCATGACGGTAGTCGTTCCTTGTTTTATGTGTAGGAACTGTTCATGCATAGATGTTTTTATGTGTGTTGGGTAGAATCGTTCTCGCAGTCGTGTTTTCAGGTTTTCCCAGTTGAATCCCGGTTCTTGTCTATAAGTGGGTCCCTCGTGGATCCACCAATGGTCTGCCTCGTGTCTGAAGTAGATCGAGGCTATCTCTACACGAAGTTCTTCTGGGCATTCTACCAACCCCAGAATTTTGTCGAAGGTCCGTATCCATTCTTCGAGGATGGCGGGGTCTTCTTCTCCCGAGAACATCGGTGGTCGATGATTTGAAACTTATCGGGCGACTTATGAGTTTGTGTTTGGTGGAGGTGGTGGTGGTATGTTGTTGCGGAGAGCTACGTCGATCAGTGCTTGGGTGACTTGGGTGAGTTGCTGTAGGGTTTGAGTCAGGGGATCATGTGTGGCGGGTTCCGGAGTCCTTGATGGTCTTCTATTGGGTGCCATGTTGCTGATCTATAGAGCCAATGTTTATAGTGATGTTGAGTTAGAGTGTGGTACCCTTACCTTGATGCGATAAGCGAAGGGGAGTTCTTTAAATTAATGAGGGATAAAGTGAGGGAGAGTTTTAGGGGTCTCACAATCTCGTCGTGCATCCTATGGTTCCTAAATCTTATGTTTCTGAACTCCTAGAGTCCAAGCCTAATGTCCTAATGTCTGGTCTTAAGAGTCTTATCCTAGGGCCAAACTTAGGCTCTGATACCAACTGTAACACCTCGAAATTTTGAAACTTTTGAAACTTATATAATAAAGGTAAATTCTCATTAAATCCCAAAACTAAACATAAGAGTGCAGGGTGCTATACCACATCTGAGCTGGAGAACTCAGATGCACAGGCTAAACTAAAATCCTCAAAGCAATGTCAATACATAATCATGGCACGCAGGCCGAAAGGAAAACTATCTAATCTACGCTTCGAATCTCTAGCGCGCTCCGGGGTCTACTCATCTGTGCCTGAAAGCCAAATATATCTGTTTAGCGAATGATGCTGGTAACCCACTCCAACGCGTTGAAATACTTTATAGATAGATATATATGGATATACGAAAATCATTTTGAAGCAGGAATAAATATACTTAAGAGACACAAGTTTAAAAACCAGGAACAGACTTAGCAAATAGGTTAAACACACAATCAATAATAATAGTTTAGGAGAATCATCATAAAGAATACGCAACTAAAGTCACAATCTATTTCCACATCAATTGTATCATCATTCAATCATCATTTGTGACACTCAATCACACTGAGCTAGCGCCACGGGACCAATCGCATGCCCCGAACATGAGGGTTAATGCGTATAGCATTAACACGGCCCCGCAGCACCCTACCTCAAACCGTGGCATGAAGGGAGTTGATCGCAACCAACCCATAGAGGACCGCTGACGAACTCAACGTCGGACCACAATCCTACACACCGCTGACGCGCACAGTCGGTGGACCGTAGCGGATCAAGCCCTACACACCGCTGAGGGACTCAGTCGGTGGGCGAAGATCCTCGCAGACTACGGCTCTACACACCGCTGTCCCATCACTCGGTGGATCGCAGCCAGCCGTAGTCCTACACACCGCCTGATTACTTAGGTCGGTGGACTAAAGCCTTCCTCGGCTTATATGCCCTACACACCGCCTGACGCGTCCAGGTTGGTGGGTCATATCACCGAGGCCCATGTGGACCTGTAGTCCTATATAATCTTTATAAATACCTGACGGATCTCAACCGGCCTGGTTAACTGTTGGGATAGTTCTCAACCCATTCAACTGCCCGTATAGTGGACCGCAGCCCTATATAATATTTATATACCTGACCGATCTCAACCGGCCTGGTTAACAGTTGGGATGGTTCTCAGCCCATTCAACTGCCCGTATAGCCAACTTGATCGCAACCAAGTTGGGGAGTCATGCATCACATAACACACAATTAGCACATAATAGTATATAATAGCACATTGGGAAGGGGAGACACATAATTAAGCTTACGTGTAATCATTCACATACTAAGAATTGTCCAAAGGGGTTCATACGACTTCCATCTAGGTCAACGGGTTACCGATTCGACTAACATGCAATCCCAACGACTCTTTTATCCTATGAACGGTTCCCAAAATATCAAACTAGACTCAAGCACGATAAACGGGGTCCGTAGGAACACCACGGGGAACGGGGAACGGGGAACATCAAACGGGGAAGCCAACGACCTGGTGTGGGTACGGACCAGCGGGTAGCCGGTGGGTGGAGGGTCACCCGCCGGCTCCCCGCCGGAGATGACTGCTCGGGCTGCGGGTTGCCGGCGGGCGGACGCTTGGCCGGCGCCTGCCCGCTGCCCGGCGGTGATCTTCGTGCAGCGGGTAGGTGGCGGGTACCCCTACCCCCACCTACCCCCCACTGATTCTTTTATCATAATTACGTCCCGGGATCCTTTCTGGAACCCGAAACCTAGGGGTGTGCAAATTTTGGAGAAATTTCGGTTAACCGACCGAACCGACGAAATTCGGTTAACCGTTTTCGAACCGAAATATTTCGGTTCGGTTAATGGTTAAAGGTTTTCCTAAAATTCGGTTAACGGTTAATTCGGTTCGAAAGTGTCGGTTAACCGAATTAACCGAACGGTTAACCAAATTTTAGAATATATATATATAATATATAATATATTAAATATTAAATATATAATTACTAAAATAAAAAATAGTCAAAATGTCAAATAGAATACATAATAATATGAATTTATTATGATATGTATTTTATTTTAATTGGAATTATTATTTTAGGAATTATTTTATGGATTTTAAATTTTAGGGTTAAAAATTTCGGTTAATCGGTTAACCGACCGATTAACCGAAAAAAAGTTCGGTTCGGTCAATTCGGTAGAGTAAATTTCGGTTCGGTTAACGGTTAAAGCAAAAAAAAGTTCGGTTAATTCGGTTCGGTTAAAACGGTTCGGTTAACCGAATGAACACCCCTACCGAAACCATGCTTAGACACTTTTAAACGTAATTAACGACACCATGTAAGCAATTAATGGAAGAAAAGCAAGAATCACGTATAACTCATCCTATTAAAACTTCTAAACATAAACAACACCCGAACATGCGAATTCCCACCCAAATATATATCAAGAACATTACAACACAAATTCCCAATCCACCCTAGGCCTCTAATCCCTCCCAAATCATCAAAATCACAATTTATCTTTAACATCAAGGAATATCAAGATTTATCAAGAATCATCACATCAATATCAAGAATCTCTTTTCAACATCAAGGTAATCAATATTATCAAGAATACACATAAATCATCCTATCAATCACCAAGAATATATTACAAATATCATAGAGGAATTAATCAAGACACAAGCATATAGAAGGAGGCCAAGGAAGGAGATTATTGTGAAGAAAATAGGTTTTGTTGAGACATGGGTTACCTCTTAGACTTAATTAATTTCCTTGGCTATGAAGGGTCTTTCTTTAAGATTTCTTCTTTCTTGATTTCTCCTAAGGGAATTCTTGGAACTTCTTGTGTGGTGAGAGATTATTTGTGGTGTGAGTTCTAGGTACCTCTTATGTCCCTATTTATATAATTAAGAGTCCTAATTAGGGTCTAAGTGGCATGGGTTCACTAATTCTATTTCTTATAGGACAAAGGGATTGGATTTAGGGATAAAGGCCCATGGACAATGATGGACCTCCTTTTAGCTAATTAGTGGATTTTAACTCCCATTTTGGGCTGAGTAATTAATTAATTAACTTGGGTTTAGGGGTCATAACACGGGGTGTTACACCTAGTGTTTTAAGCCTAATGTCCTAAAGTCTGGTCTTAAGAGTCTTATCCTAGGGTCAAACTTAGGCTCTGATACCAACTGTAACACCTCGAAATTTTGAAACTTTTAAAACTTATATAATAAAGGAAAATTCTTATTAAATCCCAAAATAGAGTATCACTAAACATAAGGGTGCGGGGTGTTATGCCACATCTGAGCTGGAGAACTCAGATGAACAGGATAAACTAACTAATTATCCTCGATACATCATTGTGGCACGCAGGCCAAAAAGGAAAACTACCTATCTACTCCAAGCTCTTCTAGCGCGCTCTGGGATCTAATCAACTATGCCTGAAAGCCAAATATATCTGTTCAGCGAATGATCCCGGTAACCCACTCCAACGTGTTGAAATACATTATAGATAGATATATATAGATATACGAAAAATCACTTCGAAGCAGGAAGATATATACTTAAGAGACACTAGTTTTAAAACCAGGAACGGACTGAGCAAATAGGGTAAGCACACAATCAATAATAACAGTTAAGGAAGATCATCATAAAGAATATGCAGCTAAGGTCACAGTCTATGTCCACATCAATCATATAATCATATAATCATTCATTCATCATTCAATCATTATTTGTAACACTCAATCACACTAAGCTGGCTCCACGGGACCAACCGCATGCTCCGAACATGAGGGTTAATGCGTATAGCATTAACACGGCCCCGCATTACCCTACTTCATACCGTGGCATGAAGGGAGTTGATCGCAACCAACCCATAGAGGACCGCTGACGAACTTAACGTGGACCACAATCCTACACACCGTTGACGCGCACAGTCGGTGGACCGTGATCCCCTTTACAAGGGGGGACTTATGACCCTACACACCATTGATGCGTACAGTCAGTGGACCATAGCGGATCAAGCCCTACACACCGCTAAGGGACTCAGTCGGTGGGCGAAGATCCTCGCAGACTACGGCCCTACACACCGCTGTCCCATCACTCGGTGGATCGCAGCCAGCCGTAGCCCTACACACCGCCTGATTACTCAGGTCGGTGGACTACAGCCATCCTCGGCTTATTGGCCCTACACACCGCCTGGCCCGTCCAGGTCGGTGGGTCATAGCACCGAGGCCCATGTGGACCGTAGCCCTATATAATCTTTATATACCTGACCGATCGCAATCGGCCTGGTTAACAGTTATGATGGTTCTCAATCCATTCAACTGCCCGTATAGTGGACTGCAGCCCTATATAATATTTATATAACTGACCGATCTCAACCGGCCTGGTTAACAGTTGGGATGGTTCTCAGCCCATTCAACTGCCCGTATAGCCAACTTGATCGCAACCAAGTTTGGGAATCATGCATCACATAACACACAATAGCACATAATAGCACATTGGGAAGGGTAGACACATAATTAAGCTTACGAGTGATCATTCACATACTAAGAATTGTCCTAAGCGGTTCATACGACTTCCACCTAGGTCAACGGGTTCATACGACTTCCACCTAGGCTCGAGCACGACAAAAGGGGTCCGTTGGGACACCACGAGGAACGGGGAACATCAAACGGGGAAGACAATGACCCGGGGTGGGTCCGGACCAGCGGGTAGCCGGTGGGTGGGGGTCACCCGCCGGCTGCCCGCCGGAGATCACTGACCGCACAGCGGGTTGCCGGCGGGCGAACGCCTGCCCGGCGCCTGCCCGCTGCCTGGCGGTGATATTCGGGCAGCGGGTAGGTGGCGGGTACCCCTACCCCCGACTGACTCTTTCCTCACAATTACGTCTCGGGATCCTTTGTGGAATCCGAAGTCATGCTTAGACACTTTTAAACGCAATTAACGACACCACGTAGTCAATTAATGGATCAAAAGCAAGAATCACGTATAACTCATCCTATTACGACTTCTACGCATAAACAACACCCGAACATGCGAATTCCCACCCAAATATATATCAAGAACATTACAACACAATTTCCCAATCCACTCTAGGGCTCTAATCCCTCCCAATTCATCAAAATCACAATTTATCTTTAATATAATCAAGAACCTCTTTTCATCATCAAGATCATCAAGATTTCCAAGAATACACATAAATCATCTTATCAATCATCAAGACTATATCACAAATAGCATAGAGGAATTAATGAAGTCACAAGCATATAGAAGGAGGACAAGGAAGGAGATTATAACGAAGAAAATAGGTTTTGTTGAGACATGGGTTACCTCTTAGCCTTAATTAATTTCCTTGGCTATGAAGGGTCTTTCTTTAAGATTTCTTCTTTCTTGATTGCTCCTAAGGGAATTCTTGGAACTTCTTGTGTGGTGAGAGATTATTGTGGTGTGAGTTCTAGGTGTCTCCTACGTCCCTATTTATATATCTAAGAATTCTACTTAGCATCTAAATGGCATGGATTTAGCTAATTCTATTTCCTATGGGACTAAGGGTTGGATTTAGGAATAAGGGTCCATGGGCTTATGGTGGACTTTTCCTAATTAATTAATGAGATTTAATCCTTCTTCCCGGGTAAATAATTAATTGGTTTAGGGGCCGTAACACGGGGTGTTACACATGTACCCCTACTAATGCAACTCAAGGAATACACTAAGGAAGCAAAAACTCCTAAAAAGTAGAATTAAAACAAAGGAGGGCACACTTTCACACCATCTGTAACACCCCGTGTTACGGCCTTTAATCCTGGATTAATTATTTAATTAATCCCGCTAATAATAGTTTAATATGATTAATTATGTTAGGTTCCCCTTTAGTTAATTAATAGGGTCCACCATGAACCGTGGACCCTTGCCTAAATTAGAGGCTTAAGCCTATTAGGAATAAAGATAGTAAACCTTTTACTATTCAGATCCTAATTGGGAATCCTAGACCTAGTTATCTATTAGGAATAAAGGAAGTAGGCCTTTTACTATTCAGATTGTGATTAGGATCCGCTTTAATTAATATGGACCCTTATCCCTAAAGCAAGTCCCTAAGTCCTATAAGGAATAGAATTAGTAAACCCATACCATTCAGGCCCTAATTAGGAGTCTTAAATATATAAATAGGGAACTTAGGAGACACCCGGAACCCTCCACACGCCTAGACGCCCCATCACCCCAGGAGAGCTCCAAGAATTCCCTTAAGAGAAATCAAGAAAGCAAGAAAGCTTAAAGAAAGATCCTTCATAGCCAAGGAATTAATTAAGGCTAAGAGGTAACCCATGTCTCAACAAAACCTATTTTCATAGTTATGATTCCCCCTTAGGGTTTCCCCATATTATTGTGTATTAATGATTGGTGATGATTATTATTAATGATTGATATAATGATTCCATGAGGAATCTTGATAACCTTGATATTGAGAGATTCTTGATAATTATGACGTTCTTGATGATTAATTGGGATTTTGATGATTATGTGTTGTTCTTGATGATTAATTGACATCCTTGATGTTTGTGTGTTATTCTTACCGAATCTTGCAATTAGAAGATGAATCGTATTCTTGTTGATATAAAAGTGATTAGAACCCTAGGTTGTATCGTATGATCTTATTCTTGGATTATCGGGTGGGAATTCGCATGTTTGGGTGTTGATTATGTTTAGAAAAGCATGATAGGTTATGTGCCGTTCGTTTCTCGTATTTGATCCGTTAATTGTCTATGTGTTGTCGTAATTGCGTTGTAAAGTGTCTAAGCATGGTTTCGGGTTCCACAAAGGTTCCCGGGACGTTATTGTGTGAAA
Source organism: Ipomoea nil (assembly GCF_001879475.1). NCBI lineage: Eukaryota > Viridiplantae > Streptophyta > Magnoliopsida > Solanales > Convolvulaceae > Ipomoea > Ipomoea nil. The sequence goes on along the minus strand of NW_017619623.1, from coordinate 3,341,401 downwards.
AGAGTCAGTGGGGGGTAGGTGGGGGGGTAGGGGACCCGCCACCTACCCATAGCCGTAAACCACCGCCTGGCAGCGGGTGGCCGGCGGGCGGGCAGCTGCCCGCCGGCGACCCGCTGCCCGGAACAGTAGAAACTGGCGGGTGGCCGGCGGGTGGCCCACCACCCACCGGCTACCCGCTGGAATTTGTCCCCCCTCGGGACCCCGGCTTCCCCGTTTGATGTTTCCCCGATCCCCGTGGTGTCCCAACGGACCCCGTTTGTCGTGCCTATGTCTAGTTGGATATTTCGGGTACCGTTCGTAGGGTTATGAGTCTCATGTATTGCATGCTAGTTGAATTGGTATCCCGTTGACCTAGGAGGAAGAAGTATGATCCCCTTAGGACTATTCTTAGTACGTGATGGATCACGCCTAAGGTTGTTATACGCTTTATTCCCCTTCCCAATGTGTAATGTGGGTTGCATGTGCTTGCTATGTGTTATGTGTGCGTGTTGCCCCAATTCGGTTGCGATCGGATTGGTTATCCTGAGCTGCGGTTCAGAAGCCGGCTACAGTCAGATGGGAATTCCTAGCTGCAGTCGGATGAAGATATCCTGGGCTGCGGTCCAGAAGCTGGTTGTAGTCAGATGGGAATTCCTGACTGCAATCAGATGACATTTTCCTGAGCTGCGGTTCAGAGGCTGGCTGTAGTCAGATGGGAATTCCTGGCTACAGTCAGATGACACACTCTCTTGGGCTGCGGTCCACTGTTTGGTTGCGATCAAACATTATGATGAGCTGCGGTTCATCGGTCGGTTGCGATCGACCTCCCCGTGTTGCGATACGGGGCATGGTGATGCGGGGCTGTGTCAGAGCTATATGCGCTGACCCTCATGTATGGGCATGCGATCGGTCCTGTGGCGCCAACAATGTGCGTTATGTGTGTGATATGGGCGAGATTGTGATTATGTGTGCCTTGGGATGTGACTATGGGATTCGTATTGGGGATTGTTTATGATGGGTTGTGATTATTGTTTATGCCTTGCCTTATCTGCCTTATCTATTGTGAACTGCATATGACTGTTATAACTATTGCTTGTGTCTGACCTTATCTGTCGAGTCATTCCCGGTTTTAAAAGCTAGAGTTCGTAGGATGTATCTTCATGCTCATAATGGTTTTCGTATATCTATATATATATCTCTATATGTATTGTATTTCAACGCGTTGGAGTGGGTTACCAGCATCTCTCGCTGAACAGATATATTTGGCTTTCAGGCACAGAGGATTAGAGCACTGGAGCGCGCTAGAACTGGAGCGTAGAAGTAGTATAGTTTCCCTTTCGGCCTGCGTGCCATGTTATGCATTTATATTTCGGAGGATAGTAGTTAGACAGCCTGTGCACCTGGGTTCTCTAGCCCAGGTGTGGCATAGCACCCCGTACACTTATGTTACGCTTTGGGATTTAATGAGATGTTACCTTTATTATTAAGTTTTAAATGTCTTGAAAATCAGGGGTGTTACAGTTGGTATCAGAGCCTAAGTTTGACCCTAGGAAAAGACTCTTAAGACCGGACTTTAGGACGTTAGGCTTGAACTCTAAGTACCTAGGAACATAGGACTCAGGAATCTTAGGGCGCGCGGTGAGATTGTGAAACCTACACATAACTTCCCTACACGTTGCCCTTCCCCATTCTAAAACCCTTCCCCACTTATCACTTCACCAGAAGTGCATCGAACTCTAACTTAACATTCTCATAAACACCGACCAGAAGGACGATAGCATGGCACCGAACAGAAGACAATCAAGGACTCCGGAACCCGCCACTAATGACCCCTTGTCCCAAACACTACAGCAACTAACACAGGTCGCACAGGCACTAAGTGACGCGGCCCTTCGCAACAACAGGCCCCCACCGCCTCCATCAAACGCAAACTCGGACGTCGCCCAACAAGTCTCAAATCACCGACCACCCACGTTTTCGGGAGAAGAGGATCCCGCGGTCCTAGAAGAATGGATCCGGACGCTTGATAAGATTTTTGGAGTAGTGGAATGCCCAGAGGAACGCCGCGTAGAGATAGCCTCATTCTACTTCGGGCACGAGGCCGACCTCTGGTGGATCCACGAGGGACCCACCTATCAACAAGAACCGGGGTTCAATTGGGAGGACCTCAAGACACGACTACGAGAGAGATTCTATCCAACCCACGTGAAGGCATCCATGTACGAAGAGTTCCTTCATCTAAAACAAGGAACGGCCACCGTCGTAGAATACCATAAACGATTCCTCGAGCTGGCACGCTTCGCGCCAGAGCTAGTCCCCACCGAGGTAACCAAGGTAGAGAGATTCGTGTTGGGCCTCAACTTCGAAGCTCGAAAGGCGCTAGTGGTAAGCAGACCTCGGACCCTCAACGAGGCTTACTCTAGTGCCGCGAATCTCTATCGGATCCAACTACTCCAACGCGGAGTTCAGGAACAAATACGAAGAAGAAACACCGGAAGTGGGGCACCGCCAGTGAAAAGAACGAGAAACGACACCGGCACAAGGACGAACAACCCGCCCAACCAAAGACCGACCCTGGGAAACAACGAAGCTAATCCAAGAAGCTTCCCTTGCCCAAGATGCAACAAAAGCCATAGGAGCAAGGATTGCGCAGGCAACCCCTGGCGATGCTTCAACTGCGGAGAGGAAGGACACAAGGCCTTCCAGTGCACTCGGCCCCAAAGACCGCGTCCCACCTCCACACAACACGGGGGTACCGGTCACCAAGGGGGCTACGGCGCTCCCGGAAAAGTATTCGTCATAAGCCAAACGCAAGCCAACCTCGGAAACGAAGAAGACCTAGAAGGGGAAAACCCAAACCCTGAAGACGAGGACCATACGGGCCCCGCCGAAGAAAATCCCGAAAGCGAATTCTGTCTAGGATAAGCCATCACCCCCTTGTAGCCGTTCCCTGCATCGTATCGACCGCTTATTTAGTTTAATTACTTCGGGAGCAATATGTCTACTTAGCTTAGCTACCTAGAAAGTATTATGAATAAAGATCCCTTTTCGTTCGCATTCCGATTCCACTACGAGAGTAAAACACAAGTTATGTCATCCACCCAACCCTTCCTCACTAAAAGAGGAAACAAGGAAAAGGACAAAAATTGCCTCATCAAGAAATACTTAATGTTACCATTGGGAATGGAACCATGGACCTCTCACTTACAAGTTAAAGCCTTAACCACTAGCCCATGAATGTTTCTTGAAACCACAAGGGAACACCCTCTTAATAAACCCTTCCAAATCCCTTAAACCCACAAAATCCCCAAATCAAAAACCCTTCTTCTTCTTCCTCTTCCCTTCTTCTTCCCCACTCTTCCCCTCACACACCTCACACACCTCGCTGCCCCACCCCAACAGAATCGACAACCACGCACCCTCCATCGTCGGCCGAACGCCGCCGCCAACCAGCACACCGCCGCGCCGCCGTCCCAACCGATGTCACCACCGCCCGGAGAACGCCCAGCGGCGACCCGCTGCCCCCCTGCCGAACGACGTCGCCCGCCATCCACCCGAGCTTCGCCCGCTGCCACCAACGCCCACGCGACCGTAAGCCTCCACCACCCTCGCCAGAAAATAGCCGAGCTCCGCCCCTCCATCGCCACCGGGAAGCGGCACGAACCACCGCCGGAAACCTCGCCGGAAGCTTTGCCGGAGAACCTGCTGGAAAACTCGCCGGAAAAACCACCGCCGTCTCGCCGGAAACATCACCGGAAAAACACCACCATCAAGCATGCCGAAGAAACCCCTCGGAATCCGCACCCCGGAGTGGAACAATGCCGATTACACCGTAATCGGAGGTAAAGCACTCGAACCCGACCAATTCTCTCCGGAATTGGTTGACATGCTTAAACATCAAGGGCTTTTAGATACTTACCTCGCTATCAAAGGGGACACATACCCCGAATTCGTGAAGGAATTCTATCAACACCTTGTGGCCACCAAACGGGGTGACAAGATAGAAATTGCCACCAAGGTCCGTGGCAAGGAAATTGTGCTTTCCGAAGGCCGGTTGGCCAAGCTCTTGAGATTGACCACCACGGGTGTGTCTAAATATGACCGAAAGGGGTGGATTGATACCCAAACTACGGGATACAAGGACTATCTCGGGTACTTACTCGGGAAAGAGGACGGGTTCACCTCGGCTACTCGACCCAACCGAAAGTGGCTATCGGCGGAGCAAAAGATATTGGTGATGATTATAACCGATAGCCTCTTGCCCACCAATAACAAGAGTAAGGATGTAGGGAGCTTGGAGTGAACCTTTGCGTATCTCCTAAAACATAAAATCAAGTTCAACCTGCCGGCACTCATGTTAAAGCACATAGAGTTCTGCAAAACAAGCAACCGGCTTAGCCTACCCTACGGGATGATCCTAAGTTGGATCATGGAGAAGAAGGGGGTAGACCTAAGCCACACCGAAGTCAAGACCGCCAATGGCATGGTTTTCAATGCCCAAAACCTCCGCCGCAACGACATCTACTACACCGAGGGAGGACACTATCTCACCCTCGAAGAAATTTGCCAAAAACCCGAGGAGGAACGTAGGGAATTGGTTGGTCGGTTGGACATCTCCAACAAAAATCTCAAGCGGGCCATGCAAGATTGCGGAGGCACGGAAGAGAATGAGGGACAGGAGGAGGATGACGGGCCCGACCCGACAGTGCAACCACGATCCGGAAGGGACCCGAGGGATCAAAACGAGAGCTCGGTCAATGAGCGCATTCTCGCACAGCTCAACCGGCAAAACCAAATCATGGAAGAAGGGTTCTCATCCTTGATTCGCACCACACGCGCACTCGATCAGAGGGTGGCAGCAATCGAGGCCGCCTTGGGCACTCGTGGAGCGCCCAGTTCCAGCGCAGGAAACCGAGGTACACCCATAGCTTCTCTATCACAACGCCACCAAAAGTACAGCCTACCCCAAACTAAGACAAACGTAGGGCCACACTCCTACCCAGGAGGCCAAACTACGAGATGTCTAGGGGTGAAAGGGTGGACTATGACACCGGGCTTCGGGGACGAAGCCCCTTGTAAGGGGGGGAGAGTGTAACACCCCGTGTTACGGCCTTTAATCCTGGATTAATTATTTAATTAATCCCGCTAATAATAGTTAAATATGATTAATTATGTTAGGTTCCCCTTTAGTTAATTAATAGGGTCCACCATGAACCGTGGACCCTTGCCTAAATTAGAGGCTTAAGCCTATTAGGAATAAAGATAGTAAACCTTTTACTATTCAGATCCTAATTGGGAATCCTAGACCTAGTTATCTATTAGGAATAAAGGAAGTAGGCCTTTTACTATTCAGATTGTGATTAGGATCCGCTTTAATTAATATGGACCCTTATCCCTAAAGCAAGTCCCTAAGTCCTATAAGGAATAGAATTAGTAAACCCATACCATTCAGGCCCTAATTAGGAGTCTTAAATATATAAATAGGGAACTTAGGAGACACCCGGAACCCTCCACACACCTAGACGCCCCATCACCCCAGGAGAGCTCCAAGAATTCCCTTAGGAGAAATCAAGAAAGCAAGAAAGCTTAAAGAAAGATCCTTCATAGCCAAGGAATTAATTAAGGCTAAGAGGTCACCCATGTCTCAACAAAACCTATTTTCATAGTTATGATTCCCCCTTAGGGTTTCCCCATATTATTGTGTATTAATGATTGGTGATGATTATTATTAATGATTGATATAATGATTCCATGAGGAATCTTGATAACCTTGATATTTAGAGATTCTTGATAATTATGACGTTCTTGATGATTAATTAGGATTTTGATGATTATGTGTTGTTCTTGATGATTATGATGTTCTTGATGATTAATTGACATCCTTGATGTTTGTGTGTTATTCTTACCGAATCTTGCAATTAGAAGATGAATCGTATTCTTGTTGATATAAAAGTGATTAGAACCCTAGGTTGTATCGTATGATCTTATTCTTGGATTATCGGGTGGGAATTCGCATGTTTGGGTGTTGATTATGTTTAGAAAAGCATGATAGGTTATGTGCCGTTCGTTTCTCGTATTTGATCCGTTAATTGTCTATGTGTTGTCGTAATTGCGTTGTAAAGTGTCTAAGCATGGTTTCGGGTTCCACAAAGGTTCCCGGGACGTTATTGTGTGAAAAGAGTCAGTGGGGGGTAGGTGGGGGGGTAGGGGACCCGCCACCTACCCATAGCCGTAAACCACCGCCTGGCAGCGGGTGGCCGGCGGGCGGGCAGCTGCCCGCCGGCGACCCGCTGCCCGGAACAGTAGAAACTGGCGGGTGGCCGGCGGGTGGCCCACCACCCACCGGCTACCCGCTGGAATTTGTCCCCCCTCGGGACCCCGGCTTCCCCGTTTGATGTTTCCCCGATCCCCGTGGTGTCCCAACGGACCCCGTTTGTCGTGCCTATGTCTAGTTTGATATTTCGGGTACCGTTCGTAGGGTTATGAGTCTCATGTATTGCATGCTAGTTGAATTGGTATCCCGTTGACCTAGGAGGAAGAAGTATGATCCCCTTAGGACTATTCTTAGTACGTGATGGATCACGCCTAAGGTTGTTATACGCTTTATTCCCCTTCCCAATGTGTAATGTGGGTTGCATGTGCTTGCTATGTGTTATGTGTGCGTGTTGCCCCAATTCAGTTGCGATCGGATTGGTTATCCTGAGCTGCGGTTCAGAAGCCGGCTACAGTCAGATGGGAATTCCTGGCTGCAGTCGGATGAAGATATCCTGGGCTGCGGTCCAGAAGCTGGTTGTAGTCAGATGGGAATTCCTGACTGCAATCAGATGACATTTTCCTGAGCTGCGGTTCAGAGGCTGGCTGTAGTCAGATGGGAATTCCTGGCTACAGTCAGATGACACACTCTCTTGGGCTGCGGTCCACTGTTTGGTCGCGATCAAACATTATGATGAGCTGCGGTTCATCGGTCGGTTGCGATCGACCTCCCCGTGTTGCGATACGGGGCATGGTGCTGCGGGGCTGTGTCAGAGCTATATGCGCTGACCCTCATGTATGGGCATGCGATCGGTCCTGTGGCGCCAACAATGTGCGTTATGTGTGTGATATGGGCGAGATTGTGATTATGTATGCCTTGGGATGTGACTATGGGATTCGTATTGGGGATTGTTTATGATGGGTTGTGATTATTGTTTATGCCTTGCCTTATCTGCCTTATCTATTGTGAACTGCATATGACTGTTATAACTATTGCTTGTGTCTGACCTTATCTGTCGAGTCATTCCCGGTTTTAAAAGCTAGAGTTCGTAGGATATATCTTCATGCTCATAATGGTTTTCGTATATCTATATATATATCTCTACATGTATTGTATTTCAACGCGTTGGAGTGGGTTACCAGCATCTCTCGCTGAACAGATATATTTGGCTTTCAGGCACAGAGGATTAGAGCACTGGAGCGCGCTAGAACTGGAGCGTAGAAGTAGTATAGTTTCCCTTTCGGCCTGCGTGCCATGTTATGCATTTATATTTCGGAGGATAGTAGTTAGACAGCCTGTGCACCTGGGTTCTCTAGCCCAGGTGTGGCATAGCACCCCGTACACTTATGTTACGCTTTGGGATTTAATGAGATGTTACCTTTATTATTAAGTTTTAAATGTCTTGAAAATCAGGGGTGTTACACCATCCATCAAGGATGCAATCCAAAGGGGGTATTCACCTTTCATCTTGAAAAGGCCTATAGCCGAGCCACACTAGTGGGAGCAATGTGTACAATCCAACCGACCCCGTCCTTTTATCGCCAAGGCCCTCTACAAAAAGTAAGTGAGTGGTTTGGTATGGACCGCTTATCAACCTTAAGCCAAGGTCTAGTTTCATCCGACACAGAGCTCTATGTTTTAACCCTGGGGAAAATTCGCAAGGTCCTGACTTAAGCGTTGGTTCTCTCTCGCCTCCACCATTATGCCAAAGATCGACTCCCCATGGCATAAATCCCTATGTTTTAGCCCGGGGGAATCTTTTGTGATCCCGACATAAGCAATGGCTCCCTCTTTTCACTTTTTTTTTCTCATATCCTAAGATATCGACTTGGGACAACCGACTTCACGTAGAGCTCTACGTGTAACACCCCGTGTTACGATCGCTAAAACCAATTAATCATTTAACCAATTACCCAAAAGAAAGAATTAAATCACAATAATTATTTAGGAAAGGCCCACCATAGTCCATGGGCCCTTATCCCTAAACCCAATCCTTAGTCCTAAAAGGAATAGAGTTAGCAAACCTATAGTAATTAGGCCCTAAGTAAGACTCTTAGATATATAAATAGGGAACATAAGGAGGCACCTAGAACCCCCACCACAATAATCCCTCACCACACAAGAAGTTCTAAGAATTCCCCTAGGAGAAATCAAGACAGAAGAAAGCTTAAAGAAAAACCCTTCATAGCCAAGGAATTAATTAAGGCTAAGAGGTAACCCATGTCTCAACAAAACCTATTTTCATAGCTATGATTCCCCTCTTAGGATTTCCCCATATTATTGTGTGTTGATGATTTGTGATATTATTATTGATGATCGATGGGATGATTCCATGGGTGATCTTGATGATGAGAGGTTCTTGATAATTATGGTGTTCTTGATGATTATATGACGTTCTTGATGATTATATGGTGTTCTTGATGTTCTTAATGATTATGTGAGGTTCTTGACATTTATATGATATTCCTACCGAATCATGATTTTGGAAGATGAATTGTGTTCTTGTTGATTTAAAAATAATTAGAACCCTAGGTTATATCGTGGAATTCGTATGGTATTATTCTTAATATATTGGGTGGGAATTCGCATGATTGGGTGTTGATTATATTTAGAAAAGCATGATAGGTTATGTGCCGTACGTTTCTTGATTTTGATCCGTTAATTGTCTACGTGTGTAATCAATTGCGTTTGAACGTGTCTAAGCATGGTTTCGGGTTCCACAAAGGTTCCCGGGGCATTTTTGGTGAAAAAGAGCCAGTGGGGGGTAGGGGACCCGCCACCTACCCACGGCTAAAAGAGGCCTCGCCGGCAGCGGGCAGCCGGCGGGCGGGCAGCTGCCCGCCGGGCACCCGCTGCCCGGAATAGTGCCGCCGGCGGGCAGCCGGCGGGTGACCCCTCACCCACCGGCTACCCGCTGGTTTGTACCCCACCATGGGATTTTGGCTTCCCCGTTTGATGTTCCCCCGACCCCTGTGGTGTCCCAACGGACTTCGTCTATCGTGCCTATGTCTAGTTTGATATTTCGGGTACCGTTCGTAGGTTGTATGAGTCTTATATATTGCATCCTAGTTGAATTGGTATCCCGTTGACCTAGGTGAAAGAAGTACGAACCCCTTAGGATTATTCTTAGTATGTGAAGGATGACGCATAGGTTTCTATATACGTTTTCTCCCCCTTCCCAATGTGTTAATGTGGGTTGCATGTGCTTGCTATGTGTTATGTGTGCATGATACCCCAATTCGGTTGCGATCGGATTGGTCATTCCTGAGCTGCGGTTAAGAAGCTGGCTGCGGTCAGATTTACACCCTTGGGCTACGGTCCAACGTTTGGTTGCGACCAAACGTTTCTACATGAGCTGCGGTTCATATTTCCTGGCTGCAGTCAGATGACATATTCTTGGGCTGCGGTCCACTGTTTGGTTGCGATCAAACTATGATGAGCTGCGGTTCATCGGTCGGTTGCGATCGATCCCTCCGTGTTGCGATACGGGGCAGGGTGCTGCGGGGCCGTGTCAGAGCTATATGCGCTGACCCTCATGTATGGGCATGCGATTGGTCCTGTGGCGCCAACAAAGTATGCTATGTGATGAGATATGGATGAGTTGTGGTTATGGGTGTCTTGGGGATGTGACTATGGGATTTATACTGGGAATCGTATATGTTGGGTTATGATTATTAATTGTGCTTATCTTACCTGTCTTGCCTGTTGTAAACTGTATATGCTTGGCATAACTGCTGTCTGTGCTTAGCCTTATCTGCTGAGTCGATCCCTGTTTTAAAAAGCTAGAGTCTCGTAGGATATATCTTCATGCTTCAAAATGGTTTTCGTATATCTATATATATGTCTATATGTATTGTATTTCAACGCGTTGGAGTGGGTTACCAGCATCTCTCGCTGAACAGATATATTTGGCTTTCAGGCACAGATGAGTAGATCACTGGAACGCGCTAGAAGCTTGGGGCGTAGCTTAGATAGTTTTCCCTTTCGGCCTGCGTGCCATGATTTAGTATTGATACTGATTGAGGATTTAGATTTTAGCCTGTGCACCCGAGTTCTCTAGCTCGGGTGTGGCATAGCACCCCGTACTCTGTGTATCATATTTTGGGATTTAATGAGATTCTATCTTTATTATATAAGTTTTAAAAGTCTTGAAAATCTGGGGTGTTACAGTTGGTATTAGAGCCTAAGTTTGACCCTAGGATAAGACTCTTAAGAACAGACTTTAGGACATTAAGCTTAAACTCTAGGTACTTAGGAACATAAGATTTAGGTATCATAGGACGCGCGGTGAGATTGTGAAACCTACACATAACCCCCTCACTTTATCCCTCCCCTATCTAAAGAGAACTTTTTCCCCCGCTTATCACATCGAAAGAAGAGCGCCGAGCTCTAACTTAACGCTCTTATAAACATTGACCCAGAAGGACGACTGCATGGCGCCAAACAGAAGACAATCGAGGACTCCAGAACCCGCCACACACGACCACCTGACCCAAACACTACAACAACTAACGCAAGTCGCCCAGGCACTAAACGACGTAGCTCTTCGCAACAACAGGCCCTCGCCTCCTCCATCAAACACAAACTCAGACGTCGCCCGACAAGTTTCAAACCATCGACCACACACGTTCTCAGGAGAAGATGACCCCGTGATCCTGGAAGAATGGATCCGGACCCTTGACAAAATTCTCGGGTTAGTGGAATGCCCAGAAGAACGTCGCGTGGAGATAGCCTCGTTTTACTTCGGACACGAGGCCGATCTTTGGTGGATCCACGAGGGTCCCGCTTACCAACAGGAACCAGGGTTCAACTGGGAAAACCTCAAAACGCGACTACGAGAACGATTCTACCCAACACACGTAAAAGTATCAATGTACGAAGAGTTCCTCCATCTAAAACAAGGGACAGCCACCGTCATGGAATACCACAAGTGATTCCTCAAATTAGCGCGCTTCGCACCAGAGCTAGTCCCCACCGAAGTAACCAAAATAAAAAGATTCGTTTCAGGCCTGAACTTCGAAGCCCGAAAAGTACTAGTGGTAAGCAGACCTCGGACTCTCAACGAGGCTTACTCCAGTGCCGCCAATCTCTATCGAATCCAACTACTCCAGCGCGGGGTTCAGGAACAGATACGAAAGAGGAACACCGAAGGGGGAGCACCACCGGTAAAAAGAACAAGGAACGACAGCAACACAAGACCAAGCAACCCAACCAACCAAAGACCGCCCCTAGGGAACAATAAAGCAAACCCAAGAAGTTTCCCTTGTCCAAAATGCAACAAAAGCAATAGAGGAAAAGATTGCATGGGCAATGCCTGGCGATGCTTCAACTGCGGAGAAGAAGGGCACAAGGCCTTCCAGTGCACTCAACCCCAAAGGCCACGCCCCACCACCACGGGTCAACACGGAGGCACCACCCACCAAGGGAACTACGGCGCTCCCGGGAAAATATACGTCATATGCCGCACTCAAGCCGACCTCGGGAACGAGAGCAACCACGAGGAAGGGAACCTAACCCCAGAAGACGAGGACCATACAAACCCCGCGGAAGGAAATCAAGAGGACGAGTTCTGTCTAGGATAGTTCAGTGATTTCCTTGTAATCACCTCCGTAGTAGAATTACTTACTTAGCTTCATTACTTCAGAAATATTATAAATAAAAGATTAGTTCGAAATTCGGTCCTACTTACGGGGGTAGAACTAAAGTTATACAAACTAGCCAAGCCCTCACCACTAGAAGACAAAAGAAGGAAAAAGACAAGGGCCCCATCATCAAAGGGCCTATGTTACCAATGGGAATTGAACCCTTGACCTCCCACTCACAAAACCAAGGTTTTAACCACTAAACTAAGGGTGTTTCATGAAATCTTAAGGGAACACTCCCTTGTTAAAGCCTCTACAAATCCCTAAAACCCACAAAATCCCCAAATCAAACACCCTTCTTCTTCCCCTTCTTTTTCTTCTCCCTCACTTTCTCCCCTTCCCTCTCCTACACACCTCCCCGCCACCCCAAACACCGAACCAGCAGCCCCATTCGATCGCCGCCTACGGCCGGAGCCGCCATCGACCGCACAGACGGTGCCCCACCGCACACCGCCGTCGCCGCCCGGAAGCAACCCGCAACGCCTCCGCCTCTCGCCACTCGCCTGAAGCACCTCCGCTGCCACGACTCGCCACCACCGCCAGCCTGGTTCAAAAGCAACACCCCCCCCCCCCCCCCTCGCCAAGCTGTCGCCGGAGTCGAAGCCTCGCCGCCGCCCCGTCGCCGGAAACTTTCACCGAGACCCCGCCGGAAACTCGCCAGAGACACACCAGAGACTCGCCGGAAAACACCACCTAGACGAAAACCCAAAATGTCGAAAAAACCCCTCGGAACCCGTACCCCGGAATGGAGCAACGCCGATTATACCGTAATCGGAGGTAAAGCCTTGAACCCGACCAATTTTCTCCGGAATTGGTTGATATGCTTAATCACCAAGGACTTTTGGATACGTATCTCGCCATCAAGGGGGATACATACCTCGAATTGGTGAAAGAATTCTATCAACATCTAGTAGCCACCAAACGGGGTGATAAGCTAGAAATCACCACCAAGTTCCGGGGCAAGGAACTCATACTCTCCGAAGGCCGCCTGGCCAAGCTCTTGAAATTAACCACCACAGGTGTGTCAAGCTACGACCGAAAGGGGTGGATTGATACCCAAAACACGGGGTACAAAGACTATCTCGGGTACCTACTCGGGAAAGAGGAAGGATTCACCTCGGCCACACGACCGAATAGGAAATGGCTAACGGCGTAACAAAAGATATTGGTTATGATTGTAACCGATAGCCTCTTGGCCACAAAAAATAAGAGCAAGGACGTGGGGAGTTTAGAGTGCACTTTTTCCTATCTCTTGAAACACAAAATCAAGTTCAGCCTGCCGGCCCTCATGCTAAAACACATGGAGTTTTGCAAAACAAGCAACCGACTTAGCCTACCCTACGAGATGATCCTAAGTTGGATCATGGAGAAAAAGGGGGTAGACCTAAGCCACACTGAGGTCAAGACCACAAACGGCATGTGTAACACCCCGTGTTACGACCCCTAAGATCAATTAAATCATTTAATCAATTACCCAAAAGAAAGAATTAAATCACAATAATTAATTAGGAAGGCCCACCATAGTTCACTAGCCCTTATCCCTAAACCCAATCCTTAGTCCCAAAAGAAATAGAACTAGCAAGCCCATAATATTAGTTCCTAACTAGGACACCTAAACATATAAATAGGGGACTTAAGGGGCACCTAGAAACCCCCACCACAAGAATAACGCCCACCACCCCAAAGAGCTCCAAGAATCCCCCTAGAAGAAATCAAGAAAGCAAGAAAGCTTAAAGAAAGACCCTTCATAGCCAAGGAATTAATTAAGGCTAAGAGGTAACCCATGTCTCAACAAAACCTATTTTCATAGCTATGATTTCCCCCGTAGGATTTCCCCATATTATTGTGTATTGATGATTTGTGATGTTATTATTGATGACTGATGGGATAATTCCATGGGTGATCTTGATGTCGGGAGATTCTTGATAATTATGATGTTCTTAACGATTACGTGGAGTTCTTGATAATTATATGTTGTTCTTGATAATTATATGTTGTTCTTGATAATTATATGTTGCTCTTGATAATTGTATGGCGTTCTTGATACTTATGTGTTATTTGTACCGAATCTTGTAATTAGAAGACGAATCGTATTCTCGTTGGCATAAAAGTGATTAGAACCCTAGGTTGTATCGTATGGAATTATTCTTGGTATATTGGGTGGGAATTCGCATGATTGGGTGTTTCTTATGTTTAGAAAAGCATGATAGGTTATGTGCCGATTGTTTCATGATTTTGATCCGTTAATTGTCTACGTGCGTTATCAATTGCGTTTGAAAGTGTCCAAGCATGGTTTCGGGTTCCACAAAGGTTCCCGGGGCGTTTCTTGATGAAAAGAGTCAGTGGGGGGTAGGTGGGGGTAGGGGACCCGCCACCTACCCGCGGCCTCCTTGGGCAACGCCGACAGCGGGCAGCCGGCGGGCGGGCAGCTGCCCGCCCGGCACCCGCTGCCCGGTCTTGTTACCGCCGGCGGGTGATCCCTCACCCACCGGCTACCCACTGGTTTGCACCCCAATTGGGGATCTCGGCTTCCCCGTTTGATGTTTCCCCGACCCCCGAGGTGTCCCAACGGACTCCGTCTATCGTGCCTATGTCTAGTTTGATGTTTCGGGTACCGTTCGTAGGTTGTATGAGTCTTATATATATTGCATGCTCGTTGAACTGGTATCCCGTTGACCTAGGTGAAAGGAGTATGAACCCCTTAGGACCATTCTTAGTATGTGAAGGATCACGCATAGGTTTTGTTATACGTTTTCTCCCCCTTCCCAATGTGTTAATGTGGGTTACATGTACTTGCTATGTGTTATGTGTGCATGTAACCCCGAGTTGGTTAAGATCAATCGGGCTATACGGGCAGTCGGGTGGGCTGAGAACCATACCGGCTATTAACCAGGCTGGTAGAGACCGGTCAGGTATATAAATATTATATAGGACTAAGTTCCACTATACGGGCAGTTGGATGGGCTGAGAACCATACCGGCTGTTAACCAGGTTGGTAGAGACCGATCAGGTATATAAATATTATATAGGACAAAGGTCCACTATACGGGCAGTTGAATGGGCTGAGAACCATCCCAATTGTTAACCAGGCTGGTAAAGACCGGTCAGGTATATAAATATTATGTAGGACAAAGGTCCATCAGTCGTTTGCGATCGGCTCCTCCGTAATATGAGACGGGGCAGGGTGCTGCGGGGCCATGTCAGAGCTATATGCACTGACCCTCATGTATGGGCATGCGATTGGTCCTGTGGCACCAACAAAGTGTGCTATGTGATGAGATATGGAGGAGTTGTGTTCATGAGTATATTGGGGGATGTGACTAAGGGATTTATGCTGGGGATTGTTTATGTTGGGTTATGATTATTAATTATGCTCAGCTTTATCTGTCTTACCTGTTGTGGAATGTATACGCTTGTTATAACTGTAACACCCCAGATTTTCAAGACATTTAAAACTTATAATAAAGGTAGAATCTTATTAAATCCCAAGAAATAAATACAAGCGTTCGGGGTGCTATGCCACACCTGGGCTAGAGAACCCAAGTGCACAGGCTAACTAACTAATATCCTCAAAGCGTAAATACGTAAACGTGGCACGCAGGCCAAAAAGGGAAACTATCTACTTCTAAGTTCTAGCGCACTCCAGTGACTTAATCTTCTGTGCCTGAAAGCCAAATATATCTGTTCAGCGACAGATGCTGGTAACCCACTCCAACGCGTTGAAATACAATACATATAGAGATATATATAGATATACGAAAACCATTTTGAGCATGAAGATATACCCTACGAACTCTAGCTTTAAAACCGGGAATGACTCGAAAGATAAGGCTAGACACAAGCACAGTTATAACGAGCATATGCAGTTCACAACAGATAAGGCAGATAAGGCAAAGCATAAACAATGATCATAACCCAGCATGAACAATCCCCAATATAAATCCCATAGTCACATCCCCCAAGACACTCGTAATCACAACTCGTCCATGTCACAACACATAACACACTTTGTTGGCGCCACAGGACCAATCGCATGCCCATACATGAGGGTCAGCGCATATAGCTCTGACACGGCCCCGCAGCACCCTGCCCCGTATCGCAACACGGAGGGGTCGATCGCAACCGACCGATGAACCGCAGCTCATCATAATGTTTGATCGCAACCAAACAGTGGACCGCAGCCCAAGAGAGTGTGTCATCTGACTGTAGCCAGGAATTCCCATCTGACTACAGCCAGCCTCTGAACCGCAGCTCAGGAAAATGTCATCTGATTGCAGCCAGGAATTTCCATCTGACCACAAACAGCTTCTGAACCGCAGCCTAGGATACCGTTATCCGACTACAGTCAGGAATTCCCATATGACTGTAGCCGGCTTCTGAACCGCAGCTAAGGATAACCAATCCGATCGCAACCGAATTGGGGCAACACCAACATATAACACATAGCAAGCACATGCAACCCACATTACACATTGGGAAGGGGAATAAAGCGTATAACAACCTTATGCGTGATCCATCACGTACCAAGAATAGTCCTAAGGGGATCATACTTCTTCCACCTAGGTCAACGGGATACCAATTCAACTAGCATGCAATATAATAGACTCATAAACCTACGAACAGTACCCGAAATATCAACTAGACATAGGCACGACAAACGGGGTCCGTTGGGACACCACGGGGATCGGGGAAACATCAAACGGGGAAGCCGGGGTCCCGAGGGAGGGAAAATTCCAGCGGGTAGCCGGTGGGTGGGGGGTCCACCCGCCGGCTGCCTGCCGGCCATCACTGTTCCGGGCAGCGGGTGCCCGGCGGGCAGCTGCCCGCCCGCCGGCTGCCCGCTGCCGGAGCTGCCCGAATTGCCGCGGGTAGGTGGTGGGTCCCCTACCCCCACCTACCCCCCACTGACTCTTTTCATCACTTTTCGCCCCGGGAACCGTTGTGGAACCCGAAACCATGCTTAGACACTTTACAACGCAATTAACGATAACACGTAGACAATTAACGGATCAAATACGAGAAACGAACGGCACCTAACCTATCATGCTTTTCTAAACATAATCAACACCCAAACATGCGATTTCCCCACCCGATAATCCAAGAATAATATCATACGATACAACCTAGGGTTCTAATCACTTTTATATCAACAAGAATACAATTCGTCTTCTAATTGCAAGATTCGGTAGGAACAACACATAATCATCAAGGATACCAATTAATCATCAAAAACATCATAATCATTAAGAACAACACATAATCATCAAAACCCCAATTAATCATCAAGAACATCATAATTATCAAGAAACTCCCAATATCAAGATTATCAAGATTCCTCATGGGATCATTATGTCGACATCAATAATAATCATCATCAATCGCCATTTACAACAATATGGGGGAAACCCTAAGGGAAAAACATAGTTATGAAAATAGGTTTTGTTGAGACATGGGTTACCTCTTAGCCTTAATTAATTCCTTGGCTATGAAGGTTCTTTCTTTAAGCTTTCTTGCTTTCTTGATTTCTTCTAAGGGGATTCTTGGAGCACTTTGGGGTGGTGGAACGTTTATTGTGGTGGGGGGTTCTAGGTGCCTCTTAAGTCCCCTATTTATATATTTAGGAGTCCTGGTTAGGAACTAATATTATAGGCTTGCTAATTCTATTCCTTTTGGAACTAAGGATTGGGTTTAGGGATTAGGGTCCATGGTCCATAGTGGACCATAATAATTAATTAAAGGGAATCCTAATCGTAGTCTGAATAGTAAAAGGCCTACTTCCTTTATTCCTAATAGATAACTAGGTCTAGGATTCCTAATTAGAATCTGAATAGTAAAGGGTTTACTTTCTTTATTCCTAATAGGCTTAGGACTCTAATTTAGGCAAGGGTCCACGGTTCATGGTGGACCTTTATTAATTAATTAAAGGAAACCTAACCGAATTAAATCATATTTAATTATTATTAACGGGATTAATTTAATAATTAATCCGGGATTGAAGGCCGTAACACGGGGTGTTACACTCTCCCCCCCTTACGAGAAGCTTCGTCCCCGAAGTTTGGAAATCATTGCAGGGTTAACGAGTCAAGAGAAGAACCGTGGTCCTATAGAGAAGGTATTCTACAGGGAAATTGTATACTTGCACGCCTATGTGTGTTGGGTTTTTGGGAGCGATTAGGTTTTACAGGGCTAAGAGAGTGGGTTTCAAACTTGAGGACACGGTGAATTCAAGAATTAGGATCAAGTTTTCGAGGTTGCAACTTAGGTTGTGAGGTTGCCACTTGTATGGAATCGTTAAAACATGTGATTGAGAATGGGGTCTGAAGGGTAGAAAGGGTTTTGAAATAAGGAAGGGGCCGATTTTCCGAGGGAGGGAAAGGAATTCGGCTAGGATGGGTTAAGGTTTCTCGATCCCAAGTGAATAATCTGGTTAGATGCTTTGATCACGATGCGCCGACGAGCTGATGATCCTCCTTCCTTGGTGTTGGTGCTTGCTTGACTTTAAGATCCTTGTTAGACCTTGCTTCCCAGGCTAAGGTTTCATCCTTCTCTTCTTTCTTGAGGGAATTTCCCGTGGTGATTCAACACTCACTTCTTTAATGCGCCCAAGGTCTTGACCGAGTTGGGTCAACCAAGCCAATCTCTTAGGGCGCATTTCCCAAATTCTTTCCAAAGTCTCTTGGGAGTCGATGGACTTTGGGTTGAATTTCTCTTCTTATTGAATTTCATCTCCTCTTTAGTGGATTAAGTTCTTAGTAAGACTTCATGTCTTACCCGAGGTTTGGCATTGTTGTGCCCTGTTTGTGTTATTTTTAATGATGAAGGTGTCCTTGCGTGCCCTTTTTCTTTTAAAGCGCAGTCGGTTACCAAATCTCGTTGTGGGATGACTCGGCTACTTTACGAGTCACCTCATCTCCTTGTAGGTCCTTAATGACCCTTGAAGTCTTGGCGCGAATGTGTTCTTCACCCTTTTGCTTAGCACCATGGGCTACGTAGTTCTTGATTCCATACAACTTGTAAGGAGTCCTCTGATTTGCTCGAACGATGTCCATGGTTTGGAGGAGTCCCGGTCCCTCCTTAGCATTTTGACTTTTAAGGTTTTCGTGGGTTCTTAGTACGAGTTCCCAACTCGCCTCCTTGGTTTGCGCAATCCTTTACGCCAAACATCCCTAGTCGGTTGTATCGTAGGATCCGATTTTAATTACTCGTGCAATGTAATTGATTGTGATTTCCTGATGGTGTCTCGTGCGTCAAGGACACTATGTTTGGGTGGTCCATGGTTCCTTACCCAAGACTCACATTCCTCAATCGAGGCACACAAGTGTGCCACAAATCAATAAAATGAGGGGTTAAGAAATCAGCACATTGTACCAGTGGGCGCGAGGTGGGCGGTCGTCCGCCTGCCAAGCTCCTGCCAAGGACCCGCCAAGGTCCCGTCAAGGGCCCGTTGGGGACCCGCGGGAAAGTGACTAGGAATAGTCAATTCCTTCGGAAAAGACTCCAAAAATGCACAGATTCATGTCCTGACAAGTCCCATGCCCTTGTGTACAATTAAAGGGACTTGGATACATAGGATGACCCATCGTACAATGTTCATTGATCCTTAAGCACGAGTTCTAGAGGTAGATATACATACATATACATATCTATGTTTTCTTGGTCTGGGTTTAAAGGGGTGTAAGGAGTGCAAGGGCTAGGTTTCAAAGTTGAGGGGCGGATAGGGTCGATGTCTCAAGGTCATAATACAGGAAGGAAGGTTGCCACCTTGTATGGGCTCGTCTGTAATGAGGGATCAAGAGCGAGGTTTGGAGTGATAGGACGGATTCTTTAACGAAATGGTACTTGATTGGCAAGGGGAGGGAAAGGGGCTAAGGACTCTTGGCTTCGAGTGATTATGCCTGTTTGGGGCTTGGTTGTGGCGTGCAGTCGAACTGGTGATCCCTTTTCCTTGGCTTTGTTTGATTCTAAGATTTTTGTTTGATCTTCTCTTCCCGTGTCGAAGTCCCCTTCGTTTCTATGGCTTCCAGGGGAATTCTCGTGATGGTTTCCGTGCACGTTCCCCTCGGATGTCCAGAAGTCTGGACCCAGTCGGTTTAGTGGGTCAAACCCCTAGGTCTTGACTCCTAATCCTTGTCGAGGGTTCTTAAGGGTAAGGGGGGTTTCGGGTTAGTCTTTCTTGTTCTATTGGGTTTCATCCCTTCCTTAGTGGATGAAATTCTTAGCAAGGATTTATGTCCTCCTCGAGGTTTGACCTGTTGCGCCTATTTGACGATGTTTTCTGTAGCGAGGGCCCCTGACACATTGAACGTATTTGTTTGCCCGCTCTTGTCAACGCATGGCGTTCTTCGGTGGCGTACATACAGGCTATGGTTTCTCGTGAAGCCTTCACGGTTTTCGTGCAAGGGTGGGGTGATACGTATTCGTAACCTCCACCTACTTCGCCGATTCCTATCTAACAACTTATTTTAGTATTGAATCAATGAATGTCGGTTCTTCACGCCCCTGGGCAGGGTAAGGGCCTTATGCTGCTCTACGGTTTTTAACAGGGTTTCCAAACGGAGTGGGGATATGAACTTAGAGTAAGGGCAATAACAATTTAGGGTTTCCGAGGGTTTGGGTTAAGCGCAACAAAGGGTGAGCAAGGTCATGACGGTTGCGAATTTGCTCTTAAGGTAATTAAGGATTCGGGGTGGGAGTTTTCAACAACTAGGGGTATCAAGATGCTGGGATTTCAGGGCGGATGATATTTTAAATTGGGGTGGTGGGGTCGCAGGGTGTCGCGCTATACTTACCTTGCACCCAAGGATTCGACTAATGGTGTCGTTCCTTCGCTACTTTAATAGGTGTCCTAGTTTTCTTTCCTGTTTGTTGTAGCCGCAACCCGGGTTTGCTGAGATAAGGCAACTAGTCGGAGGGTGCATGTCATTTGTCTGACTCGGGGGTTATCGTGGTTACCCTGGGTTGGTGCGTATTGTAGTCCGTCCCTTTTAGCAGTCCTGACTGTAACGCCTCTTCTTAGTAGTCATCCAAATCTTCCTTTTCTTTGATCAGGGTCCTTGTCAAGTCTTTTGACGGGAGTTAGGATGAGGCGATTTATCGGGTAAGTTACGTTACCCAGTTGTGGAAGTAAACTTATCTATTCGCACCCTTACCTGGTGTGGTAAGCGTAGGGGGAGGTTCCTTTAAGTTAGAGAGGGATGAAGTGAGGGGAGGTTATGTGTAGGTTTCACAATCTCACTGCGCGTCCTAAGATTCCTGGATCCTATGTTCCTAACTACCTAGAGTTCAAGCCTAGTGTCCTAAAGTCCGGTCTTAAGAGTCTTTTCCTAGGGTCAAACTTAGGCTCTGATACCAACTGTAACACCCCAGATTTTCAAGACATTTAAAACTTATAATAAAGGTAGAATCTTATTAAATCCCAAGAAATAAATACAAGCGTTCGGGGTGCTATGCCACACCTGGGCTAGAGAACCCAAGTGCACAGGCTAACTAACTAATATCCTCAAAGCGTAAATACGTAAACGTGGCACGCAGGCCAAAAAGGGAAACTATCTACTTCTAAGTTCTAGCGCACTCCAGTGACTTAATCTTCTGTGCCTGAAAGCCAAATATATCTGTTCAGCGAGAGATGCTGGTAACCCACTCCAACGCGTTGAAATACAATACATATAGAGATATATATAGATATACGAAAACCATTTTGAGCATGAAGATATACCCTACGAACTCTAGCTTTAAAACCGGGAATGACTCGACAGATAAGGCCAGACACAAGCACAGTTATAACGAGCATATGCAGTTCACAACAGATAAGGCAGATAAGGCAAAGCATAAACAATGATCATAACCCAGCATGAACAATCCCCAATGTAAATCCCATAGTCACATCCCCCAAGACACTCGTAATCACAACTCGTCCATGTCACAACACATAACACACTTTGTTGGCGCCACAGGACCAATCGCATGCCCATACATGAGGGTCAGCGCATATAGCTCTGACACGGCCCCGCAGCACCCTGCCCCGTATCGCAACACGAAGGGGTCGATCGCAACCGACCGATGAACCGCAGCTCATCATAATGTTTGATCGCAACCAAACAGTGGACCGCAGCCCAAGAGAGTGTGTCATCTGACTGTAGCCAGGAATTCCCATCTGACTACAGCCAGCCTCTGAACCGCAGCTCAGGAAAATGTCATCTGATTGCAGCCAGGAATTCCCATCTGACCACAACCAGCTTCTGAACCGCAGCCTAGGATACCGTCATCCGACTACAGTCAGGAATTCCCATCTGACTGTAGCCGGCTTCTGAACCGCAGCTCAGGATAACCAATCCGATCGCAACCGAATTGGGGCAACACGCACATATAACACATAGCAAGCACATGCAACCCACATTACACATTGGGAAGGGGAATAAAGCGTATAACAACCTTATGCGTGATCCATCACGTACTAAGAATAGTCCTAAGGGGATCATACTTCTTCCACCTAGGTCAACGGGATACAAATTCAACTAGCATGCAATATAATAGATTCATAAACCTACGAACAGTACCCGAAATATCAACTAGACATAGGCACGACAAACGGGGTCCGTTGGGACACCACGGGGATCGGGGAAACATCAAACGGGGAAGCCGGGGTCCCGAGGGAGGGAAAATTCTAGCGGGTAGCCGGTGGGTGGGGGGTCCACCCGCCGGTTGCCCGCCGACCATCACTGTTCCGGGCAGCGGGTGCCCGGCGGACAGCTGCCCGCCCGCCGGCTGCCCGCTGCCGGAGCTGCCCGAATTGCCGCGGGTAGGTGGTGGGTCCCCTACCCCCACCTACCCCCCACTGACTCTTTTCATCACTTTTCGCCCCGGGAACCGTTGTGGAACCCGAAACCATGCTTAGACACTTTACAACGCAATTAACGACAACACGTAGACAATTAACGGATCAAATACGAGAAACGAACGGCACCTAACCTATCATGCTTTTCTAAACATAATCAACACCCAAACATGCGATTTCCCCACCCGATAATCCAAGAATAATATCATACGATACAACCTAGGGTTCTAATCACTTTTATATCAACAAGAATACAATTCGTCTTCTAATTGCAAGATTCGGTAGGAACAACACATAATCATCAAGGATACCCATTAATCATCAAAACATCATAATCATTAAGAACAACACATAATCATCAAAACCCCAATTAATCATCAAGAACATCATAATTATCAAGAAACTCCCAATATCAAGATTATCAAGATTCCTCTTGGGATCATTATGTCGACATCAATAATAATCATCATCAATCGCCATTTACAACAATATGGGGGAAACCCTAAGGGGAAATCATAGTTATGAAAATAGGTTTTGTTGAGACATGGGTTACCTCTTAGCCTTAATTAATTCCTTGGCTATGAAGGGTCTTTTTTTAAGCTTTCTTGCTTTCTTGATTTCTTCTAAAGGGATTCTTGGAGCACTTTGGGGTGGTCGAAAGTTTATTGTTGTGGGGGGTTCTAGGTGCCTCTTAAGTCCCCTATTTATATATTTAGGAGTCCTGGTTAGGAACTAATATTATAGGCTTGCTAATTCTATTCCTTTTGGAACTAAGGATTGGGTTTAGGGATTAGGGTCCATGGTCCATAGTGGACCATAATAATTAATTAAAGGGAATCCTAATCGTAGTCTGAATAGTAAAAGGCCTACTTCCTTTATTCCTAATAGATAACTAGGTCTAGGATTCCTAATTAGAATCTGAATAGTAAAGGGTTTACTTTCTTTATTCCTAATAGGCTTAGGACTCTAATTTAGGCAAGGGTCCACGGTTCATGGTGGACCTTTATTAATTAATTAAAGGAAACCTAACCGAATTAAATCATATTTAATTATTATTAACGGGATTAATTTAATAATTAATCCGGGATTGAAGGCCGTAACACGGGGTGTTACAATAACTGCTGCTTGTGTCTAGCCTTATCTGTCGAGTCATTCCCGGTTTTAAAAGCTAGAGTTCGTAGGATATATCTTCATGCTTCAAAATGGTTTTCGTATATCTATATATATCTCTATACGTATTGTATTTCAACGCGTTGGAGTGGGTTACCAGCATTTCTCGCTGAACAGATATATTTGGCTTTCAGGCACAGACGAGTAGTTTCACTTGAGCGCGCTAGAAGCTTGGACGTAGCTTAGATAGTTCTTCCCTTTCGGCCTGCGTGCCATGATTTAGTACTGATACTAGTTGAGGATATTAGTTAGTTAGCCTGTGCACCTGAGTTCTCTAGCTTAGGTGTGGCATAGCACCCTATACTCTTGTACTATGTTTTGGGATTCAACGAGATTTCACCTTTATTTTATAACTTTTAAATATCCTGAAAATCTGGGGTGTTACAGTTGGTATCAGAGCCTAAGTTTGACGCTAGGATATGACTCTTGAGACCAGACTTTAAGACAATAGGCTCGAACCCTAAGTATCTAGGAACATAAGATTCAGGAAACTTAGGACACGCGGTGAGATTGTGAAACCTACACATAAACTCCCTTACCTGGAGAAAACTTTCCCCCATTATCACAGAGAAGGACACCAAGCCCCAATTTAACGTTCTTATAAACATTGACCCAGGAAGACGACATCATGGCACCCAACAGAAGACAATCAAGGACTCCAGAACCCGCCGTGCACGACCCCCTGACCCAAACACTACAACAACTAACACAAGTCGCCCAAGCACTAAGCAACGTAGCTCTCCGCAGCGACAGGCCCCCACCACCTCCGTCGAACGCGAACACCGACTTCGCCCGACAAGTCTCTAACCACCGACCACCCACATTCTCAGGAGAGGAGGATCCCGTAATTCTGGAAGAATGGATCCGAACCCTTGACAAAATCCTCGGGTTAGTGGAATGCCCAGAAGAACGCCGCGTGGAGATAGCCTCGTTCTACTTCGGACACGAGGCCGATCTCTGGTGGATCCACGAGGGTCCCACTTACCAACATGAACCGAGGTTCAACTGGGAACAACTCAAAACACGACTACGAGAGAGGTTCTACCCAACACACGTGAGAGCGTCCATGTACGAGGAGTTTCTCAATCTGAAACAAGGGACAGCTACCGTTATGGAATACCACAAACGATTCCTTGAACTAGCACGCTTCGCACCCGAACTTGTCCCCACCGAGGTAACCAAAATAGAGAGATTCGTATCAGGCCTCAACTTTGAAGCCCGAAAAGCACTAGTGGTAAGCAGACCTCGGACTCTCAACGAGGCTTACTCCAGTGCCGCCAATCTCTACCGAATCCAACTACTCCAACGCGGGGTTCAGGAGCAAATGCGGAAGAGGAACCCCGGAGGAGGGGCGCCACCAGTAAAAAGAACAAGAAGCGACACCAACACGAGACCCGGCAACCCGACCAACCAAAGGCCACCTCGGGAGAACAACGACGCTAGCGCCAAGGGCATTCCTTGCCCGAAATGCAACAAGAACCATAGAGGCAAGGATTGCATGGGCAAACCCTTGCGATGCTTCAACTGCGGAGAAGAAGGACACAAGGCCTTCCTTTGCACCCAACACCAAAGGCCACGCACTACCACCATGGGACAACATGGGGGCACCACTCATCAAGGAAACTACGGCACTCCGGGAAAAATATTCGTCATGAGCCGCACTCAAGCCGACCTCGGGAACGAGGGCGATCTCGAGGAGGGGAACCTAAGCCCAGAAGACGAGGACCACGCAAACCCCGTGGGAGAAAGCCAAGAAGACGAATTCTGCCTAGGTTAGGTTGACAATTTCTTGTAATCACCTTCGTGGTAGAATTACTTACTTAGCTTAATTACTTGGAAATATTATAAATAAAAGATTAGTTCATAATTCGGTTCTAATTACAAACTAGCCAAACCTCACCACTAGAAGCCGAAATAAGGAAAAAGACAAGGGCCCCATCATCAAAGAGCCTAATGTTACCAATGAGAATTGAACTCTTGACCTCCCACTTACAAAATCAAGGTTTTGACCACTAGACTAAAGGTGTTTCTTGAAACCTCAAGGGAACACTCCCTTGTTAAAGCCCCTACAATCCCTAAAACCCACAAAATCTCCAAATCAAAAACCCTTCTTCTTCTTCCTCCTCTTCTTCTTATTCCCCACTTCCTCCCCTTCCCCCTATCACGCACCTCACCACCCCCTACTCGGAAGAACCACCCGCTACCCGCGACACCACCAGCCGAACGCCGTCGCCGTCCGACCACCTCCCGCCAGCCTAGCGCCGCGCCGCCACCACCCAGCCACTCCGCCGGAGATCGCCCGCGACGCCGAAAATGCAGCCCGCCACCTGCCCAAACTCCACCCACTGCCACCAACGCCCCACGCCACCGGAGACCCTCACCCACCTCACCGAGCCAACGCCTGGACTCCGCCCCACCGTCGCCGCCCTCGCAAAGCCGCGAAAACCATCGCAGGAAAAAGGTTCGCCGGAGAATCACGCCGGAGACCCACCGGAAAAAGTCGCCGGAAAAGTGACGCCCCTCGAAATGCCAAAGAAACCCCTCGGAATCCGCACCCCGGAGTGGAGCAATGCCGATTATACCGTAATCAGAGGTAAAGCACTTGAACCCGACCAATTCTCTCCGGAATTGGTTGATATGCTTAAACATCAAGGGCTCTTAGATACTTACCTCGCCATCAAAGGGGATACATACCCAGACTTGGTGAAAGAATTCTACCAACACCTTGTGGCCACCAAACGAGGTGACAAAGTAGAAATCACCACCAAGGTCCGTGGCAAGGAAATTATGCTTTCCGAAGGCCGATTGGCCAAGCATTTGAAATTGACCACCACGGGTGTGTCCAACTATGACCGGAAGGGGTGGATTGATACCCAAACCACGGGGTACAAGGACTACCTCGGGTACATACTCGGAAAGGAGGACGGGTTCACCTCGGCCACTCGACCAAACCGAAAGTGGCTATCGGCGGAGCAAAAGATATTGGTTATGATTGTAACCGATAGCCTCTTGCCCACCAATAACAAAAGAAAGGATGTGGGAAGCTTGGAGTGCACCTTTGCTTACCTCCTGAAACATAAAATCAAGTTCAACCTGCCTGCGCTCATGTTAAAACACATAGAATTCTGCAAGTCAAACAACCGGCTTAGCCTACCCTACGGGATGATCCTAAGTTGGATCATGGAGAAAAAGGGGGTAGACCTAAGCCACACCGAGGTCAAGACCGCCAATGGCATGGTTTTTAACGGCCAGAACCTCCGCCGCAACGACATCTACTACACCGAAGGGGGACATTACCTCACCCTCGAAGAAATTTGCCAAAAACCCGAGGAAGAGCGAAGGGAATTGGTCGACCGGCTGGACATCTCAAACAAAAAGCTCAAACGAGCCATGCAAGACTGCGGAGGTTTGGAGGGACATGAGGACCAGGAGGAGGAAGACGAACCCAACCCAACAGTGCAACCACGATCAGGAGGAAATCCAAGGGAGCAAAACGAGGGCTCAATCAATGAACGCATACTCGCGCAGCTCAACCGACAAAACCAAATCATGGAGGAAGGATTCTCATCCCTGATCCGTACGACACGCGCACTAGATCAGAGGGTGGCAGCAATCGAGGCCACCTTGGGCACTCGCGGGGCATCTAGCTCAGGAGCAGGAGACCAAGGTAGACCTAAAACCCTTCTCTCACAAACCACCAGAAACCCAGCCTACCCCAGCTAAGGCAAAAACGTGGGGCCACATTCCTAACCAGGAGGCCAAGATGCGGGATGCCTGGGGGTGAAAGAGTGGATTAACACACCGGGCTTCGGGGACGAAGCCCCTCATAAGGGGGGGAGAGTGTAACACCCCGTGTTACGACCCCTAAGATCAATTAAATCATTTAATCAATTACCCAAAAGAAAGAATTAAATCACAATAATTAATTAGGAAGGCCCACCATAGTTCACGGGCCCTTATCCCTAAACCCAATCCTTAGTCCCAAAAGAAATAGAACTAGCAAGCCCATAATATTAGTTCCTAACTAAGACACCTAAATATATAAATAGGGAACTTAAGGGCACCTAGAAACCCCCACCACAAGAATAACGCCCACCACCCCAAAGAGCTCCAAGAATCCCCCTAGAAGAAATCAAGAAAGCAAGAAAGCTTAATGAAAGACCCTTCATAGCCAAGGAATTAATTAAGGCTAAGAGGTAACACATGTCTCAACAAAACCTATTTTCGTAGCTATGATTTCCCCCGTAGGATTTCCCCATATTATTGTGTATTGATGATTTGTGATGTTATTATTGATCACTGATGGGATAATTCCATGGGTGATATTGATGTCGGGAGATTCTTGATAATTATGGTGTTCTTAACGATTACGTGGAGTTCTTGATAATTATATGTTGTTCTTGATAATTATATGTTGTTCTTAATAATTATATGTTGCTCTTGATAATTGTATGGCGTTCTTGATACTTATGTGTTATTTGTACCGAATCTTGTAATTAGAAGACGAATCGTATTCTCGTTGGCATAAAAGTGATTAGAACCCTAAGTTGTATCGTATGGAATTATTCTTGGTATATTGGGTGGGAATTCGCATGATTGGGTGTTTATTATGTTTAGAAAAGCATGATAGGTTATGTGCCGATTGTTTCCTGATTTTGATCCGTTAATTGTCTACGTGCGTTATCAATTGCGTTTGAAAGTGTCCAAGCATGGTTTCGGGTTCCACAAAGGTTCCCGGGGCGTTTCTTGATGAAAAGAGTCAGTGGGGGGTAGGTGGGGGTAGGGGACCCGCCACCTACCCGCGGCCTCCTTGGGCAACGCCGGCAGCCGGCAGCCGGCGGGCGGGCAGCTGCCCGCCGGGCACCCACTGCCCGGTCTTGTTACCGCCGGCGGGCAGCCGGCGGGTGATCCCTCACCCACCGGCTACCCGCTGGTTTGCACCCCAATTGGGGATCTCGGCTTCCCCGTTTGATGTTTCCCCGACCCCCGAGGTGTCCCAACGGACTCCGTCTATCGTGCCTATGTCTAGTTTGATGTTTCGGGTACCGTTCGTAGGTTGTAGGAGTCTTATATATATTGCATGCTAGTTGAATTGGTATCCCGTTGACCTAGGTGAAAGGAGTATGAACCCCTTAGGACTATTCTTAGTATGTGAAGGATCACGCATAGGTTTTGTTATACGTTTTCTCCCCCTTCCCAATGTGTTAATGTGGGTTGCATGTACTTGCTATGTGTTATGTGTGCATGTAACCCCGAGTTGGTTAAGATCAATCGGGCTATACGGGCAGTCGGGTGGGCTGAGAACCATACCGGCTGTTAACCAGGCGGGTAGAGACCGGTCAGGTATATAAATATTATATAGGACTAAGTTCCACTATACGGGCAGTCGGATGGGCTGAGAACCATACCGGCTGTTAACCAGGCTGGTAGAGACCGGTCAGGTATATAAATATTATATAGGACAAAGGTCCACTATACGGGCAGTTGAATGGGCTGAGAACCATCCCAACTGTTAACCAGGCTGGTAAAGACCGGTCAGGTATATAAATATTACGTAGGACAAAGGTCCATCAGTCGGTTGCTATCGGCTCCTCCGTAATGTGAGACGGGGCAGGGTGCTGCGGGGCCGTGTCAGAGCTATATGCGCTGACCCTCATGTATGGGCATGCGATTGGTCCTGTGGCACCAACAAAGTGTGCTATGTGATGAGATATGGAGGAGTTGTGTTCATGAGTATATTGGGGGATGTGACTAAGGGATTTATGCTGGGGATTGTTTATGTTGGGTTATGATTATTAATTATGCTCAGCTTTATCTGTCTTACCTGTTGTGGATTGTATACGCTTGTTATAACTGCTGCTTGTGTCTAGCCTTATCTGTCGAGTCATTCCCGGTTTTAAAAGCTAGAGTTCGTAGGATATATCTTCATGCTTCAAAATGGTTTTCGTATATCTATATATATCTCTATACGTATTGTATTTCAACGCGTTGGAGTGGGTTACCAGCATTTCTCGCTGAACAGATATATTTGGCTTTCAGGCACAGACGAGTAGTTTCACTGGAGCGCGCTAGAAGCTTGGATGTAGCTTAGATAGTTCTTCCCTTTCGGCCTGCGTGCCATGATTTAGTACTGGTACTAGTTGAGGATATTAGTTAGTTAGCCTGTGCACCTGAGTTCTCTAGCTTAGGTGTGGCATAGCACCCCATACTCTTGTACTATGTTTTGGGATTCAACGAGATTTCACCTTTATTTTATAAGTTTTAAATATCCTGAAAATCTGGGGTGTTACAGCATGATCTTTAACGCCCAGAACCTCCACCGCAATGATATCTACTACACCGAAGGGGGACATTACCTCACCCTCGAAGAAATTTGCCTAAAACCCGAGGAGGAGCGAAGAGAATTGGTCGACCGACTGGACATTTCGAACAAAAAGCTCAAACGAGCAATGCAAGATTGTGGGGGTATGGAGGGAAATGAGGACCAAGAGGAGGGGGACGAGCCTAACCCATCATTGCACCCACAATCGGGAGGGAACCCAAGGGAGCAAAACGAGGACTCGATCAATGAGCGCATACTCGCACAACTCAACCGGCAAAACCAAATCATGGAGGAAGGGTTCTCATCCTTGATCCGTACGACACGCGCACTAGATCAGATGTTGGCAGCAATCGAGGCCACCTTGGGCACTCGCGGGGCGTCCAGCTCACGAGCAAGAGATCGAGGAAGACCCAAAACCTTTCGATCACAACACCACCAGAAATCCAGTTTACCCTAGCTAAGGCAAAACGTGGGGCCACATTCCTAACCGGGAGGCCAAGATGTGGGATGCCTAGGGGTGAAAGAATGGATTAACACACCGGGCTTCGGGGACGAAGCACTTCGTAAGGAGGGGAGAGTGTAACACCCCGTGTTACAATCCCTAAAACCAATTAATCATTTAACCAATTACCCAAAAGAAAGAATTAAATGACAATAATTATTTAGGAAAGGCCCACCATAGTCCATGGGCCCTTATCCCTAAACCCAATCCTTAGTCCTAAAAGGAATAGAGTTAGCAAACCTATAGTAATTAGGCCCTAAGTAAGACTCTTAGATATATAAATAGGGAACACAAGGAGGCACCTAGAACCCCTACCACAATAATCCCTCACCACACAAGAAGTTCCAAGAATTCCCCTAGGAGAAATCAAGAAAGAAGAAAGCTTAAAGAAAAACCCTTCATAGCCAAGGAATTAATTAAGGCTAAGAGGTAACCCATGTCTCAACAAAACCTATTTTCATAGCTATGATTCCCCTCTTAGGATTTCCCCATATTATTGTGTGTTGATGATTTGTGATATTATTATTGATGATCGATGGGATGATTCCATGGGTGATCTTGATGATGAGAGGTTCTTGATAATTATGGTATTCTTGATGATTATATGACGTTCTTGATGATTATATGGTGTTCTTGATGTTCTTAATGATTATGTGAGGTTCTTGACATTTATATGATATTCCTACCGAATCTTGATTTTGGAAGATGAATTGTGTTCTTGTTGATTTAAAAATAATTAGAACCCTAGGTTATATCGTGGAATTCGTATGGTATTATTCTTGGTATATTGGGTGGGAATTCGCATGATTGGGTGTTGATTATATTTAGAAAAGCATGATAGGTTATGTGCCGTACGTTTCTTGATTTTAATCCGTTAATTGTCTACTTGTGTTATCAATTGCGTTTGAATGTGTCTAAGCATGGTTTCGGGTTCCACAAAGGTTCCTGGGGCGTTTTTGGTGAAAAAGAGTCAGTGGGGGGTAGGTGGGGGTAGGGGACCCGCCACCTACCCACGGCCAAAAGAGGCCTCACCGGCAGCGCGCAGCCGGCGGGCGGGCAACTGCCCGCCGGGCACCGGCTGCCCGGAACAGTGCCGCCGGCGGGCAGCCGGCGGGTGACCCCTCACCCACCGGCTACCCGCTGGTTTATACCCCACCTTGAGATTTTGGCTTCCCCGTTTGATGTTCCCCCGACCCCCGTGGTGTCCCAACGGACTCCGTCTATCGTGCCTATGTCTACTTTGATATTTCTGGTACCGTTCGTAGGTTGTATGAGTCTTATATATTGCATGCTAGTTGAATTGGTATCCCGTTGACCTAGGTGAAAGAAGTATGAACCCCTTAGGATTATTCTTAGTATGTGAAGGATCACGCATAGGTTTTGTTATACGTTTTCTCCCCCTTCCCAATGTGTTAATGTGGGTTGCATGTGCTTGCTATGTGTTATGTGTGCATGATACCCCAATTCGGTTGCGATCGGATTGGTCATTCCTGAGCTGCGGTTCAGAAGCTGGCTGCGGTCAGATTTACACCCTTGGGCTGCGGTCCACCGTTTGGTTGCGATCAAACGTTTCTACATGAGCTGCGGTTCATATTTCCTGGCTGCGGTTAGATGACATATTCTTGGGCTGCGGTCCATTGTTTGGTTGCGATCAAACTATGATGAGTTGTGGTTCATCGGTCGGTTGCGATCGACCCCTCCGTGTTGCGATACGGGGCAGGGTGCTGCGGGGCCGTGTCAGAGCTATATGCGCTGACCCTCATGTATGGGCATGCGATTGGTCCTGTGGCGCCAACAAAGTGTGCTATGTGATGAGATATGGATGAGTTGTGGTTATGGGTGTCTTGGGGATGTGACTATGGGATTTATACTGGGAATCGTATATGTTGGGTTATGATTATTAATTGTGCTTATCTTACCTGTCTTGCCTGTTGTAAACTGTATATGCTTGGTATAACTGCTGTCTGTGCTTAGCCCTATCTGCTGAGTCGATCCCTGTTTTAAAAAGCTAGAGTCTCGTAGGATATATCTTCATGCTTCAAAATGGTTTTCGTATATCTATATATATGTCTATATGTATTCTATTTCAACGCGTTGGAGTGGGTTACCAGCATCTCTCGCTGAACAGATATATTTGGCTTTCAGGCACAGATGAGTAGATCACTGGAACGCTCTAGAAGCTTGGGCCGTAGCTTAGATAGTTTTCCCTTTCGGCCTGCGTGCCATAATTTAGTATTGATACTGATTGAGGTTTTAGATTTTAGCCTGTGCACCCGAGTTCTCTAGCTCGGGTGTGGCATAGCACCCCGTACTCTGTGTATCATATTTTGGGATTTAATGAGATTCTATCTTTATTATATAAGTTTTAAAAGTCTTGAAAATCTGGGGTGTTACACTACGCTTTTTCGAAGACATTGCAATGGAATTGCCACAAATCCTAGCGAGATGGCTTACCTACTTTTTTCTTCTTTGGATTAGGGAATTTCTTTCTCAATTCTCTCCACAAGGCTCACCTTTTGCTCCATACCTTACCAAGATTTAGATCATTTCCGACCTTGCATCATTTTATCTTTCCAAGGTTGAAGAGTACACACTCCCACTTTGAGAGATCGTTTACTAAGGTCTAAGCAAGATATGAGGTGAATTCATACAAGCATGCATCAAATGTAAGCCTAAAAGGTTTTTCTATGCAATGCCTCACTTGGGTGTAAGAAAGAATAAAAACTTTTTTATACGGGCACATCACTATCACATTTATCACATGATATGAACAATGATACATTCTCTAATAAGAACCAGTACACATAGAATCCAATAAGGGTCTTCTATAGTGGGCTCATCACAAGGCCCATAACTACATCCTTAAAGAATCATTGGTGGAAGAAACAAGAAGGCCCAATAATAATTTCATTCGGTAGAGGAAAGTATTATAGTGTCCCATTTCAAGTGATATCATGGATCGAAGACAATGCTTACAAGATTCGAAGTCAAATCATTTACAAGAAGGGGAGGATGATGCGGCCCAACATAATGAAGATCCATCAAGAGTACCAACTGGGCCAATCACAAGGCCAAGTCCAAACAATTAAGACAACTCTTCATTGGTGATATTCAAAGATGGTGGAAATCCATGTCAAGCCCATTTGCAAAAGATGAAGAAGAATTCAAGGCTTTTTATAATTGTTTAAGTGCTGATTTTGGAGATTAAATTAGGAACAAATAAGCCTTATTATTTTTAGTCATCATTATTTTAATTTGTTTCGCATGAAAGAGAAAACACTAGTTCGTATTTAGAAAGGATTCCTTATATCCCTTTCTAAATAGGACTATAATTACTTACTTTCTAGATTTGGTTTAGGCCTCTTATTCCCATTGTATTTAGGATTACAATGCTGCCCTGTACATATAAATAGGGCACATCCATATCAGTTTTCAGGAGGCCTTAAATTCAATAAAATTCTTAAATTTTTCTTTACACTTGTGTAAGAAACCTTTATGGCTAATTATGGACTCAATTAGTGGCTAGTCGTGGACTCGACTAGCAAATTGATTCGTGGACTCAAATAAATCTTCCTTTCTTCAACCTTAGATTTAAGTTCATGGACTCGTCTTGAATCGAAGGAAACTAGATCCGACTCTAGTTGATTGAAGCTTGCATCATCGAGGTACTTGAAGCTACAATGGGATTCTTCCAAGTCTTTGAGGATTCGAGGCAAAGGGTTTCTCGTGAGGCTTAACGTATTTTCATCCATCTCTATCTTTATTTTGAGAGAATTCTTGGGACAGTACTCCATCTTTATTTGAACCTTGGACTTGGTTCATATCAATTTGGTATTCAGAGCCTAGGTTTATCTCATTATCGTTAGAAATTTGGTTTCTTTGGTTCCCTAGGTTTATCTCATTATCATTAGAAATTTGGTTTCTTTGGTTCCCTAGGTTTATCTCATTCTTATCTCACATACTACTTTTTTTCGTGTCTTATTCATTAAAACCCCCCAAAAATAATTTTCCTTTGCATTCTTGATTATTTTCTTGAATCTTGATACATGTTCTTTAGTTTCTTGAAAACCTATCCCGAAAGAGTTTTCCCTTTTTCCTATCGAATATCAACGACACCTCACACCTCCTAGGAACCATATTACCAATACTTCAGTCAAGAAAACAATCCCATCTCACCCTTACAAATATCCGAAGCGCATTTACGCGCAATCACGTCGCAATCACACCCTGTCCAGATTTCCGCGTTATGTGACCAGTTTCAAAGAATGACCTATATCTCGAGATCAAATGGCTAGTTTTATCTGAAATTTTGATATGTTGTATATCTCTTCTGTGGCGTTCTATTGATATATTATACACTTGCTAATTCCTTACGGTCATTAAGATATTGATCTTCGAATTAAGGGCAGCGTTTCTGTTTTTCTGGGTGATTCTTGAAATTCTTGATTCTGTTTTGAAGGGGTTGCTTGGTTCCTCTTGGTCCGAGAGTTTTGTATATATTTACAGTAGTTGTTTGGAGGTTACTTATCGAAAAAAAAAAATCAAAAAAATCGAGAAAGTTGAAAAAAAAAAACAAAAAAGAGAAAGCAATAAAGAAGAAGAATAAGGTTGGGGAAGGAATTTGGCTGGTAGGAGAATTTGGAGGGACAATGAAGGGGAAAAGTATATAAGGTTGGAGGGAGTTCTTGATAGATTCCTAATTGGTTGTGGTACACGTGAACCTCTTTTAAATTCTTTTTGTCTCTATATTTTGATATTGGTCTTGCATATCTTTCTACCATACTTCTTTTTTTGCATCACTTTTTTCTTTCAAATCATGCTTAGTTTCTTTGCTTGTATTTTCCTTTTTTCTTTGCTTCTTGCTCTCAATTTTATTACCTACATCATGATACACCTTACTCTCAAAGGCTTGTGAAGTTTTCCAAGGTATGTTTTCTTGAACTTTGAGGTTGAATCCATATCATCTTGAGTTCCGTACTATAAGAGTGTGTAGTGTACCCCTAGAATCATCTTGTAAGAGGGTGTAGTGTACCCCCAGAACCATATAATCCACCTCTTACCTGCGAGCTGAGAATAGTGAGGGAGCGAGCCAACTTTAATTTTTGGTTTCACTAACGTGACTACTCACACATCTTCTTGCTTTTTAGATTTTTTTTTCCCTCTACAGATAGCTGAACAAGTTCCAAACCTGCCTCAGACATTAGAACAAAAGATATACAATTTACTCAAACGAATGAATAATTTGGAGCAACGCTCACAGCAAGTGCAACCACCACACAATGATGAGCGACACCTGCCACCAGCAGGAAGAGTGGATCCTAGATGTCAAAGGATCCAGCAGCGCAATGCAGAGTTAGGAAACATTAAAAATGAAATTCCTAACTTCACCGGTGAGAAAGGACGTACCGAATACATGGAATGGGAGAATGCTATTGAAACTCTTTTTTATTTAAAGCACTATTCTAATCTTACAAAAATTAGGCTAGTTGCTACATCTTTTATGGGGTATGCATTGTCTTGGTTGCGAAAAAGAAATAAAGATAGAGTTGTTAATTTTATTCCCTATGAATTTTGGGTTCAAGTGAGGGAAGATATGCATCTAAACTTTCGCCCTAAATCTTTTTTCTATGATCTTGAAAGAAAATTGCAGGGAACGGTGCAAGGAACAAAGTCAGTTGAATATTTTGCTTGAACAGGGAAACATACATGAAGAAGCGGCAAAAACTATTGCTCGTTTCTTACATGGATTGAAATTAGAAATTCGATGTGGAATAAGTACTCTGAGATATGACTCCCTTGATAATGCCTTGTATGTTGCACATGAATCTGAGGCAAAAATTAAAGAGATGAAAATGTACAAGTCCAACAATGGTGCATCAAGATGGAACAACAATTGTTCCACCCCTCAAAGGCGTGATGAACATCCTCCCCCAAGAGATGATTCACCAGACAAAGGTAAGGAAAAGGTAAGTGAGGCAGTGAGACCTCAGCTTGATAGAGAACTGATTTTTTATAGATGTAATGAGAGAGGCCACATAGCTCGTGATTGCTCTAACAAGAGGGTAGTTAAGATAACAACACAATCTGAAAAATCTACTTCTTATCTTGAATATAAATCTGAGGATGAGGTTTGTGACCATTTTGAAACCCCCAATGAACTTGTTGAGGGGGAACCATTCATACCTTTAGATTCTGATTTTAAAGATGCTGATTGTAACACCCCTACAATTTAAAACATTGAATACTTATGAAATAAAGGCATTACTATCATTAATCCCAAAATAGAGCATTACTAAACATAAGTGTTTGCGGTGTTATGCCACATCTGAGCTGGAGAACTCAGATGCACAGGCTATTCTAGCTAAATATCCTCAAAACAGTGTCATTACATCATCATGGCACGCAGGCCGATAAGGAAACTAACTATCTAAGCCTTGGGTCCTCTAGCGCGCTCCGGAGCTACTCTTCTATGCCTGAAAGCCAAATATACCTGTTCAGCGAATAATGGTGGTAACCCACTCCAACGCGTTAAAATACAATATAGGTATATATATATAGGGAAGGGATCAGGTGCATTTGTGGTTTCCCGGCGGTTGTGCGGTGGATTAATGTGCGTGAGGTTTATACTTAATGTGCGTGAGTGTTTTGCTTAATGTGCCTGAGATTTGTGCTTAATGTCCGTAAGGTTAATATGCGTGAGTTTTGTACTTACTGCGCCTGAGTATTGTGCTTAATATGCGTGAGATTTGTGCTTAATGTGCGTGAGTAGTTCAGAATTACAAGCTCAGAACGAAGCAGAACACAAAACTCACGCACATTAACGCCCAAGCTTCTTGTTACTTCTTCCTTCAATTTGGCCATGGATTTTGGATTATCAGCTACCTTCAGTGCAGTTGAATGTTTATATAGATGATGCACGCACAACAAAATTTGCACACCAGCTAACTGTGGATTTTTGTTGTATTATTCCCATAATTCTTAACCACCATAGCCTGTCTCCGCATCATCATCATCAGGGAGGGGGTAATGGCTACGGGGGATGGAGAAGAATCTGACATCCATATTTTCTGCTGCATTTTACACATTCACGCACATTAAGTACAAATCTCAGGCACATTAGGCACAACACTCACGTACATTGAGTACAAATCTCACGCACATTAATCAACCGCACAACCGCACGGGAAACTTTCACTATATATACATATATATATATATATATATATATATATATATATATATATATATATATATATATATATATATATATATATATGAAAACCATTTTGAAGCCGGAAGATATATATAGTTAGGAAACACTAATTTAAAACCGAGAATATACTCAACAAGTAAGGGTAGGCACATTCATTAGTTATAATAACGAATAAAAGATACTAGCATACACCCTAAGGTCACAAGATTATTCCACATCAAACATATCAGTATTTAATAACTATCTCAACACACAAGCACACTTTGGTGGTGCCGCATGACCAATCGCATGCCCATACATGAGGGTCAGCGCATATAGCGCTAACACGGCCCCGGAACACCCTGCCTCGTACCGCAGCACGAAGGGGTTGATCGCAACCAACCGATGAACCGCAGCTCATTTATAACGTTTGATCACAACCAAACGGTGGACCGCAGCCCGAATAGTGTGTATTTCTGATCACAACCAGATTATGAACCGAAACTCATTTATAATGTTTGATCGCAACCAAACGGTGGACTGCAGCCCTATATATATTTATATACCTGACCGATCGCAACCGTCCTGGTTAACAACCGATGGTTCTCAAGCCATCCAACTGCCCGTATAGCCAATTGATCGCAACCAATTGGGGTATCATTGTGACACCCCGTAATCCAAATTCAATTAAGGGATTAATTAAGTAATTAATCCTAATCCAATTGATAATTAAATTCCTTAAATTCTTGAACATTCAATAGTCGGGGACTAGTAATTGACTAGTCAACCCAAAGTCAAGTGTTGTACCTAAAGCTTTGTGAGTAGTTCCCTTGTTCCCTTACACTTCTTTATTTTAGTAAGGGTAATCAAGACATTTCACCTCATGTTAGTATTGCAAGCTAACCTAGAGGACACCCTCCATTCTTTCCCTTACACTTTCTAAACTTGAGCTCCTCCTTCTCTCTAAAAGTTATACAGCTTTTCTTCCAAGCCAGGTTGGAGCTTTACCAAATCTTCAAAGTTTGTTTTCAAATTCCACCTTACCTACCTTTGAGCATCTAGGAGGGTAAGATCTATGTTTATCTTGTGTTTTTGGTGTTTTCTAAGGTGTCTTTCCTTAAAGATAGAATCGTTATGATCTTTTGGTGTGTTTTTGAAGTGGGTGTGCATGGAAGGTGAACCTTATTAGGAGCTTTGTGAAGTGTTAAGGGAAGGTTTTTGTCCACAAGAGGTAACCCATGCTTTACAAAATCTATTTTGTGTACCTATATGATGATTTATTGGATTCTACATGTGATTTTGCTATGAAATGTGAGTGTTGATGCATTGTCTTGTGAAAATGCATATCTAGAGCTTGTTATTAGGGTTCTTGTATGCCATTGTTGGCTATTCCTTTGATTCAAGTCATTTTGTTGTATTGGGTGAGATTTGGCATGTTTTGGACTTGAATTTGACCTTGGTGTTGAAAATCCCCGAAGGGATTATTTGGTACAGAGTTGTGTACCCTCGGGCGGAGCTCCACCCGCCGCCCCACCAGCGGGGTACATGGCTGGTGGGAGTAGGTTCCCGCGGGCGGAACTACGGGTGGGGGTCCACCCGTGGCCCCAGCCGTGGGTACGTAATTTGGTGTTGTTCGGGGATTTGTTCCCCGTGATTCTTTTGACTCGATATTTGGTCTTTTGACTTCTCGATGTTCTTTTGTGGAACTATTTGAGCGTCTTCTTAAAGTTTCGTATGTCTAGAACTATATGGTAGGAATCCATGTAGGTCTTGGTGTCTTGAATCGTGCTAAGTGTTCAACATTGTGATTCGTTGAACCGTGATGAGTCTTGTGTGTTCTTCGGAACTATGTTTGGTTTACCCGTTTGATAAGCATGCTAGATCAGTGTTTAAATGCTAGCGTGTGTGTTGTTTGTCCCTTCCTATTGTGGATGATGACTTGTGTTAATCATTGTTGGAGTCGGATCGTGATCCATTCCTTGTTGAGTATGATTTCATATCTTAGTTGTGATCCGTTGATTGATTCCCGTTATGGTGTGGTGTGTGTGCCTGTACCTGGATTGCACGATTAATGGTATGGGACATTAGTCACCAAGGTACGGCAGTGGTCCTCGTGGTGGCCATGACGCGATTATGGAGTTTGTGACCTTTGTGTAAGGTTCACGTATTTGTTAAAGGGTAACATGTGTTACCAAAGGCATGTGTTGCCATGTGTGATCGGTACCCTCGTGTACTATGAAATCGGTGGTATTGTTGGAGATTGTTGGAGAGGGGACGACGGTCCTCGGGGGAATAAGGTTGGACTTGGTGTACAGGGGTCCTGGAGGTAAAGGTTGGAACTAGATATAAGGTCGGGGGTAGCCATAAGGTTAGAACCGGTCATAAGGAAGGCATCTCAATTCGTGATGGGTGATGTCACGAAGGCTTGTGTAGCTATTGTTTGTGATTCTCTATTTGTGACATGTGTTTCCAATGGTTGTGTCCTTATTCTCTTGTGTTATGCATGTCGGGTGTTAATCTACTGTGTGATGGTAGACTACGCCTTGAGCCGTTCTTAAGTGTCGTTGTACTTCTTGATGTCTTGGGATGTGTTCCCTTATCTTTATTGTGAGTGCATAGAGTCTTGCGTTGATCTCTATCTTGGATTTGAAATATATATATATATACTATATCCCATTTCACAAATGATTTTATATATATAAACTATCTACATATGATATTTCACATGTATTGGTGGGTTACCAGCATCATTCACTGACCGGGCATCGTCCCATATATCTATGTGTTTCTTTCAGGTGCTGAATAGATGAGAGCGCGGTCTAGAGGCTGTTAGTGTAGATCCCTTTTTCCTTATGATGGTTTGGGCCTGCGTGCTTTTGTTTAGACTCTAGACTTATGTTGTTGACTTCACTTTTAGGATTGATAGATTATGTTGCAGATGTTTACGCCTGTGCGTTCACCGTTGTGTGAGCGTGGCATAACACTCTACGTTTTCCATCTATTTCATGCTTAAGTCTTCCATTGTGTATGATTTTATGGTTAGAGTTATCTGCATGTTTAAGGTTTAATTTGGTATGGAAATCGGGGGTGTTACAGTGGGTATCAGAGCCTAGGTTGAGCCTAGGATGTTAGAGTCTAGACTTCTAAGTGGCTAAGTGTGGTTCGAGACCTTAAGGTGACCATAAGAATCTAAGTGTGTAGAATTAGGACTTTAGGACGCGCGGTGAGGTTGTGAGTTCCTGTGTCGTTTTCTGTTGTGTTTTCTGTGCTTTGTTTTCCTTTTAGCTTTGGTTTTCTTTTGTTAAGGCACCAGGTAAGGGTGCGGGCCCTAAGTTTCCTCCCGTGATCGTGCTGTTGTTGTAGAAGTCAAGGATGGCACCATCGAGGCGTCGTGCAAGATCTTCAGAAGTAACCACCAGTGAACAGTTAGCTCAAAGCCTCCATCAACTGACGCAGATCACCCAGACGCTGAGCAAAGCCCTCAACAACAACCACCCTCTCCAGAATGGGAATCGTGACACAGTACACCAAGTCGCAAGTCTCCGTCACCCAATCTTCGCCGGTGAAAA
Source organism: Ipomoea nil (assembly GCF_001879475.1). Lineage (NCBI taxonomy): Eukaryota > Viridiplantae > Streptophyta > Magnoliopsida > Solanales > Convolvulaceae > Ipomoea > Ipomoea nil. Next base: position 3,299,938 of record NW_017619623.1, on the reverse strand, counting down.
AGATCCCGCAGTGCTGGACGAGTGGATCCGGATGTAACACCCCAGATTTTTAAGACATTTAAAACTTATAATAAAGGTAGAATCTTATTAAATCCCAAGATATAAATACAAGCATTCGGGGTGCTATGCCACACCTGGGCTAGAGAACCCAAGTGCACAGGCTAACTAACTAATATCCTCAAAGCGTAAATACGTAAACGTGGCACGCAGGCCAAAAGGGAAACTATCTACTTCTAAGTTGTAGCGCACTCCAGTGACTTAATCTTCTGTGCCTGAAAGCCAAATATATCTGTTCAGTGAGAGATGCTGGTAACCCACTCCAACGCGTTGAAATACAATACATATAGAGATATATATAGATATACGAAAACCATTTTGAGCATGAAGATATATCCTACGAACTCTAGCTTTAAAACTGGGAATGACTCGACAGATAAGGCCAGACACAAGCAACAGTTATAACGAGCATATGCAGTTCACAACAGATAAGGCAGATAAGGCAAAGCATAAACAATGATCATAACCCAACATGAACAATCCCCAATATAAATCCCATAGTCACATCCCCCAAGACACTCGTAATCACAACTCGTCCATGTCACAACACATAACACACTTTGTTGGCGCCACAGGACCAATCGCATGCCCATACATGAGGGTCAGCGCATATAGCTCTGACACGGCCCCGCAGCACCCTGCCCCGTATCGTAACACGGAGGGGTCGATCGCAACCGACCGATGAACCGCAGCTCATCATAATGTTTGATCGCAACCAAACAGTGGACCGCAGCCCAAGAGAGTGTGTCATCTGACTGTAGCCAGGAATTCCCATCTGACTACAGCCAGCCTCTGAACCGCAGCTCAGGAAAGATGTCACCTGATTGCAGCCAGGAATTCCCATCTGACTACAACCAGCTTCTGGACCGCAGCCCAGGATACCGTCATCCGACTGCAGCCAGGAATTCCCATCTGACTGTAGCCGGCTTCTGAACCGCAGCTCAGGATAACCAATCCGATCGCAACCGAATTGGGGCAACACGCACACATAACACATAGCAAGCACATGCAACCCACATTACACATTGGGAAGGGGGACAAAGCGTATAACAACCTTATGCGTGATCCATCACGTACTAAGAATAGTCCTAAGGGGATCATACTTCTTCCACCTAGGTCAACGGGATACCAATTCAACTAGCATGCAATATAATAGACCCATAAACCTACGAACGGTACCCGAAATATCAAACTAGACATAGGCACGACAAACGGGGTCCGTTGGGACACCACGGGGATCGGGGAAACATCAAACGAGGAAGCCGGGGTCCCGAGGGGGGAAAATTCCAGCGGGTAGCCGGTGGGTGGGGGTCCACCCGCCGGCCATCACTGTTCCGGGCAGCGGGTGCCCGGCGGGCAGCTGCCCGCCCGCCGGCTGCCCGCTGCCGGAACTGCCCGGAGTTGCCACGGGTAGGTGGCGGGTCCCCTACCCCCACCTACCCCCCACTGACTCTTTTCATCACTTTTCGCCCCGGGAACCGTTGTGGAACCCGAAACCATGCTTAGACACTTTACAACGCAATTAACGACAACACGTAGACAATTAACGAATCAAATACGATGAACGAACGGCACCTAACCTATCATGCTTTTCTAAACATAATCAACACCCAAACATGCGATTTCCCCACCCGATAATCCAAGAATAATATCATACGATACAACCTAGGGTTCTAATCACTTTTATATCAACAAGGATACAATTCATCTTCTAATTGCAAGATTCGGTAGGAACAACACATAATCATCAAGGATACCAATTAATCATCAAAAACATCATAATCATCAAGAACAACACATAATCATCAAAACCCCAATTAATCATCAACAACATCATAATTATCAAGAAATTCCCAAGATCAAGATTATCAAGATTCCTCATGGAATCATTATATCGACACCAATAATAATCATCATCAATCGCCATTTACAACAATATGGGGGAAACCCTAAGGGGAAATCATAGCTATGAAAATAGGTTTTGTTGAGACATGGGTTACCTCTTAATTAATTCCTTGGCTATGAAGGGTCTTTCTTTAAGCTTTCTTGCTTTCTTGATTTCTTCTAGGGGATTCTTGGAGCACTTTGAGGTGGTGGAACGTTTATTGTGGTGGGGGGTTCTAGGTGCCTCTTAAGTCCCCTAATTATATATTTAGGAGTCCTGGTTAGGAACTAATATTATAGGCTTGCTAATTCTATTCCTTTTGGAACTAAGGATTGGGTTTAGGGATAAGGGTCCATGGTCCATAGTGGACCATATTAATTAATTAAAGGGAATCCTAATCATAGTCTGAATAGTAAAAGGCCTACTTCCTTTATTCCTAATAGATAACTAGGTCTAGGATTCCTAATTAGAATCTGAATAGTAAAGGGTGTACTTTCTTTATTCCTAATAGGCTTAGGACTCTAATTTAGGCAAGGGTCCACGGTTCATGGTGGACCTTTATTAATTAATTAAAGGAAACCTAACCGAATTAAATCATATTTAATTATTATTAACGGGATTAATTTAATAATTAATTCGGGATTGAAGGCCGTAACACGGGGTGTTACACCGGATGTTTGACAAGATTTTCGAAGTTGTGGTATGCCAGGAGAATCGCAGGGTGGAGCTGGCTATGTTCTACCTACGGCAAGAAGCGGACTCGTGGTGGATGCTTGAAGGGCAAGCTTGTAGACAAGATCCAGAGTTTAGTTGGGAAGATCTGAAGGTTAGGTTACATGCGCGGTTCTATCCTACTCATGCCAAGGAGGCCTACCGTTGTGCTGCTGACCTTTACCGAGCGCAGCAAGTTCAGAAAGGAATCCGGGAGAACCGTAAGAGGAAGCTGGAAGAAAGTGTTTCACATGTGGTTAGGAGCTTGATGTTTGCTAGTGCTGGATCAACAAGAAGTGTTCAAAGTGATGACTCTAAGAGAGGTAAGGCTCCCAAACCAATCCGGAACAACAAGGATAAGGGAAGGCGCTTCTTTTGCAAGATGTGTGGAGGTGACCATGCACCCCGGCGTCATCTGTCTTGGGAAACCGATAGAGTGCTTTGTTTGTGGCAAGAAAGGTCAACCGGTCCTTTGAGTGCAGGGCTGAGAGGAAGACTTCAACGGACTCAACAACAACCTCGGCAAGGCAAGTCCACAGTCGTGATGCAGAAGCAAGTGGGAACCGATGAAGTAAGCTCTTGTACCCTTTTTGTTGCACCTTCCTTTGTCTTTGTGCCCTTCCTTGCGTGTTATCTTTGAGCGTTAACTTGTTCGAGAGTTACCCTTGACCCTCGTTAATCTTTTCTTTCCTTTAGACAAACCCTATCACCCTTTTTGCCAAGTAATCCTTTTCTTTCGAACCTTGTTCTTCCCCAAACCATCTTGTGCAAGGCAGCAGTGACTTCAACTTATGAAGGAATCTGGCAAGGTCTAAGAGTTAAGCTGCATCCGAGTCGAGGTAGAGAGCCTTCAGTTCGACAAGCGTAGTGATCATCGTCAAGCCGAAGCTTCGCCGAAAGTTGTGAACCCTTTCACCTCTTGAAGCCGATCTTCTTCTCTTACCCTCGTCAAATCCCTTGCCCCTTCTCGAGAAATCCTTCCTTTCTTTTCAAATCCCGTTCTTGTTCCCTTCTCGATTTAACTCTATTCAAGGTTACAACATCATCTTTCCTAAGTGACGACTTTGAAAATCTTGATTCCCTTCATAATGAACGCTATCCTTAAGTTTTAAATAGGATACCCTCCGTGAGGAAATTCTTTCAACTCCCTAAAACCTCGTTTTGATTCCTTACTCTTTAAGTTGTGGCTTTGTTTACAACTCTCCTCTTCTTAACCAACATGGTCCTCGAGTTGTTGAACCTATACTCTCACCTTAATCTTCTCCTTTGAATCGAACCTCGTTCATGTTTTCCATGCTTCTAACGATTCTGTGCAAGGTGGCAACCTTATTTCCTAAGTTGTAACATTGATGACTTTGATCCTACTCCTATGTAACGTGGTCCTTGAGTTTCTGAACCCAAACCTTTCGCCCTAATCCTTTCCGTTGAACCGCATCTCTTCTTGTGAGCCTTCTTTCCCCTGAGTTACCTTTCTCCTTTGCTACCGTTCCTGTTTTGAACCTTCCATCTGGACCGAAGTTTTGAAGTTTCAAGCGTTGCTTTGTAGAGAGTTGGAAGTAGTGTGCTAATGCAAGTGTTAAGTCGGTAGCCTTCATCAAGTTAGACCAAGAGCCGGAGAGAAGGACATCCAACTTGTGTTTTGGATCTAGCAGTTGAAGCTTTTGTCGGAAGTGACGGATCAAGTTCACGCAGATGTTGAGCTCAAGTTAAGTAGTGGGGGTACCTTGTTTCCTTTAGTTGAAGAAGCCATCAGAGATCAGTTGAAGATGCAACCCTGGTTCTGTGATCCCGAGTGATCTAGTTTAGGGTTCTTGTGGTGTCAGTTTCTGTTTGTGGCTTGTTCCTTAGCTGAGCCGTCTCGTTTTGAGTAGATCGTTGGCTAGTTTTGAGCAGGAGTTAGGCTCGGAGTGAAGTTCACTTTTCTTTCCGTAAATCTTTTATCTATCACCTGATCTTTCTTTCTTGTCTTACCTTTGTGAACCCTCAATCTATCTCTAAGTTTTGTCTCTCGTTTTGTTAACCGACGGTTTTGGTGTTGGACTTCGTTGTGACCAAGCCTATCAATCTTAATACCTTACTTTAAACCCTTGTTTCCTCTAACTTTGGTTAGTGGCAAACACCTTTGTTGCTTAAAACCTCGTTTGCAACCCATCTCTTAAGCTTTGTCATCCGTTTCGCAAGCCGACGGTTTTCGATGTGGAACCTTGTTGCGTCCCTTGCTTGTTTTGTTAAGTAGGTTCATTGGTAGTTGTTTGCTTAGTTGTGCGTTTAGTCGTTCTCTCTTGTTTTCCGTGGTTGTTAGCTTGTAGTTTGAGTAGTTGGTTTAGTTGCTTCGCTTCTATGAAGACGCTATCTGTCGCAGTTAACCAGAGGTGGGACCAGATCGAGGCCAGCTCAAGCCGAAGAGGAAGAGATGACGAGGAGTCTGAGGAGAGCACCAACGGATCTGAGAGCGAGTCGTTCTAGCTCGGTGTTGTGGTAACCCCGTTCACCCTTTCCTTAGTTTGTTGTCATCTTTGAAGTTGTTGCTACCGTTGCTAGTTGTTGTGGTTTGCTTCGTGTGTTTGTTTTGCTTGCTTGTTTGGTTGGTTTGTTGGTTTAGTGGTTTGTGTTGGGAGTTAGAGGGTTAGACCTTTGGTGGTTGAATAGAAGTTGGTGGTTGTGCTTGGCTTAGAGGTTGTTATGCTCATTATCCCTGTAACACCCCGGGATTTTTAAAACTTTTAAAGACAATATAATAAACGTAAATGATTATAAATCCCAAAATACGTTTATAAGGACACGGGGTGTTATGCCACTCCTGAGCTAGAGAACTCAGGTGCACAGGCTAAGTGTAACACCCCAGATTTTCAAGACATTTTAAGCTTATATAATAAAGGTAATATCTCATTACATCCCAAAGTATATCATAAGTGTACGAGGTGCTATGCCACACCTGGGCTAGAGAACCCAGGTGCACAGGCTGTCTAACTAATATCCATTGAAACACAATGCATAATATGGCACGCAGGCCGAAAGGGAAACAACTCTACTTCTACGCTCCAGTTCTAGCGCGCTCTAGTGCTCTAGTCCTCTGTGCCTGAAAGCCAAATATATCTGTTCAGCGAGAGATGCTGGTAACCCACTCCAACGCGTTGAAATACAATACATATAGAGATATATATAGATATACGAAAACCATTTTGAGCATGAAGATATATCCTACGAACTCTAGCTTTAAAACCGGGAATGACTCGACAGATAAGGTCAGACACAAGCAACAGTTATAACGAGCATATGCAGTTCACAACAGATCATAACCCAACATGAACAATCCCCAATATAAACCCCATAGTCACATCCCCCAAGACACTCGTAATCACAACTCGTCCATGTCACAACACATAACACACTTTGTTGGCGCCACAGGACCAATCGCATGCCCATACATGAGGGTCAGCGCATATAGCTCTGACACGGCCCCGCAGCACCCTGCCCCGTATCGCAACACGGAGGGGTCGATCGCAACCGACCGATGAACCGCAGCTCATCATAGTGTTTGATCGCAACCAAACAGTGGACCGCTGCCCAAGAGAATGTCATCTGACCGCAGCCAGGAAAAAGGACGAACCGCAGCTCGTATAGAAACGTTTGATCGCAACCAAACAGTGGACCACAGCCCAAGAGTATCAATCTGACCGCAGCCAGCTTCTGAACCGCAGCTCAGGATAACCAATCCGATCGCAACCGAATTGGGGTAACACACACATAACAAGCACATGCAACCCACATTACACATTAGGAAGGGGGAGAAAACGTATAACAAAACCTATGCGTGATCCATCACTTATTAAGAATAGTCCTAAGGGGTTCATACTTCTTCCACCTAGGTCAACGGGATACCAATTCAACTAGCATGCAATATAATAGACTCATAAACCTACGAACGGTACCCGAAACATCAAACTAGACATAGGCACGATAAACGGAGTCCGTTGGGACACCACGGGGAACGGGGAACATCAAACGGGGAAGCCGGGATCCCAAGTTGGGGGAATTTCCAGCGGGTAGCCGGTGGGTGGGGGGCCACCCGCCGGCTGCCCGCCGGACTCACTGCCCGCTGCTAGATATACTATTTCCGGCCGTGGGTAGGTGGCGGGTCCCCACCCCCCCCCACCTACCCCCCACTGACTCTTTATCACATAATTTCGCCTCGGGAACCGTTGTGGAACCCGAAACCATGCTTAGACACTTTACAACGCAATTAACGACAATACGTAGACATTTAACGAATCAAATACGAGAAACGAACGACACATAACCTATCATGCTTTTCTAAACATAATCAACACCCAAACATGCGATTTCCCCACCCGATAAACCAAGAATAATATCATACGATACAACCTAGGGTTCTAATCACTTTTATATCAACAAGAATACGGTTCGTCTTCTAATTACAAGATTCAGTAAGAATAACGCATAAGCATCAAGAACAACACACAATTATCAAGAACATCACATAATCATCAAGAATTCCAAATAATCATCAAGATCCCCATGTAAGCATCAAGAACACCATAATTATCAAGAATCTCCTAACATCAAGATTATCAAGATTCCTCATGGAATCATTATATCAATCATTAATAATAATCATCACCAATTAATACACAATAATATGGGGAAACCCTAAGGGGGAATCTTAACTATGAAAATAGGTTTTGTTGAGACATGGGTTACCTCTTAGCCTTAATTAATTCCTTGGCTATGAATGATCTTTCTTTAAGCTTCCTTGCTTTCTTGATTTCTCCTAAGGGGATTCTTGGAGCTCTTTTGGGGTGGTGGGGCGTTAGACTCGTGGGAGGAGTTCTATGTGCTTCCTAAGTTCCCTATTTATAGATCCAGGGATCTTATTTAGGGTCTAATCCTATTGGGATTAGGGGTTGGGTTTATATAGGAGGGCCCATGGGCTACGGTGGGCCTTTTTCCCTAATTAATCATTATAATTTATTCTTTCCCTTGGGCTATTATTTAATTAATTAATTGGTTTTAGGACTCGTAACACGGGGTGTTACACTAAGTTCTAACAATCTCAATCAGTATCAATACAAATCATGGCACGCAGGACGAAAGGGAAGAACTATCTAATCTACGCCCCAATCTCTAGCACGCTCCAGTGATCTACTCGTCCGTGACTGAAAGCCAAATATATCTGTTCAGCGAGAGATGCTGGTAACCCACTCCAACGCGTTGAAATATAATACATATAGAGATATATATAGATATACGAAAACCATTTTGAACATGAAGATATATCCTACGAACTCTAGCTTTTAAAACAGGGATAGACTCGACACATAGAGCTAAGCACAAACGGCAGTCATAGCAAGCATATATAGTTCGCAACAGGCAAGGTAGATAAGGCTGAGCATAATCAATAATCATAACCAAACATAAACAATCCCCCAACGTAAATCCCGTAGTCACATCCCCAAGATACTCATAATCACAACTCATCCATATCTCATCACATAAGCACACTTTGTTGGCGCCACAGGACCAATTGCATGCCCATACATGAGGGTCAGCGCATATAGCTCTGACACGGCCCCGCAGCACCCTGCCCCGTCTCATAATACGGAGGGGTCGATCGCAACCGACCGATGAACCGCAGCTCATCATAGTTTGATCGCACCCAAACAGTGGACCGCAGCCCAAGAGTATGTCATCTGACCGCAGCCAGGAAAATGAACCGCAGCCCTATACAATATTTATATACCTGACCGATCGCAACCGGCCTGGTTAACAGTCAGTATGGTTCTCAACCCATCCGACTGCCCGTATAATCCATTTGATCGCAACCAAACGGTGGACCGCAGCCCTATATAATGTTTATATACCTGACCGATCGCAACCGGCCTGGTTAACAGTCGGTATGGTTCTCAACCCATCCGACTGCCCGTATAACCAATTCGATCGCAACAAAATTGGGGTATCATGCCCACATAACACATAGGAAGCACATGCAACACACATTAACACATAGGGAAGGGGGAGAAAACGTATAAAAAAACCTATGCGTGATCCTTCACATACTAAGAATAATCCTAAGGGGTTCATACTTCTTTCACCTAGGTCAACGGGATACCAATTCAACTAGCATGCAATATATAAGACTTATACGACCTACGAACGGTACCCGAAATATCAAACTAGACATAGGCACGATAGACGGAGTCTGTTGGGACACCACGGGGGTCGAGGGAACATCAAATGGGGAAGCCAAAATCCCGAATTGGGGTGCAAACCAGCTGGTAGCCGGTGGGTGAGGGTTCACCCGCCGGGTGCCCGCCGGCGGCAACTATTCCGGGCAGCGGGTGCCCGGCGGGCAACTGCCCGCTGCCGGCGATGCCAGTTTTAGCCGCGGGTAGGTGGCGGGTCCCCTACCCCCACCTAACCCCACTGACTCTTCTTCACAAATAAACGCCCCGGGAACCACCGTGGAACCCGGAACCATGCTTAGACACTTTCAAACGCAATTGATAACACACGTAGACAATTAACGGATCAAAATCAAGAAACATACGGCACATAACCTATCATGCTTTTCTAAACATAATCAACACCCAAACATACAAATTCCCACCCAATCTACCAACAATAATACCATACGAATTCCACGATATAACCTAGGGTTCTAATTAATTATTGTAATTTAATTCTTTCTCTTGGGCAATTGATTGAATGATTAATCTGTCTTAGGGGTCGTAACACGGGGTGTTACACTCTCCCCCCCTTACAAGGGGCTTCGTCCCCGAAGCCCGGTGTGTTAATCCATTCCTTACCCCTTGACATCCCGCATTTTTGGCCTCCTGGTTAGGAATGTGGCCCCACGTTTTGCCTTAGCTGGGGTAGACTGGACTTCTTGGTGGTGTTGTGATAGGAAAGTTTTGGGTCTACCTCGGTTTCCTACTCCGGAACTGGATGTCCCGCGAGTGCCCAAGGTGGCCTCAATTGCCGCCACCCTCTGGTCTAGCGCGCGCGTCGTACGGATCAAGGACGAGAACCCTTCCTCCATGATCTGGTTTTGTCGGTTGAGTTGTGCGAGTATGCGCTCATTGATCGAGCCCTCGTTTTGCTCCCTTGGGTTCCTCCCCGATCGTGGGTACACCTATGGGTTAAGCTCGTCAGCCTCCTCCTGTTCCTCATTTCCCTCCAGACCCCCACAATCTTGCATGGCTCGTTTGAGCTTTTTGTTGGAGATGTCCAATTGGTCGACCAATTCCCTTCGTTCTTCCTCAGGTTTTAGGCAAATTTCCTCGAGGGTGAGGTAATGCCCCCTTCAGTGTAGTAAATATCGTTGCGGCGGAGGTTCTGGGCATTAAAGACCATGCCATTTGCGGTCTTGACCTCGGTGTGGCTTAGATCCACCCCCTTTTTCTCCATGATCCAACTTAGGATCATCCCGTAGGGTAGGCTAAGTCGGTTGCTTGTTTTGCAAAACTTCATGTGTTTTAGCATGAGGGCCGGCAAGTTGAATTTTATTTTGTGTTTCAAGAGGTAGGCAAAGGTGCACTCAAAACTCCCCACGTCTTTGCTCTTATTGTTCGTGGGCAAGAGGCTATCGGTTACAATCATAACCAATATCTTTTGCTCAGCCGATAGCCACTTTCGGTTTGGTCGCGTGGCCGAGGTGAATCCTTCCTCTTTCCCAAGTAGGTACCCGAGATAGTCCTTGTACCCCGTGTTTTTGTAACACCCCGTGTTACAGCCCCTAAAACCAATTAATTAATTAACCCATAGCCCAAGAGAAAGAATAAATTATAATAATTAATTAGGGATAAAGGCCCACCATAGTCCATGGGCCCTCATCCCTAAACCCAACCCCTAGTCCTAAAAGGATTAGACCCTAAATAAGACACTTAGATATATAAATAGGGAACCTAGAAGGCACCTAGAACTCCCACATGAATAACGCCCCACCACCCCAAAAGAGCACCAAGAATCCCCTTAGAAGAAATCAATAAAGTAAGAAAGCTTAAAGAAAGACCCTTCATAGCCAAGGAATTAATTAAGGCTAAGAGGTAACCCATGTCTCAACAAAACCTATTTTCATAGCTATGATTTCCCCCGTAGGATTTCCCCCATATTATTGTGTATTGATGATTTGTGATGTTATTATTGATGATTGATGGGATAATTCCATGGGTGATCTTGATATTGGGAGATTCTTGATAATTATGGTGTTCTTAACGATTATGTGGAGTTCTTGATGATTATATGTTGTTCTTGATAATTGTATGGCATTCTTGATGCTTATGTGTTATTTGTACCGAATCTTGTAATTAGAAGACGAATCATATTCTTGTTGGTATAAAAGTGATTAGAACCCTAGGTTGTATCGTATAATATTATTCTTGGTGTATCGGGTGGGGAAATCGCATGTTTGGGTGTCAATTATGTTTAGAAAAGCATGATAGGTTATGTGCCGTACGTTTCTCGTATTTATCCGTTAATTGTCTACGTGTTAATCGTTAATTGCGTTGTAAAGTGTCTAAGCATGGTTTCGGGTTCCACAATGGTTCCCGGGGCATTTTGTGTATAAAGAGTCAGTGGGGGGTAGGTGGGGGGTAGGGGACCCGCCACCTACCCGCGGCCGGAAGGGGTGTCTCCGGCAGCGGGCAGCCGGCGGGCGCAGCTGCCCGCCGACGACCCGCTGCCCGGAACAGTGTTTACCGGCGGGCAGCCGGCGGGTGGCCCCCACCCACCGGCTACCCGCTGGAAATCTCCCCCATTCGGGACCCCGGCTTCCCCGTTTGATGTTTCCCCGATCCCCGTGGTGTCCCAACGGACTCCGTTCATCGTGCCGTGTCTAGTTTGATGTTTCGGGTACCGTTCGTAGGTTGATGAGTCTTATACATTGCATGCTAGTTGAATTGGTATCCCGTTGAACTAGGTGGAAGAAGTATGAACCTCTTAGAACCACTCTTAGTATGTGAAGGATCACGCATAGGTTTCGTTATACGCTTTCTCCCCCTTCCCAATGTGTTAATGTGGGTTGCATGTGCTTGCTATATGTTATGTGTGCATGATACCCCAATTCGGTTGCGATCGGATTGGTTATTCCTGAGCTGCGGTTCAGAAGCTGGCTGCGGTCAGATTTACACTCCTGGGCTACGGTCCACCGTTTGGTTGCGATCAAACGTTTCTACATGAGCTGCGGTTCATACTTTCCTGGCTGCGGTCAGATGACATACTCTTGGGCTGCGGTCCACTCTTTGGTTGCGATCAAACTATGATGAGCTGCGGTTCATTGGTCGGTTGCGATCGACCCCTCCGTGTTGCGATACGGGGCAGGGTGCTGCAGGGCCGTGTCAGAGCTATATGCGCTGACCCTCATGTATGGGCATGCGATTGGTCCTGTGGCGCCAACAAAGTGTGCTATGTGATGAGATATGGATGAGTTATGAGTATCTTGGGGGATGTGACTATGGGATTTATGCTGGGGATTGTTTATGTTGGGTTATGATTATTATTTGTGCTCAGCTTTATCTGTCTTGCCTGTTGTGGACTGTATACGCTTGTTATAACTGTTGCTTGTGTCTAGCCTTTTCTGTCGAGTCATTCCCGGTTTTAAAAGCTAGAGTTCGTAGGATATATCTTCATGCTCAAAATGGTTTCCGTATATCTATATATATCTCTATATGTATTGTATTTCAACGCGTTGGAGTGGGTTACCAGCATTTCTCGCTGAACAGATATATTTGGCTTTCAGGCATAGAGGATTAGAGCACTGGAGCGCGCTAGACTGGAACGTAGAAGTAGAGTAGTTTCCCTTTCGGCCTGCGTGCCATGTTATGCATTTATGTTTCGGAGGATATTAGTTAGATAGCCTGTGCATCTGGGTTCTCTAGCCCAGGTGTGGCATAGCACCCCGTACGCTTATGTTATACTTTGGGAATTAATGAGATGTTATCCTTGTTATATAAGTTTTAAATGTCTTGAAAATCTGGGGTGTTACAGTTGGTATCAGAGCCTAAGTATGACCCTAGGATAAGACTCCTAAAACCGGACTTTAGGATATTAGGCTTGAACTCTAGGTATTTAGGAACATAGGACGCGGGAATTTTAGGACGCGCGGTGAGATTGTGAAACCTACACATAAACCCCCTCACTTCATTCCTTCCTTGTCTAAAGAAAACCTTCCTCCGCTTATCACGTCAAAGAAAGATGCCAAGCTCTAATTTAATGTTCTTATAAAACATTGACTCAAAAAAACGACAGCATGGCACCCAACAGAAGACAATCGAGGACTCCGGAACCCACCACACACGACCCCCTGACCCAAACACTGCAACAACTAACGCAAGTCGCCCAGGCACTAAGCGACGTAGCTCTTCGCAACAACAGGCCCCCGCCTCCTCCATCAAACGCAAACTCAGACGTCTCCCGACAAGTTTCAAACCATCGACCGCCCACGTTCTCAGGAGAAGAGGACCCCGTGATCCTGGAGGAATGGATCCGGGCCCTCGACAAGATACTCAGGTTAGTGGAATGCCCAGAAGAACGTCGCGCAGAGATAGCCTCGTTCTACTTCGGACACGAGGTCGATCTTTGGTGGATCCACGAGGGTCCCGCTTACCAACAAGAACCAGGGTTCAACTGGGAGAACCTCAAAACACGACTACGAGAAAGATTCTACCCAACACACGTGAAAGCATCCATGTACGAAGAGTTCCTCCATCTGACACAAGGGACAACCACCGTCATGGAATACCACAAGCGATTCCTCGAACTGGCGCGCTTCGCACCGGAGCTAGTCCCCACCGAAGTAACCAAGATAGAAAGATTCGTCTCGGGCCTCAACTTCGAAGCCCGAAAAGCACTAGTGGTAAGCCAACCTCGGACTCTCAACGAGGCTTACTCCAGTGCCGCCAATCTCAATCGAATCCATCTACTCCAACGCGGGGTTCAGGAACAGATACGAAAAAGGAATACCGGAGGGGGAGCACCACTGGTAAAAAGGACAAGGAACGACACCAACACAAGACCAAGCAACCTGACCAACCAAAGACCGTCCCTAGGGAACAATGAAGCAAACCCAAGGAGCTTCCCTTGCCCAAAATGCAACAAAAGCCATAGAGGGAAAGGTTGCATGGGCAATCCCTGGCGATGCTTCAACTGCGGAGAAGAAGGGCACAAGGCCTTCCAGTGCGTTCAACCCCAAAGGCCACGCCCCACCACCACAGGTCAACACGGGGCACCACCCACCAAGGGAACTACGGCGCTCCCGGGAAAATATTCGTCATGAGCCGCACTCAAGCCGACCTCGGGAACGAGAGCAACCTCGAGGAGGGGAACCTAACCCCAGAAGACGAGGATCACACAAACCCCGCAAGAGAAAATCAAGAAGACGAATTCTGTCTAGGATAAACCGGCAATTCCTTGTAATCACCTTCACAATAAAAAAAACTACTTATTTAGCGATTACTTCGGAATTTTATAAATAAAAGATTCGATTAAAATTCGATCCTGCTTATAAAGACGAAACCACAAACTATATCACCAACCCAACCCTTCCCCCACTAAAGGACAAAATAAGGAAAAAGACAAGGACCACACCATCAATAAATATTTAATGTTACCATTTAAAATGGAACCTTGGCCCTCTCTTTTATAAGTAAAAGCCCTACCCACTAGCCCATGAGTGTTTCTTGAAACCACAAGGGAACACCCCCTTGTTAAACCCCTCCAAATCCCTAAAATCCACAAAACCCCCAAATCAAAAACCCTTCTCCTTCTTCTTCTTCCTCCTCCTCTCCTTCCCCATTCCTTCCCTTTTTCCCCCTCTCACGCACACCACCACCCCGTACCCGGAAAACCGCCGACCACTCACGTCACCACTAACCGGACGCCGTCGCCACCCGACCACTCCCCGACGACCTCGCGCCGCCGCCCACCATCCACCCGAACTCCGCCCGCTGCCATCGACGCCCCACGCCACCGAAGACCTCCACCGCCTCGCCGAGCAGCAGTCGAGCTCCGCCCCACCGTCGCCACCTCGCAGCAGCTCAAATCACCGCCGGAAAAGAGACCCGCCGAAGAATTCCGCCGGAGACCCGCCGGAAAAGCGCCACCTATCGCGATGCCGAAGAAACCCCTCGGAATCCGCACCCCGGAGTGGAGCAATGCCGATTACACCGTAATCGGAGGTAAAACACTTGAACCCGACCAATTCTCTCCGGAATTGGTTGATATGCTTAAACATCAAGGGCTCTTAGATACTTACCTCGCCATCAAAGGGGATACATACCCCGACTTGGTGAAAGAATTCTACCAACACCTTGTGGCCACCAAACGGGGTGACAAAGTAGAAATCACCACCAGGGTCCGTGGCAAGGAAATTGTGCTTTCCGAAGGCCGTTTGGCCAAGCTCTTGAAGTTGACCACCACGGGTGTGTCCAACTATGACCGGAAGGGGTGGATTGATACCCAAACCACGGGGTACAAGGACTACCTCGGGTACCTACTCGGAAAGGAGGACGGGTTCACCTTGGCCACTCGACCAAACCGAAAGTGGCTATCGGCGGAGCAAAAGATATTGGTTATGATTGTAACTGATAGCCTCTTGCCCACCAATAACATGAGCAAGGATGTGGGGAGCTTGGAGTGCACCTTTGCTTACTTCTTGAAACACAAAATCAAGTTCAACCTGCCGGCCCTCATGCTAAAACACATGGAGTTTTGCAAATCAAGCAACCGGCTTAGCCTACCCTACGGGATGATCCTAAGTTGGATCATGGAGAAAAAGGGGGTGGACCTAAGCCACACCGAGGTCAAGACCGCAAATGGCATGGTCTTTAACGCCCAGAACCTACGCCGCAATGATACCTACTACACCAAGGGAGGACACTACCTCACCCTCGAAGAAATTTGCCAAAAACCCGACGATGACGAAGAGAATTGGTCGACCAATTAGACATTTCCAACAAGAAGCTCAAACGAGCAATGCAAGATTGCGGAGTCCTGGAGGGAAATGAGGACCAGGAGGAGGATAACGAACCCAACCCGTCGGTGCAACCACGATCAGGAGGGAACCCAAGGGAGCAAAACGAGGGCTCAATCAATGAACGCATACTCGCACAGCTCAACCGACAAAACCAAGTCATGGAGGAAGGGTTCCCATCCTTGATCTGTACGACACGCGCACTAGATCAGAGGGTGGCAGCAATCGAGGCCACCTTGGGCACTCGCGGGACGTCCAGCTCAGGAGCAGGAGACCGAGGTAGACCCAAAACCTTTCTATCACAACACCACCAGAAATCCAGTTGTAACACCCCGTGTTACGGACCCTAAAACCAACTGATTAATTAATTAATTAATTAATAACCCAGGAGAAAGAATAAATTATAATGGTTAATTAGGGAAAAAGGCCACCATAGCCCATGGGCCCAATTATATAAACCCAACCCCTAAACCCAATAGGAATAAACTCTAAATAAACCCTTGGATCTATAAATAGGGAACTTAGGGAGCACCTAAAACCCCCTCCCACGCGCATAAACGCCCATCACCCCAGGAGAGCTCCAAGAATCCCCTTAGAAGAAATCAAGAAAGCAAGAAAGCTTAAAGAAAGATCCTTCATAGCCGAGGAATTAATTAAGGCTAAGAGGTAACCCATGTCTCAACAAAACCTATTTTCATAGCTATGATTTCCCCTTAGGGTTTCCCCCATATTATTGTGAATGGTGAAATTATGGTGATTATTATTGATGTTGAATTGATTATTCCATGGGGAATCTTGATAATCTTGATGTTGGGAGTTTCTTGATAATTATGATATTCTTGATGATTAATTGGGATTTTAATGATTATGTGTTGTTCTTGATGATTATGATGTTCTTGATGATTAATTGGAATCCTTGATGTTATGTATTATTCTTACCGAATCTTGCAATTAGAAGATGAATCGTATTCTTGTTGATATAAAAGTGATTAGAACCCTAGGTTGTATCGTATGATCTTATTCTTGGATTGTCGGGTGGGAATTCGCATGTTTGGGTGTTGATTATGTTTAGAAAAGCATGATAGATTATGTGCCGTACGGTTCTCGTATTTGATCCGTTAATTGTCTACGTGTTGTCATTAATTGCGTTCTAAAGTGTCTAAGCATGGTTTCGGGTTCCACAACGGTCCCCGGGACGAAAAGTGGTGAAAAGAGTCAGTGGGGGGGTAGGTGGGGGTAGGGGACCCGCCACTTACCCGTGGCGTTCTCGGGCAGCCCGGCAGCGGGCAGCCGGCAGGCGGGCAGCTGCCCGCCGAGCACCCGCTGCCCGGAACAGTGGCAGCCGGCGGGCAGCCGGCGGGTGGACCACCACCCACCGGCTACCCGCTGGAATTTGTCCCCACTCGGGATCCCGGCTTCCCCGTTTGATGTTTCCCCGATCCCCGTGGTGTCCCAACGGACCCCGCTTGTCGTGCCTATGTCTAATTTGACGTTTCGGGTACCGTTCGTAGGTTTATGAGTCTATTATATTGCATGCTAGTTGAATTGGTATCCCGTTGACCTAGGCGGAAGAAGTATGAACCCCTTAGGACTATTCTTAGTATGTGATGGATCACGCATAGGTTTTGTTATACGCTTTCTTCCCCCTTCCCAACGTGTAATGTGGGTTGTATGTGCTTGCTATGTGTTATGTGTGCGTGTTGCCCCAATTCGGTTGCGATCGGATTGGTTATCCTGAGCTGCGGTTCAGAAGCCGGCTACAGTCAGATGGGAATTCCTGGCTATAGTCGGATGACGGTATCCTGGGCTGCGGTCCAGAAGCTGGTTGTAGTCAGATGGGAATTCCTGGCTGCAATCAGATGACATCTTTCCTGAGCTGCGGTTCAGAGGCTGGCTGTAGTCAGATGGGAATTCCTGGCTACAGTCAGACAATACACTCTCTTGGGCTGCGGTCCACTGTTTGATTGCGATCAAACATTATGATGAGCTGCGGTTCATCGGTCGGTTGCGAACGACCCCTCCGTGTTGCGATACGGGGCAGGGTGCTGCGGGGCCGTGTCAGAGCTATATGCGCTGACCCTCATGTATGGGCATGCGATTGGTCCTGTGGCGCCAACAAAGTGTGCTATGTGTTGTAATATGGATGAGCTGTGATTATGAGTGCCTTGGAGAAATGTGACTATGGGATTTATGTTGGGGATTGTGTATGATGGGTGGTGATCATTGTTTATGCCTTGTCTTATCTGCCTTATCCATTATGAACTGCATATGACTGTTATAACTATTGCTTGCGTCTGACCTTATCTGTCGAGTCATTCCCGGTTTTAAAAGCTAGAGTTCGTACGATATATCTTCATGCTCACAATGGTTTTCGTATATCTATATATATCTCTATATGTATGGTATTTCAACGCGTTGGTGTGGGTTACCAGCATCTCTCGCTGAACAGATATATTTGGCTTTCAGGCACAGAGGATTAGAGCACTGGAGCGCGCTAGAACTGGAGCGTAGAAGTAGTATAGTTTCTCTTTCGGCCTGCGTGCCATGTTATGCATTTATATTTCAGAGGATAGTAGTTAGATAGCCTGTGCACCTGGGTTCTCTAGCCCAGGTGTGGCATAGCACCCCGCACACTTATGTTACACTCTGGGATTTAATGAGATATTACCTTTATTATTAAGCTTTAAATGTCTTGAAAATCAGGGGTGTTACAGTTGGTATCAGAGTCTAAGTTTGACCCTAGGAAAGACTCTTAAGACCGGACTTTAGGACATTAAGCTTGAACTCTAGATATTTAGGAACATAGGACTCAGGAATCTTAGGACGCGCGGAGAGATTGTGAAACCTACACATAACCTCCTCTCACTTTATCCCTCTCTAATATTAGGAATCCCTTCCCCACTTATTATATCAAGATTGAAACACAAAATAATATCGACCTTTAATCGCCAGGAATGGCACCCAAGAAGAAACAGTCAGGAGCACCGGGACACCCCTCTCAAGAAATCTTGACTCAAGCCCTACAACGCCTGACCCAAATTGCCCAGGCACTAAGTACTATCGTACCCCAACCTCTGCCAACAGACGAGAACTTGGAAATCCACCACCAAGTCTCGGCACATCAACCACCCACCCTCTCGGGAGACGAAGACCCCACAACCCTCGAGGAATGGATTGAGACATTCGACAAGGTGTTCAGGGCGACCCAATGCCCCGAACGCCACCGGGTCAGGATAGCCTCCTTCTATTTCAAGCACGAGGCCGACAACTGGTGGGCCCGCGAGGGGCCTACGTACGAGCAAGACCCCGGATTCAACTGGGAGAACTTAAAGACGCAGTTACGAGAATAGTTCTACCCCAACCACCTGAAGGCCGCCATGTGCGAGGAATTCCTCAATCTAAGACAGGGGACGGCCCCGGTCTCAGAATACTACCGACGATTCTGCCAACTGGCTCGCCTCGCCCCCGAGCTAGTACCCACCGAAGGGATCAAAGTCAGGAAATTCCTAACGGGCCTTAAGCCCGAACACCAGAGGTCCTTGGCCGCCCAACAACCAAAGACCCTCGGAGAGGCCTATGCCAAGGCATGTCAGCTACAACAGGTAGCGGACCCGCCTCCAGGGATGCAACTGGGGTATAAAAGGAAACCCGAGGGAAGTCGTCCAATTCTCGCCAAGGAAGCTAAGAACCCCAAAACCGCCCCACTTGACCAAACCATCGCGCCGACTACCCGGGGGAGAATCCTCACCCTAAGCAAGGCCAGGATCGGAGATAGCAACATAGTCTCCGGAACCTTCCTAGTGCACGCACCCCAGCTGTCGTATTATTCGACTCAGGGGCTACCAACTCGTTTATAGCAACCGAGTTCGCCGCCCAGCTCGGTCTTAACGCCACCACCAAGGTCCGACTCCAAGTCAAGGTGGCCTCAGGCGAGGTCATAAAATGTGATCGCATGTACGAGCATGTAATGATCACCATTCAGGGAGTGGAATTTCCCAGTAACCTGATCCAGTTTCAATTGGATGGGATGCAAGTAATCTTGGGCATGGATTGGCTAGGGAAGTTCCAAGCGCAAATCCTGTGCGGAGAGCAGAAAGTGGTCCTACGAGGGCCAAACGGTAAGAGGGTGTCGTACCGCAGTGCCCACCAGGATCCAGGGATCAAGCTGATAAACATGATGAAAATTAAGAAGTATCTGGGCCAAGGAAATGAGGCCTTCTTATGCTCAGTCGAAGACCTCAACGCCAAAACACCCGAACCACAAGCCATCCCAGTGGTGAACGAGTTCACCGACGTCTTCCCAGACGAGATTCCCGGGGCACCCCCGACCAGAGAGGTCGAGTTCACCATAGACCTCATGCCGGGCGCCGCCCCAATCTCTAAACCATCCTACCGGCTAGCACCAAAGGAAATGAAGGAAATGAAAACACAACTCCAAGAACTGCTAGATAAGGGTTACATTCGGCCCAGCACCTCCCCATGGGGAGCACCGGTACTATTCGTTAAGAAGAAGGATGGGAGCATGCGCCTGTGCATCGACTACCGAGAACTCAACCAAGTTACTATAAA
Source organism: Ipomoea nil (assembly GCF_001879475.1). NCBI lineage: Eukaryota > Viridiplantae > Streptophyta > Magnoliopsida > Solanales > Convolvulaceae > Ipomoea > Ipomoea nil. The sequence continues at coordinate 3,279,728 of NW_017619623.1, read as the reverse complement.
GAATAAGTACCCCCTTCCCCGAATAGATGACTTATTCGACCAACTCAAAGGGGCAGGGGTGTTCTCGAAGATCGACCTAAGATCTGGATATCACCAGATCCAAGTGGCCAAACCGGACATCCAGAAAACGGCCTTCCGGACACGTTACGGCCACTACGAGTTTACCGTAATGCCTTTCGGCCTCACTAACGCGCCTGCCATATTCATGGACCTCATGAATCGAGTATTCCGACCTCACCTGGATGACTTCGTCATCGTGTTCATCGACGACATCCTAGTCTACTCCCGAAATAAAGAAGAACATGAGAAGCACCTACGCATATCTCTGCAAACCCTCAGGGAGAATCAACTCTACGCTAAATTCTCCAAATGCGAATTCTGGCAAGACAGCGTAGCCTTCTTGGGTCACGTGATAACCAAGGAAGGGATTAGAGTGGACCCCGCTAAGGTTCGCGCCGTTAAAGAATGGACCACGCCGAACTCACTCTCAGAAGTCCGAAGCTTCCTAGGTCTAGCAGGCTACTACAGGAGATTCGTATCCGACTTCACCAAGATAGCCCAACCCCTCATTAAGCTCATGAAAAAGGAAACCCCCTTCCGTTGGGACAACGGCTGCATCTCGGCCTTCCAAGCATTAAAGGATAAACTAACCACTGCACCCGTGCTAGCCATACCCTCCGGATCGGAAGGGTTTGAAGTCTACAGCGACGCATCCAAGAAGGGGTTGGGATGCGTACTAATGCAAAATGGCAAGGTAATAGCTTACGCATCCAGGCAACTCAAAACCCACGAAGAAAATTACCCCACCCATGACCTCGAGCTATCCGCTATCGTATTCGCACTGAAAATTTGGAGGCACTACCTGTATGGAGTACAATGCAAGATCTACACCGACCATAAGAGCTTGAAGTACATTTTTACTCAGAAGGACCTAAACATGAGACAACGAAGATGGCTGGAACTCATAAAGGACTACGACCTAGACATTCAATACCACGAGGGAAAAGCCAACGTGGTGGCAGATGCCCTAAGCCGGAAGACAAATCACTCCCTTAACACCACGTGGGTCCTACCGGACCATCTGTGCAGGGACCTCCAAAGGCTACACTTGGAAATAATAGAGCAGGGACAAACTCGCCCCAATGCCTATCTACTCAACACACAGGCCGTGCCCACCCTCTTCGAGGAAATCAAATCAGGACAACAACAGGACCCGGAACTAGATAAAATCCGCCGCGACCTGACTCGAGGGAAAGAGGGCCCCTTCGAAGCACACCCAGACGGCAGCCTCCGCTACAAAGGGAGGTGGTGTGTACCCTCAACGCACCCCCACTTGAAACAGCAGATCTTGGAGGAAGGACACAACTCCCCTTACTCCGTCCACCCAGGCGGTGACAAGTTATACCAAGACGTAAAGAAATCATTTTGGTGGCCGAATATGAAAAAGGAAGTCGCAGACTTTGTGGCCAAGTGCCTGAATTGCCAAAGGGTAAAAGCCGAACGATGCAAACCCAAGGGACTCGTACAACCCCTTGAAATACCACAAGGAAAATGGGATTCCATATCCATGGACTTCGTCGGAGGGCTACCCCCAACAAAAACCGGTAAGGATAAAATCTGGGTCATAGTGGATCGACTCACCAAGACAGCGCGGTTCATTGCCATGAAAGAAACATGGACAATGACGCAACTAGCCCAAGCTTACGTAAACCGGGTAGTGAAATACCACGGAGTTCCCCGGAACATTGTGTCCGACCGAGATTCCAGGTTCCTCTCGCAATTCTGGAAATCGCTACAAGCGGAGTTGGGGACGCGACTAAAGCTAAGCACAGCCTTTCACCCCACCACAGACGGCCAAACCGAAAGAACCATCCAAACCCTCGAAGACATGCTAAGAGCCTGCGCGCTCGACTTCCGAGGAACGTGGGAAGAACACCTAGACCTCATCGAGTTCTCGTACAACAACAGCTACCACGCGAGCATTCGCATGGCACCATATGAAGCACTGTATGGTCAGAGATGTAGAACCCCATTATGCTGGGAAGATATGGTCAACCCGGTAACACTGGGCCCCCAATACCTACAAGACACCATAGCTAAGGTCAAACGCATCCAGGAAAGGATGAAGGCCGCCCAAGACCGCCAGAAGTCGTACGCCGACCTAAAAAGGAAGCGAGCCGAATTCAGCCTCGGGGACAAGATCTGGCTAAGGATCTCGCCCACTCGAGGGGTAATGAGGTTCGGGAGGAAAGGAAAACTCAGCCCCCGGTTCATCGGCCCGTACGAAATCGTGGAGAGAATCGGAGACTTGGCTTACCGTCTCGCCTTACCCGCCGAGCTAGAACGAGTACACAACATGTTCCACATATCTCAGCTAAAGAAATACATACACGATCCAAGCCACGTACTCCAACACGAGACCGTGGACCTCGACGAGTCCCTAGTATACGAAGAGAAACCCGTAAGAATCCTGGACACCAAAATAAGAAATACCCGGAACCGAGTCGTGGAAATGGTAAAGGTTCTCTGGACCAACCACGGGACCAAGGAAGCCACATGGGAACTTAAAGACACAATGAAGGAGCGGTACCCCGAGCTGTTCACTACAGGTAACTAAGGGAAAACTTTCCTTTCTTTTTGTCACCCAGGGCCAAGCTTCGGGGACGAAGCTTCCTGTTAAGGGGGGAGAGTGTAACACCCCGTGTTACGGACCCTAAAACCAACTGATTAATTAATTAATTAATTAATAACCCAGGAGAAAGAATAAATTATAATGGTTAATTAGGGAAAAAGGCCACCATAGCCCATGGGCCCAATTATATAAACCCAACCCCTAAACCCAATAGGAATAAACTCTAAATAAACCCTTGGATCTATAAATAGGGAACTTAGGGAGCACCTAAAACCCCCTCCCACGCGCATAAACGCCCATCACCCCAGGAGAGCTCCAAGAATCCCCTTAGAAGAAATCAAGAAAGCAAGAAAGCTTAAAGAAAGATCCTTCATAGCCGAGGAATTAATTAAGGCTAAGAGGTAACCCATGTCTCAACAAAACCTATTTTCATAGCTATGATTTCCCCTTAGGGTTTCCCGCATATTATTGTGAATGGTGAAATTATGGTGATTATTATTGATGTTGAATTGATGATTCCATGGGGAATCTTGATAATCTTGATGTTGGGAGTTTCTTGATAATTATGATGTTCTTGATGATTAATTGGGATTTTAATGATTATGTGTTGTTCTTGATGATTATGATGTTCTTGATGATTAATTGGCATCCTTGATGTTATGTATTATTCTTACCGAATCTTGCAATTAGAAGATGAATCGTATTCTTGTTGATATAAAAGTGATAATAACCCTAGGTTGTATCGTATGATCTTATTCTTGGATTGTCGGGTGGGAATTCGCATGTTTGGGTGTTGATTATGTTTAGAAAAGCATGATAGATTATGTGCCGTACGGTTCTCGTATTTGATCCGTTAATTGTCTACGTGTTGTCATTAATTGCGTTGTAAAGTGTCTAAGCATGGTTTCGGGTTCCACAACGGTCCCCGGGACGAAAAGTGGTGAAAAGAGTCAGTGGGGGGGTAGGTGGGGGTAGGGGACCCGCCACCTACCCGTGGCGTTCTCGGGCAGCCCGGCAGCGGGCAGCCGGCAGGCGGGCAGCTGCCCGCCGAGCACCCGCTGCCCGGAACAGTGGCAGCCGGCGGGCAGCCGGCGGGTGGACCACCACCCACCGGCTACCCGCTGGAATTTGTCCCCACTCGGGATCCCGGCTTCCCCGTTTGATGTTTCCCCGATCCCCGTGGTGTCCCAACGGACCCCGCTTGTCGTGCCTATGTCTAGTTTGACGTTTCGGGTACCGTTCGTAGGTTTATGAGTCTATTATATTGCATGCTAGTTGAATTGGTATCCCGTTGACCTAGGCGGAAGAAGTATGAACCCCTTAGGACTATTCTTAGTATGTGATGGATCACGCATAGGTTTTGTTATACGCTTTCTTCCCCTTCCCAACGTGTAATGTGGGTTGTATGTGCTTGCTATGTGTTATGTGTGCGTGTTGCCCCAATTCGGTTGCGATCGGATTGGTTATCCTGAGCTGCGGTTCAGAAGCCGGCTACAGTCAGATGGGAATTCCTGGCTATAGTCGGATGACGGTATCCTGGGCTGCGGTCCAGAAGCTGGTTGTAGTCAGATGGGAATTCCTGGCTGCAATCAGATGACATCTTTCCTGAGCTGCGGTTCAGAGGCTGGCTGTAGTCAGATGGGAATTCCTGGCTACAGTCAGACAATACACTCTCTTGGGCTGCGGTCCACTGTTTGATTGCGATCAAACATTATGATGAGCTGCGGTTCATCGGTCGGTTGCGAACGACCCCTCCGTGTTGCGATACGGGGCAGGGTGCTGCGGGGCCGTGTCAGAGCTATATGCGCTGACCCTCATGTATGGGCATGCGATTGGTCCTGTGGCGCCAACAAAGTGTGCTATGTGTTGTAATATGGATGAGCTATGATTATGAGTGCCTTGGAGAAATGTGACTATGGGATTTATGTTGGGGATTGTGTATGATGGGTGGTGATCATTGTTTATGCCTTGTCTTATCTGCCTTATCCATTATGAACTGCATATGACTGTTATAACTATTGCTTGCGTCTGACCTTATCTGTCGAGTCATTCCCAGTTTTAAAAGCTAGAGTTCGTACGATATATCTTCATGCTCACAATGGTTTTCGTATATCTATATATATCTCTATATGTATGGTATTTCAACGCGTTGGTGTGGGTTACCAGCATCTCTCGCTGAACAGATATATTTGGCTTTCAGGCACAGAGGATTAGAGCACTGGAGCGCGCTAGAACTGGAGCGTAGAAGTAGTATAGTTTCTCTTTCGGCCTGCGTGCCATGTTATGCATTTATATTTCAGAGGATAGTAGTTAGATAGCCTGTGCACCTGGGTTCTCTAGCCCAGGTGTGGCATAGCACCCCGCACACTTATGTTACACTCTGGGATTTAATGAGATATTACCTTTATTATTAAGCTTTAAATGTCTTGAAAATCAGGGGTGTTACACCAGTCTACCCCAGCTAAGGCAAAACGTGGGGCCACATTCCTAACTGGAAGGCCAAGATGCGGAATGCCTAGGGGGTGAAAGAATGGATTAACGCACCAGGCTTCGGGGACGAAGCCCCTCGTAAGGGGGGGAGAGTGTAACACACCGTGTTACGGCCCCTAAAACCAATTAATTAATTAACCCATAGCCCAAGAGCAAGAATAAATTATAATAATTAATTAGGGAAAAAGACCCACCATAGTCCATGGGCCCTCATCCCTAAACCCAACCCCTAGTCCTAAAAGGAATAGACCCTAAATAAGACCCTTAGATATATAAATATGGAACCTAGAAGGCACCTAGAACTCCCACAAGAATAACGCCCAACCACCCCAAAAGAGCTCCAAGAATCCCCTTAGAAGAAATCAAGAAAGCAAGAAAGCTTAAAGAAAGACCCTTCATAGCTAAGGAATTAATTAAGGCTAAGAGGTAACCCATGTCTCAACAAAACCTATTTTCATAGCTATGATTTCCCCATATTATTGTGTATTGATGATTTGTGATGTTATTATTGATGATTGATGGGATAATTCCATGGGTGATCTTGATATCGGGAGATTCTTGATAATTATGGTGTTCTTAACGATTATGTGGAGTTCTTGATGATTATATGTTGTTCTTGATAATTGTATGGCGTTCATGATGCTTATGTGTTATTTGTACCGAATCTTGTAATTAGAAGACGAATCGTATTCTTGTTGGTATAAAAGTGATTAGAACCCTAGGTTGTATCGTATAATATTATTCTTGGTGTATCGGGTGGGGAAATCGCATGTTTGGGTGTCAATTATGTTTAGAAAAGCATGATAGGTTATGTGCCGTATGTTTCTCGTATTTGATCCGTTAATTGTCTACGTGTTGATCGTTAATTGCGTTGTAAAGTGTCTAAGCATGGTTTCGGGTTCCACAATGGTTCCCGGGGTGTTTTGTGTATAAAGAGTCAGTGGGGGGTAGGGGACCCGCCACCTACCCGCGGCCGGAAGGGGCGTCTCCGGCAGCGGGCGGCTGCCCGCCGGCGACCCGCTGCCCGGAACAGTGTTTACCGGCGGGCAGCCGGCGGGTGGCCCCCCACCCACTGGCTACCCGCTGGAAATCTCCCCCATTCGGGACCCCGGCTTCCCCGTTTGATGTTTCCCCGATCCCCGTTGTGTCCCAACGGACTCCGTTCATCGTGTCGTGTCTAGTTTGATGTTTCGGGTACCGTTCGTAGGTTAATGAGTCTTATACATTGCATGCTAGTTGAATTGGTATCCCGTTGACCTAGGTGGAAGAAGTATGAACCTCTTAGGACCATTCTTAGTATGTGAAGGATCACGCATAGGTTTCGTTATACGCTTTCTCCCCCTTCCCAATGTGTTAATGTGGGTTGCATGTGCTTGCTATGTGTTATGTGTGCATGATACCCCAAATCGGTTGCGATCGGATTGGTTATTCCTGAGCTGCGATTCAGAAGCTGGCTGCGGTCAGATTTACACTCCCGGGCTGCGGTCCACCGTTTGGTTGCGATCAAACGTTTCTACATGAGCTGCGGTTCATACTTTCCTGGCTGCGGTCAGATGACATACTCTTGGGCTGCGGTCCACAGTTTGGTTGCGATCAAACTATGATGAGCTGCGGTTCTTCGGTCGGTTGCGATCGACCCCTCCGTGTTGCGATACGGGGCAGGGTGCTGCAGGGCCGTGTCAGAGCTATATGCGCTGACCCTCATGTATGGGCATGCGATTGGTCCTGTGGCGCCAACAAAGTGTGCTATGTCATGAGATATGGATGAGTTATGAGTATGTTGGGGGATGTGACTATGGGATTTATGCTGGGGATTGTTTATGTTGGGTTATGATTATTATTTGTGCTCAGCTTTATCTGTCTTGCCTGTTGTGGACTGTATACGCTTTGTTATAACTGTTTCTTGTGTCTAGCCTTATCTGTCGAGTCATTCCTGGTTTTAAAAGCTAGAGTTCGTAGGATATATCTTCATGCTCAAAATGGTTTCTGTATATCTATATATATCTCTATATGTATTGTATTTCAATGCGTTGGAGTGGGTTACCAGCATTTCTCGCTGAACAGATATATTTGGCTTTCAGGCACAGAGGATTAGAGCACTGGAGCGCGCTAGACTAGAACGTAGAAGTAGAGTAATTTCCCTTTCGGCCTGCGTGCCATGTTATGCATTTATGTTTCGGAGGATATTAGTTAGATAGCCTGTGCACCTGGGTTTTCTAGCCCAGGTGTGGCATAGCACCCCGTACGCTTATGTTATACTTTGGGATTTAATGAGATGTTATCCTTGTTATATAAGTTTTAAATTTCTTGAAAATCTGGGGTGTTACAGTTTTTGGTATCAATCCACCCCTTTCGGTCGTAGTTTGACACACCCGTGGTGGTCAATTTCAAGAGCTTGGCCAAGCGGCCTTTGGAGAGTATAATTTCTTTGCCGCGGACCTTGGTGGTGACTTCGAGCTTGTCACCCCGTTTGGTGGCCACTAGGTGTTGATAGAACTCTTTCACCAATTCGGGGTACGTGTCCCCCTTGATGGTGAGGTATGTGTCCAAAAGGCCTTGATAATTGAGCATATCGACCAATCCCGGAGAGAATTGGTCGGGTTCAAGGGCCTTACCTCCTATCACGGTGTAGCCGGCATTGCTCCATTCCGGGGTATGGGTTCCGAGGGGTTTCTTTGGCATTTTGGGGTAGGTGGCACTTTTCCGATGGCTTTTTCCGGTGAGTTGCGTTTTCCGGCGGGCGGTTTTTTTTTTTTTTTTTTTTTTTTTTTTTTTCGATTGCAAGGGCGGTGATGGCGAGCTGAGCTCCGTTGTTGGCTTGGTGGGGGGGGGTGACGGCGTGAGGTGGCGCTGGGTGGCCTGCCAATATACGTTTATAAGGACACGGGGTGTTATGCCACACCTGAGCTAGAGAACTCAGGTGCACAGGCTAAGTTCTAACAATCTCAATCAGTATCAATACAAATCATGACACGCAGGCCGAAATGGAAGAACTATCTAATCTACGCCCCAACCTCTAGCGCGCTCCAGTGATCTACACGTCCGTGCCTGAAAGCCAAATATATCTGTTCAGCGAGAGATGCTGGTAACCCACTCCAACGCATTGAAATATAATACATATAAAGATATATATAGATATACGAAAACCATTTTGAACATGAAGATATATCGTACGAACTCTAGCTTTTAAAACAGGGATAGACTCGACACATAGAGCTAAGCACAAACGGCAGTTATAGCAAGCATATATAGTTCGCAACAGGCAAGGTAGATAAGGCTGAGCATAATCAATAATCATAACCCAACATAAACAATCCCCCAACGTAAATCCCGTAGTCACATCCCCAAGATACTCATAATCACAACCCATCCATATCTCATCACATAAGCACACTTTGTTGGCGCCACAAGACCAATCGCATGCCCATACATAAGGGTCAGCGCATATAGCTCTGACACGGCCCCGCAGCACCCTGCCCCGTCTCACAATACGGAGGGGTCGATCGCAGCCGACCGATGAACCGCAGCCAGGAAAATGAACCGCAACTCATGTAGAACGGTGGACCGCAGCCCTATATAATATTTATATACCTGACCGATCGCAACCGGCCGGGTTAACAGTCAGTCTGGTTCTCAACCCATCCGACTGCCCGTATAATCCATTTAATCGCAACCAAATGGTGGACCGCAGCCTTATATAATGTTTATATACCTGACCGATCGCAACCGGCCTGGTTAACAGTCGGTATGGTTCTCAACCCATCCGACTGCCCGTATAACCAATTTGATCGCAACCAAATTGGGGTATCATGCACACATAGCACATAGCAAGCACATGCAACCCACATTAACACATTGAGAAGGGGGAGAAAACGTATAGCAAAACCTATGCGTGATCCTTCACATACTAAGAATAATCCTAAGGGGTTCATACTTCTTTCACCTAGGTCAACGGGATACCAATTCAACTAGCATGCAATGTATAATACTTATACGATCTACGAACGGTACCCGAAATGTCAAACTAGACATAGGCACGATAGACGGAGTCCGTTGGGACACCACGGGGGTCGGGGGAACATCAAACGGGGAAGCCAAAATCCCGAATTGGGGTGCAAACCAGCGGGTAGCCGGTGGGTGAGGGTTCACCTGCCGGCTGCCCACCGGCGGCAACTATTCCGGGCAGCGGGTACCCGGCGGGCAGCAACCCGCCCGCCGGCTGCCCGCTGCCGGCGATGCCACTTTTAGCCGCGGGTAGGTGGCGGGTCCCCTACCCCCCACTAACTCTTCTTCACAAATAAACGCCCCGGGAACCACCGTGGAACCCGAAACCATGCTTAGACGCTTTCAAACGCAATTGATAACACACGTAGACAATTAACGGATCAAAATCATGAAACATACGGCACATAACCTATCATGCTTTTCTAAACATAATCAACACCCAAACATACAAATTCCCACCCAATCTACCAAGAATAATACCATACGAATTCCACGATATAACCTAGGGTTCTAATTATATTTAAATCAACAAGAACACAATTCATCTTCTAATATCAAGATTCGTTAGGAATATCATATAAACATCAAGAACATCATATAATCATCAAGAACACCAAGAACACCATATAATCATCAAGAACCTCTTATCATCAAGATTACCCATGGAATCATAACACCAATTATCAAGATCATTATAACGAATCATCAACACACAAGAATATGGGGGAAATCCTAAGAGGGGAATCATAGCTACGAAAATAGGTTTTGTTGAGACATGGGTTACCTCTTAGCCTTAATTAATTCCTTGGCTATGAAGGGTCTTTCTTTAAGCTTTCTTCTTTCTTGATTTCTCCTAGGGGAATTCTTGGAATTCTTGGTGTGGTGAGAGATTATTGTGGTGGGGGTTCTAGGTGCCTTCTAGGTTCCCTATTTATATATCTAGGGGTCTTATTTAGGGTCTATTCCTTCTAGGACTAGGGGTTGGGTTTGGAGATGAGGGCCCACGGACTATGGTGGGCCTTTTTCCCAATTAATTATTGTAATTTAATTCTTTCTCTTGGGCAATTGATTAAATGATTAATCTGTCTTAGGGGTCGTAACACGGGGTGTTACAATCCCCGTTGATTATTTCTTTCGACTCTTGGATGACACGACTTCTTGCTTATGTTTGGTACCTTTTTGAATCCTTTGAATTTTGACCAAATAAGGATGTCCTTGACACTCTTGTGACATGGTTGTTCCATTTCATCGTTTGATCTAATTCATCGTACTCAAGCTTCGGGGACGATGCTTCTTTTAAGGGGGAGAGGATGTGACACCCCGTAATCCAAATTCAATTAAGGGATTAATTAAGTAATTAATCCTAATCCAATTGATAATTTAATTCCTTAAATTCCTGAAAATTCTATAGTCGGGGACTAGTAATTGACTAGTCAACCCAAAGTCAAGTGTTGTACCTAAAGCTTTGTGAGTAGTTCCCTTGTTACACTTCTTTATTTTAGTAAGGGTAATCAATACATTTCACCTCATGTTGGTATTGCAAGCTAACCTAGAGGACACCCTTCATTCTTTCCCTTACACTTTCTAAACTTGAGCTCCTCCTTCTCTCTAAAAGTTAGATAGCTTTTCTTCCAAGCCAAGTTGGAGCTTTACCAAATCTTCTAAGTTTGTCTTCAAGATTCCACCTTTCCTACCTTTGAGCATCTAGGAGGGTAAGATCTATGTTTATCTTGTGTTTTAGTGTTTTCTAAGGTGTCTTTCCTTAAAGATAGAATCTTTATGATATTTTGGTGTGTTTTTGAAGTGGGTGTGGAAGGTGAACCTTATTATGAGCTTTGTGAAGTGTTAAGTGAAGGTTCTTGTCTACAAGAGGTAACCCACGCTTTACAAAATCTATTTTGTCTACCTATTTGATGATTTATTGGATTCTACATATGATTTTGCTATGAAATGTGAGTGTTGATGCATTTTCTTGTGAAAATGCATATCTAGAGCTTGTTATTAGGGTTCTTGTATGCCATTGCTTCGCTATTCCTTTGATTCAAGTCATTTTGTTGTATTGGGTGAGATTTGGCATGTTTTGGACTTGAATTTGAGCTTGGTGTTGAAAATCCCCGAAGGGATTATTTGGTACAGGGTTGTGTACCCGCGGGTGGAACGGCGGGCAGAGCTCCACCCCCCACCCCACCCGCGAGGTACATGGCTGGTGGGAGTAGGTACCCGTGGGTGGAACCACGGGTGGGGGTCCACCCGTGGCCCCACCCGTGGGTACGTAATATGGTATTGTTCGGGGATTTGTTCCCCGTGATTCTTTTGACTTGGTATTTGGTCTTTTAACTTCCCTATGTTCTTTTGTGGAACTATTTGAGCATCTTCTTGATGTTTCGTATGTCTAGAACTATATGGTAGGAATCCATGTAGGTCTTGGTGTCTTGAATAGTGCTAAGTGTTCAACATTGTGATTCGTTGAACCGTGATGAGTCTTGTGTGTTCTTCGGAACTATGTTTGGTTTACCCTTTTGATAAGCATGCTAGTTCGGTGTTTAAATGCTAGCGTGTGTGTTGTTTGTCCCTTCCTATTGTGGATGATGACTTGTGTTAATCATCGTTGAAGTCAGATTGTGATCCATTCCTTGTTGAGTATGGTTTCATATCTTCGTTGTGATCCGTTGATTGATTCCCGTTATGGTGTGGTGTGTGTGGCTATACCTGGATTGCACGATTAATGGTATGGGACATTAGTCACCAAGGTACGGCAGTGGTCCTCGTGGTGGCCATGACGCGATTATGGAGTTTGTGACCTTTGTGTAAGGTTCACGTATTTGTTAATGGGTAGCATGTGTTACCAAAGGCATATGTTGCCATGTGTGATCGGTACCCTCATGTATTATTAAATCGGTGGTATTGTTGGAGATTATCGGAGAGGGGACGACGGTCCTCGGGGGAATAAGGTTGGACTTGGTGTACAGGGATCCTGGAGGTAAAGGTTGCAACTAGATATAAGGTCGGGGGTAGCCATAAGGTTGGAACCGGGCATAACGAAGGCATCTCAATTCGTGATGGGTGATGTCACGAAGGCTTGTGTAGCCATTGTGTGTGATTCTCTATTTGTGACATGTGTTATCACAAAGGCATGTGTTGCTAATGGTTGTGTCCTTATTCTCTTGTGTTATGCATGTAGGGTGTTAATTTTGTAACACCCCCTAAAACCATGCTATTTAAAGCCTCAAAACATGCAGATATCTAAACCAAAACATCAAACACAGCGGAAGACTGAAAGAGGAAATATATATAAACAAAGGAAACGGGGTGCTATGCCACGCTCACCCAAGGGTGAACGCACAGGCTAAATCTGCATTGTGTAAAGTCTACAACCATCAAAACAAAGTACTAGTCTTGATTGTCTCACGGGCCACAAAACATAAGAGGGGAGCTATACTAGAAGGCACTAAACCGTGCACTCGTCTAAGCATCACCTGAAAGAAGCATATAAAACACGGGACGACGCCCGGTCAGCGAATAATGCTGGTAACCCACCAATACATATGAAATATCATACATAGGTAAGATATACATTTGTAAAATCATTTGCAAAACTGAATACATATATATAAGCCCAAAACCAAGAGTAATAGTGAACACAAGACTCAACACTCTCAACAAGAACACAGGAACACATCCCAAGACTACAAAGAACAACGACTCACCAGAAGTCTCAAGGTATAATCTATCATCACCCAATAAATTAATACCCGACATGCAGAACTCAAGGAATAAAGACACACCAAACGGCAACACATGTCTTTATGACTACACACATCACAAGAAGAGAACTCACAACAACGGATAGACAAGCCCTCGTGACATCACCCATCACGAGTTGATATGTCTTCCTTATGCCCGGTTCCAACCTTATGGCTACCCCAACCTTATATCTTCTTCCAACCATTACCTCCAGGACCCTTGTACTTCTTAGTACAACCTTTTCCCTCCTGGGACCGTCGTCCCCCACCTACAAACCACCAACAAGACCACCAATTTCATAGTACACGAGGGTACCGATCACACTCACGGCAACACATGCCACCCAAGAAATACGTGAACCCATCACTCAGGTCACAAACTCCATAATCGCGACATGGCCACCACGAGGACCACTGAAATACCTTAGTGACTAGTGTCCCATACCACTAATCGTGAAATCCAGGTAAAGCCACACACACGTCACACCACAACAGGAATCAATCAACGGATCACAACGAAGATATGAAACCATACTCAATCAAGGAATGGATCATAGTCAAACAACAACAACGATGAATAACACAAGTTATCATCAACCATTAAGAAGGTACAAACAACACACACGCTAGCATTGAAACACCAAACTAGCATGCTTATCAAACGGGTAAACCAAACGTAGTTCCGAGGAACACACAAGACTCACCACGGTTCAACGAAACACAATGTTGAACACTTAGCATGATTCCCGACACCAAAACCTACATGGATTCCTACCATATAGTTCTAGACATATGAAACATCAAGAAGACACTCAAATAGTTCCACAAAAGAACAACAGGAAGTCAAAAGACCAAATACCGAGTCAAAAGAATCATGGGTAACATATCCCCCAACAACCACATATTGTTCCCCGCTGGTGGACCCACGGGTAGGCCCCTACCCGCGATTCCGCCCGCGGGTTCCAACCCATGAAGCCTTTGTACCCCGCGGGTAGGCGGCGGGTAGACCCCCTGCCCGCCGTTCCGCCCGCGGGTACGTAAACCTGTAAAAAATAATCCCTTCGGGGATTTTCATCTCCAAATTCAAGTCCAAAACATGCCAAATCTCACCAAATACAACAAAACGACTTGAATCAAAGGAATAGCCAAGCAATGGCATACAAGAACCCTAAACACAAGCTCTAGATATGCATTTCGACAAGATAATGCATAAACACTCACATTTCATAGCAAAACACATGTAGAATCCAAGAAATATTCATATAAGTAAGCAAAATAGATTTTGTAGAGCATGGGTTACCTCTTGTAGACAAAAACCTTCACTTAAGACCTCACCAAGCTCCTATCAAAGCTCACCTTCCAAACCCACTTCAAGAACACACCAAAAGATCATAAAGATCCTATCTTTAAAAAAAGACACCTAAGAAAACACTAAAAACACAAGATGAACATGGATCTTACCCTCCCAGATGCCCAAATGTATGAAAGGTAGAATCTTGAAGAAAACTCTTGAAGTTTTGGCAAGGCTTCAATCTTGGCTTGGAAGAAAAGCTATCTACCTTTTTAGAGAGAAGGTGGAGCTAGAATTTTTGAAAGTGTAAGGAGAGAAATGAGGTGCTCTTACTACGTTAGCTTACAATACTAACTCAAGGTGAAAGGTCAAGAATACCCTTACTAACGTGAAGAGGTGTACGGAAACAAGGGAACTCCTTACAAAGCTCAAGGTACAACTTTGACTTTGGGTTTGACTACTCAATAACTTGTCCCCGACTATTAAATTTCAGGAATTTAAGGAATTAAATAACAAATTGAAATAGGATTAGTTATTTAATTAATCCCTTAATTGAATTCGGATTTCGGGGTGTCACAAATCTACTGTGTGATGGTAGACTACTCATTGAGCCGTTCTTGAGTGTCGTTGTACTTCTTCATGTCTTGGGATGTGTTCCCTTATCTTTATTGTGAGTGCATAGAGTCTTGTGTTGATCTCTATCTTGGCTTTGAAATTGATATATACTATATCCTATTTCGCAAATGATTTTATATATATAAACTATCTACATATGATATTTCACATGTATTGGTGGGTTACCAGCATCATTCGCTGACAGGGCGTCGTCCCATATATCTATGTGTTTCTTTCAGGTGCTGAATAGATGAGAGCGCGGTCTAGAGGCTGTTAGTGAAGATCCCTTTTTCCTTATGATGGTTTGGGCTTGCGTGCCTTTGTTTAAACTCTAGACTTATGTTGTTGACTTTACTTTTGAGATTGATAAATTATGTTGCAGATGTTTACGCCTGTGCGTTCACCGTTGTGTGAGCGTGGCATAACACTCTACGTTTTCCATCTATTTCATGCTTAAGTCTTCCGCTGTGTATGCTTTTATTGTTAGAGTTGTCTGCATGTTTAAGGTTTAATTTGGTATGGAAATCGGGGGTGTTCCAAACATGCACACATAATACAGAGCAAGCACATACAACCCACATTAGCACATAGGGAGGGGGAAAACATATAAATAAAACTTATGCGTGGTCAACCACATTACTAGGAATTCGCCTAAGGGGTTCATACATCTTTCATCTAGGTCAACGGGATACCAGTTCAACTAGCATGCAATACCTAAGACTCTTTTATCCTACGAACGGTACCCGAAACATCAGACTAGACTCAGGCATGACAAACAGGGTCCAATTGGACACTACGGGGCACAGGGAAATATCAAACGGGGAAAACCACCAAGTCCACACTGGGAAAACCAGCGGGTGGCCGGCAGGTGGAGAACCACCCGCCGGCGGCGCTACAAGGGATCGTACTCGATAGAAAAAATCCTGTTCTTCCACCCTCGGTTATTCCGGGAAGGTTGGCGATCAAGCACAGATGGTCCCGGGATTGGATAATCAGGTATCCGGCACCATATAGGGCCGGAAAGGGCTTAACTATATAAATATAGTTGAAAAGTTCCATCGTACACGTAGCGTTGTGCCGAGCACAAATTTGCGGAAAACACGCCAGTATACGATGGGCGTTCGGGCAGATTTGGGCTGGTAAGACCCAGTAATAGCCTAAAAAGGCGGTCAACAGGCCGGAAAAGGGAAAAGTGATCGGGGCTTGTAGGGAATCCAAGTGCACCCCGATCCAATTCCCTTTGTGCGACTCTTTGATTCCCCCAAGGCTCCTACGAGTGTCGAACTTCACCCGCCCGCTTAATCTTGCCGAGATCTTCGCCGGCTCGTGGGTCGTCAGTAGGAACTCTTGTTGGTCGACGCTCTCGCTGTTGAGGAAGAAAAATTCGACCTCTACAGGTGCCGCTTGGCTCGGTCCTTCGTCGGTGGAGTCGTGTGATGTTTCCCAAGTATGGGGAGGTGCATGATCTTCAAAATCGGACCCGATCGTCCGGGTGGGTGTTTCCCGAACGCGCTCGGTTGGGGACTCGCGGCCGCTAGAAGAAGCGTTGTCGTTGTCGTCGTCGCTACCGCTTGAGCTCGACGAGCCTTCCGAGCTCGAAGAGCTGTCCTCTGGCTCGGGGGCCGCTCTTCGTCGTTGAGCGGGGTTATAAACCTCGGGGGAGGACTCTTCTATCCTCGTTTCCTCGCTACCGTCATTGATCGTATTGTCATAGTCCGCTCCCGAGACGGTTTGGCTATCTGAGTCTGACATATCCCCTTCATAAAGGAGACGGTCGGTTCAGCGGAATGGGTTGGGTTATTGCCGATCGAGTTTTGGGTCGATAGGAACATGTGTTATGTGAAAAGTAAAATAAGGAAAAATCGAGTGCAGGAAGAAAAAGGAAACTTACTGCTGAGTGAAGTTTGTTGAGCAGTTGAGCAGGTGCAAAGTCTGATGGATCTACAGTGCTGATGGCTCGGGAAGCTACGGTCGATTTCCACAGTGTGGTAAAAGTTGAAATGAACCTGGATGGGGCCTATTCATAGGAAAATTTTTCGCGGGAAAGTTGCCCACTTGCGTGAGGTGACCGTTCCAGATCTCAAGGCGCCTGCAGACTGACACGTAGCATGAGCGAGAACAGATGGGTGGTTGGGTCTGGAGGCCCGATTGACGTAATCTTCTCATCTCACGTTGTTTTCTCACGAGCGGTCCAAAACGACCCGGTCTCGGGGGCTCTTAGTAGGATATATCCTGACCGACCTAAGATGTTCTCCGGATGGGTTATTACAATATTCCTTGGCCCCAGCGCTGCAATAGAGTGAGGGTCGGTACCGGTCGTCCGAGTACGTTCATATTGCTTTCCTGCTTGGAACCGATAAGACCCGACCGATGTTCCACACGACCACCGTACCTTTGTTCTACGGAGAGACCGTATCTTTAGAGAGGGGCATATGGTGACGTTAGGCATTGACAGAGAGTGCTCACCAGGTTGGGGCACGTGGATGTTACGTGGATTACATGCCGGTAGGCCAGAGGGTTGTTCCCGGCTAGAGGCTATAAATATCCACGACGACTAAAGTGAGGGGGACTTTTGGAACGATCAATAGGCTATTTACAGGTCTGCCCGACCGTAGTCAGTCGGTCCTCGGAATAGTCATTTAGATTGTATTAGGTCACCCTTTATATGAGATAACCTCTTTTATTCATATTATCGTTGTACATACAGTACGTGGACCGTATATACGTGGACATTAGTACTATCAGTGATTAAATACTTTAATCCCAGCAATCTCATTCTCTCTCTACTGTTTTCTCAAACCTGCATACTTTGTTTCCTTTTAATTATTTTAATCAACCATCCATGATAGTCATTGGGATTAGCTTCACAAGAATAAATTAGTAGCTAGTGCTTAATACGCCCGACTTCCCTATGGATCGATAACTCGTTACTTCGAGTAATTATTTGTTTGAGAATTATATTGCAATCAAATTGGCGCCATTGCCGGGGAAGTGTTGCTTAAGTATTGACATTAGTGAAAGTTTTTTTCTAGGAGTCTAATCAATCATTTTTTTATTTATATTTTTTATCTTTATTAACAATTTTCATTAGTTTATGGATGGATATGAATTTCAAGGAACCATGCCACCGTTCAACTCTTCTTCCCATGGTTATGATGGGAGTTGGAAAAGGAACCAAGTCTATGGAGGAATAGAACAACAAGTTCCTTTCCCAAATTTTGTTAACTCAAGTCAAGAATATTTTCAAGAAAGTTCATCTCAAACATTCATATTACAACCCCAATGGCGTTCATTTTGTGGTGGGAATCACTTTGTGGAAAATTGCTATATATACAGTGTCCCAACTGTGAGAGTCAGACTAAGAGCCAGCTACCCTTGCTAGTTTGTGGGCAATCTGGTTCGCTGATCTCCTTAAAAAGGCACAATCAATTCATTCAAAGCTAGCCATTAAACTCTTACACTCACGGATGATAAGACCTAAGTGTGATCTGTTTGGGGTGTTATTCTTCAGCTCATTTACCATACTTAAAGTAGTAAGTTTCCAAACAAACAAATGTGATGTTCTGATCTTTAAGCCAAGATATGGCTTCCTTACAAGCTAGAGCTTCAGCCAACACCGGAGATTGTGGGCAGTCAATGATGCCATTTGTTGAAGCCATGAAGGTCCTATCATGTGTCAGTAAAACGACTCCAAAGGAGTCCTTTTCCTTCTTATGGGAATAAGCTTGCATGAACTTAATTGACATCCAAAGTACTTGACGGGGTGTGATGAGGGCTAGTGTTACTGTTGGTTGTATTTGGCCCCCTTCTTCTAGTAACCAACAAGTTTTGACATTGTGTATTTGCTGAGTTCCAGTGTTGGTTTTATTGACCACCGGAGTACTCACACGGTGGGACAACACAACCTGAAAAATAAGACAATGAATGCCGAAAAAGATAGCTCTCTATTGTTGTGTATGCGTGTAAAAAGCATAATATTTTCCAAGGTGTACAAGGCCTATTTATACAAGAATTAAGGGGCTAAACTAGGAAACTCTATCTTGCCATAAATACAACCGATCTTCCTTCCTAAGTACAATTGATCTCCTTTCCTAAACACAATGTATATTATTTCCTTATAGACTCTGTGTTTCCCACCGCCTTCCCAAAGATCCGCTCATCAAATCACTTCTAGATTCTGTTGAATCTTCTACACCTGTCCGAGTCCTCTTTGGAGTCGGCAAATCTTCCCCTCGGAAGACTAAGTAGCTTAGTCGTTCGCTCGTACCCCAGAGCACTACTATTGTAACACCCCAAAATTATTTTAAAACTTTTTAATCTTATAATAGGAAAGCAATTCTATTAATTAATCCCAAACATAGCATTCTAAACATAAGGGTCTGGGGTGTTATGCCACATCTGAGCTGGAGAACTCAGATGCACAGGCTATACTAACTAATTAACTTTAAACAACGTCATTACATCATCAAGGCACGCAGGCCGAAAGGAAATCTAACTATCTAAGCCTTTGGTCCTCTAGCGCGCTCCGGTAGGTAATCATCTGTGCCTGAAAGCCAAATATATCTGTTCAGCGAATGATGCTGGTAGCCCACTCCAACGCGTTAAAATACAATATAGGTATATATATATATATATATATATATATATATATATATATATATATATATATATATATATATATATATATATATATATATATATATAGGAAAACCATTTTGAAGCAGGAAGATATATACTTAGGAGACACTAGCTTTTTAAAACCAGGAATAGACTCGACAAGTAGGGATAAGCACATTCAACAGTTATAAACAAGCATATAAAGAGGTTATCACATATCCTAAGGTCACATGTTAATTTCACATTATTCATACCATCTTTTAATCAATATCTTTATCACGTAAGCACACTTTGGTGGCGCCACAGGACCAATCGCATGCCCATACATGAGGGTCAGCGCATATACCGCAAACACGGCCCCGCAGCACCCTAGCTCATACCGCAACATGAAGGGGTTGACCGCAGCCAACCGATGAACTGCAGCTCATCAAACCGTTTGCGAGCCAAACGGTGGACCGCAACCCAAAAGTGAATGTAACACCCCCTAAAACAGGCTAATTAAAAACCTTAAAACATGCAGATAACACAACTAAACAACAAACTCAGCGGAAAACTAGAAGATAACTGGATAAATATAAATCCAAGTCATGGGGTGTTATGCCACGTTCACCAACAAAGATGAACACTACGGCGAAATCTGCATTGTTTACAACTATCCAAAAGTCTCCAAAGTCTATAACTAAAGCGGCACATAGGCCATAAAAGCAACGGGAGAAGCTATGCTAACAGGCACTAGACTGCGCACTCGCCTAGATATCACCTGAAAGAACACTATAAAACATGGGACGACGCCCGGTCAGCGAATAATGCTGGGAACCCACCAATACATGTGAAATAACATACATAAGTAAGATATAAGTTGTAAAGCCATTTTCAAAACGGAATACATAAGTATATAAGTACAAAACCAAGAGCAATAGTCAACACAAGACTCAACACTCTCAACAACAACACGGGAACACATCCCAAGACCACAAGGAACAACATGACTCACAAAAAGAGTCAAGGCATGATTTATCATCACTCAATAGATCAAGACCCGACAAGCACAACGCAAAGGAATAAGATTAACCCAATGGCAACACATGCCTTTGTGACTACACACGTCACAAGAGAAGAACTCACCACAATGGCTACACAAGCCCTCGTGACATCACCCATCACGAGTTGATATGCCTTCCTTATGCTCGGTTCCAACCTTATGGCTACCCCCAACCTTGTATCTTCTTTCCAACCATTACCTCGAGGACCCCTGTACAAACAAGTCCAACCTTTTCCCTCCGAGGACCGTCGTCCCCATCCGCCAACAACCACCATCAAGACCACCAATTTCATAGTACACGTGGGTACCATACACACACACGACAACACATGCCTCCCAAGAAATACGTGAACCTTACACAAAGGTCACAACTCCATAATCACGTCACGGCCACCACGAGGACCGCTGCAATACCTTGGTGACTAGTGTCTCATACCACTAATCATGCAATCCAGGTAAAGCCACACACACATCACACCACAACAGGAACCAATCAACGGATCACAACGAAGATATGAAACCATACACAATCAAGGAATGGAACACAGTCCAACAACAACAACGATGAATAACATGAGTTATCATTAACCAATAAGAAGGTACAAACAACACACACGCTAGCATGTAAACTTCGAACTAGCATGCTTATCAAACGGGTAAACCAAAAGTAGTTTCGAAGAACGCACAAGACCCATCACGGTTCAACGAAACACAATGTTGAACACTTAGCACGATTCAAGATACCAAAGACCTACATGGATACCTACCACATAGTTCTAGACATACGAAACATCAAGAAGACACTCAAATAGTTCCACAAAAGAACAACGGGATGTCAGAAGACCAAATACCGAGTCAAAAGAATCGCGGGGAACAAATCCCCCAGCATTCACACTTGAGCCTACCCGCGGTAGCTTTTCTTATATTTGGGCCTACTCGCGGGTACACAAGTGTGAATGCTGGGGGATTTGTTCCCCGTGATTCTTTTGACTCGGTATTTGGTCTTTTGACTTCCCGTTGTTCTTTTGTGGAACTATTTGAGTGTCTTCTTGATGTTTCTTATGTCTAAAACTATATGGTAGGATTCCATGTAGGTTTTGATGTCGTGAATCGTGCTAAGTGTTCAACATTGTGTTTCGTTGAACCATGATGAGTGTTGTGTGTTCTTCGGAACTATCTTTGGTTTACCCGTTTGATAAGCATGCTAGTTTGCGGTTTAAATGCTACCATGTGTGTTGTTTGTACCTTCATATTGGTTGATGATAACTTGTGTTATTCATCGTTGTTGTTGTTGGGCTGTGACCCATTCCTTGGTTGAGTATGGTTTCATATCTTCGTTGTGATCCGTTGATTGATTCCTGTTGTGGTGTGATGTGTGTGTGGCTTTACCTGGATTGCACGATTAGTGGTATGGGACACTAGTCACCAAGGTATTGCAGCGGTCCTCGTGGTGGCCGTGACGTGATTATGGAGTTGTGACCTTTGTGTATGGTTCACGTATTTCTTGGGAGGCATGTGTTGCCGTGTGTGTGTACGGTACCCTCGTGTACTATGAAATTGTTGGTCTCGTTGGCGGTTGTTGGCGGATGGGGACGATGGTCCTCGGAGGGAAAAGGTTGGACTTGGTTGTACAGGGGTCCTGGAGGTAATGGTTGGAAAGAAGATACAAGCTTGGGGGTAGCCATAAGGTCGGAACTGGGCATAAGGAAGGCATATCAACTCGTGATGGGTGATGTCACGAGGGCTTGTGTAGCCATTGTGGTGAGTTCTTCTCTTGTGACGTGTGTAGTCAGAAAGGCATGTGTTGCCTTGGCATGTGTTGCCGTTGGGTGAGTCTTATTCCTTTGCGTTGTGCTTGTCGGGTCTTGATCTATTGAGTGATGATAGATTATGCATTGTCTCTTTTTGTGAGTCATGTTGTTCCTTGTGGTCTTGGGATGTATTCCCGTGTTGTTGTTGAGAGTGTTGAGTTTTGTGTTGACTATTGCTCTTTGTTTTGTACTTATATACTTTTGTATTCCATTTCAAAAATGGCTTTACAACTTATATCTTACTTATGTATGTTATTTCACATGTATTGGTGGGTTACCAGCATTATTTGCTGACCAGGCATCGTCCCATGTTTTATTGTGTTCTTTCAGGTGATGTCTAGGCGAGTGCACAGTCTAGTACTTGTTAGCATAGCTTCTCCCGTTGGTTTTATGGCCTGTGTGCCGCTTTAGTTATAGACTTTGGAGACTTTTGGATAGTTATAAACAATGCAGATTTCGCTGTAGCGTTCATCTTTGTTGGTGAACGTGGCATAACTCCCCATGACTTGGATTTATATTTATCTAGTTATCTTCTAGTCTTCCGCTGAGTTTGTTGTTTAGTTGTGTTATCTGCATGTTTTAAGGTTTTTAATTAGCCGGTTTTAGGGGGTGTTACAGTTGGTATCAGAGCCAAGGTTTGAGCCTAGGAAGGAGTAAGTCTAGACTTTTTAAGTGGCTAAGTTTGGTTTGAGACCTTAAGGTGACCTTTAGAATCTAAGTGTTAGGCTTAGGACTTTAGGACGCGCGGTGAGGTTGTGATTTCTTGTGTTGTTTTCTGTTGTGTTTTATGTGTGTAACACCCCGTGTTACGGATCCTAAAACCAACTGATTAATTAATTAATTAATTAATAACCCAGGAGAAAGAATAAATTATAATGGTTAATTAGGGAAAAAGGTCACCATAGCCCATGGGCCCAATTATATAAACCCAACCCCTAAACCCAATAGGAATAAACTCTAAATAAACCCTTGGATCTATAAATAGGGAACTTAGGGAGCACCTAGAACCCCCTCCCACACGCCTAGACGCCCCATCACCCCAGGAGAGCTCCAAGAATTCCCTTAGAAGAAATCAAGAAAGCAAGAAAGCTTAAAGAAAGATCCTTCAAAGCCAAGGAATTAATTAAGGCTAAGAGGTAACCCGTGTCTCAACAAAACCTATTTTCATAGCTATGACTTCTCCTTAGGGTTTCCCCCATATTATTGTGAATGGCGAAATTATGGTGATTATTATTAATGTTGATTTGATGATTCCATGGGGAATCTTGATAATCTTGATAATTGGGAGTTTCTTGATAATGATGATATTCTTGATGATTAATTCGGGATCCTTGATGATCATGTGTTGTTCTTGATGATTATGATATTCTTGATGATTAATTGGCATCCTTGATGTTTATGTGTTATTCTTACCGAATCTTGCAATTAAAAGATGAATTGTATTCTTGTTGATATAAAAGTAATTAGAACCCTAGGTTGTATCGTATGATCTTATTCTTGGATTATCGGATGGGGAAATCGCATGTTTGGGTGTTGATTATATTTAGAAAAGCATGATAGGTTATGTCTCGTTCGTTTCTCGTAATTGATCCGTTAATTGTCTACGTGTTGTCGTTAATTGCATTGTAAAGTGTCTAAGCATGGTTTCGGGTTCCACAACGGTTCCCGGGGCGTAAAGTGTGTGAAAAGAGTCAGTGGGGGGGTAGGTGGGGGGTAGGGGACCCGCCACCTACCCATAGCCGTAAACCGTCGCCTGGCAGCGGGCGGCCGGCGGGCGGGCAGCTTCCCGCCGGCGACCCGCTGCCCCCGGAACAGTAGAAACTGGCGGGTAGCCGGCGGGTGACCCCCACCCACCGGCTACCCACTGGAATCTTCCCCCCCTCGGGACCCCGGCTTCCCCGTTTGATGTTTCCCCGATCCCCGTGGTGTCCCAACGGACCCCGTTTGTCGTGCCTATGTCTTGTTTGATATTTCGGGTACCGTTCGTAGGTTTATGAGTCTATTATATTGCATGCTAGTTGAATTGGTATCCCGTTGACCTAGGTGGAAGAAGTATGAACCCCTTAGGACTATTCTTAGCACGTGATGGATCACGCATAAGGTTGTTATACGCTTTATCCCCCTTCCCAATGTGTAATGTGGGTTGCATGTGCTTGCTATGTGTTATGTGTGCGTGTTACCCCAATTCGGTTGCGATCGGATTGGTTATCCTGAGCTGCGGTTCAGAAGCCGGCTATAGTCAGATGGGAATTCCTGGCTGTAGTCGGATGACGGTATCCTGGGCTGCGGTCCAGAAGCTGGTTGTAGTCAGATGGGAATTCCTGGCTGCAACCAGATGACATTTTCCTGAGCTGCGGTTCAGAGGCTGGCTGTAGTCAGATGGGAATTCCTGGCTACAGTCAGATGACACACTCTCTTGGGCTGCGGTCCACTGTTTGGTTGCGATCAAACATTATGATGAGCTGCGGTTCATCGGTCGGTTGCGATCGACCTCCCCGTGTTGCGATACGGGGCATGGTGCTGTGGGGCCGTGTCAGAGCTATATGCGCTGACCCGCATGTATGGGCATGCGAGTGGTCCTGTGGCGCCAACAACGTGCGTTATGTGTTGTGACATGGACGAGTTGTGATTATGGGTGTCTTGGGGGATGTGACTATGGGATTTGTATTGGGGATTGTTCATGTTGGGTTATGATCATTGTTTATGCTCTACCTCATCTGCCTTATCTGTTGTGAACTGCATATGCTCGTTATAACTGTTGCTTGTGTCTGACCTTATCTGTCGAGTCATTCCCGGTTTTAAAGCTAGAGTTCGTAGGATATATTCTCATGCTCAAAATGGTTTTCGTATATCTATATATATATTGCTATATGTATTGTATTTCAACGCGTTGGAGTGGGTTACCAGCATCTCTCGCTGAACAGATATATTTGGCTTTCAGGCACAGAGGATTAGAGCACTGGAGCGCGCTAGAACTGGAGCGTAGGAGTAGTATAGTTTCCCTTTCGGCCTGCGTGCCATATTATGCATTTATATTTCGGAGGATAGTAGTTAGACAGCCTGTGCACCTGGGTTCTCTAGCCCAGGTGTGGCATAGCACCCCGTACACTTATGTTACGCTTTGGGATTTAATGAGATGTTACCTTTATTATTAAGTTTTAAATATCTTGAAAATCAGGGGTGTTACAATGTGCTTGTTTTCCCTTTAGCTTTCGCTCTCTTTAGTTAAGGCACCAGGTAAGGGTGCGGGCCCTAAGTTTCCTGCCGTTATCGCGCTGTTGCTTTAGAAGTCAGGAATGGCACCATCGAGACATCATGCAAGGTCTTCAGAAGTAGTCACTAGTGAACAGTTAGCTCAAAGCCTCCATTAGTTGACACAGATCACCCAGACGTTAAGTAACACCCTCCTCAACAACCACCCTCTTCAGAATGGGAATCGTGACATAGTACGCCTAGTCGCAAGTCTACGTGCCCCGATTTTCGCCAGTGAAAAAGATCCCGCAGTGCTGGACGAGTGGATCCAGATGTTCGACAAAATCTTCGAAGTTGTGGTATGCCCGGAGAATCTCAAGGTGGAGTTGGCTACGTTCTATATTCGGCAAGAAGCGGACTCGTGGTGGATGCTTGAAAGGCCATCTTGTAGACAAAATCCGGAGTTCCGTTGGGAAGACCTGAATGTTAAGTTACGTGAATGGTTCTATCCTGCTCAAGTCAAGGAGACCTACCTTTGTGCAACCGACCTCTACCGAGTACAGCAAGTTCAGAAAGGAATCCGGGAGAACCGTAAGAAGAAGCTTGACGAAAGCATTTCACCTGTGATTAGGAGTTTGACGGCTACTTCTGTTGGATCAACAAGAAGCCTGCAAAGAGAAGACTCTAAGAGAGGTAAGGCTCCCCAACCAATCCGAAAGATCAAGGCTAAGGGAAGGCGCTCCGTTTGCAAGAAGTGTGGAAGTGACCACCCCGGCGTCGACTGTCTTGGGAAACCGATAGAGTGTTTTGCTTGTGGCAAGAAAGGTCACCGGTCTTGCGAGTGCAAGTCTAAGAGGAAGAGTTCAACGGACTCAACAACAACTTCGGCAAGGCAAGATCAACAGTGTGAGACAGATGCAAGTGGGAACCGTGGAAGTAAGTTTTGTACCCTTTTGTTGCACCTTCCTTTGTCTTCGTGCCTTTCCTTTGTGTTAGCTTTGAGCGTTAGCTTGTTTGAGTGTTGCCTTGACCCTCGTAAATCTCTTATTCCCTCTAGACAAACCCTATCACCCTTTTTGCCAAGTGATCCTTTTCTTCCGAACCTTGTTCTTGTTTTCTTTCTTAACCATCTTGTGCAAGGCAGCAGTGACATCAGTTTATGAAGGAATCTGGCAAGGTCTAAGAGTTGAGCCACGTCTGAATCGAAGTAGAGAGCCTTCAGTTCGTCATTAGTGCAGTGATCGCTGCGTCAAGTTGAAGAAGTAGTCTGAGGACGAGAATCCTTAACCCTCTGTTAGGAATAAAGTGTAATGGTTTCGATATGCCAAATTTGTATTTGTAGATCCCCCAATTTTGTTTCATAGGTCTAGTAGAGTCTTAAGACCATGATCGGGAAATTATTTAAATTGGAAAAGAGAAAAACAGAGGAAGATGCATGAAAATAGAAGAAGAAGAAGATATAAAGCCTAAAATCAAGAATTTGTCTGGAGAAAATGACAAATTGAAGAAGAAGATGAATGATATGAAATCACGTCAATGCTACTCAAAGAAGATATCCCAGAAGAATTTTCGTGAAGAAAATTAGTATTGGAAGAATGCATGAAATTGACTTGGAGATCAAGCATCTATGGAAAGAAAGGAGTACATCAAATGTGATTAGAGATTTAATCAAAAGTTGTATGGATGAAATGGATGATGCTTGATATATTATGTGAAATGGCTCAAGTTCAAAACTCACCATTAATAATTTTACAACGTAAAATTTGAGAAGCCAAATTAAATTAATCTGATGGAGTTGGGCGCTAGTTTAAGCTTTGAGCGCCGATTACAAGTGGGAATTGGGAAGCAATTATTTCACTTGGGTGGCAATTGAGATGCAATTGCACTTGGGAGCAGAAATCAATTCAAGATGGGAGCCAATGTAGAATTGAAATTGGGAGCCAATTGAGGTTGTAGTATGGGATGCAATTCAATTCAAGATGGGAGCCAATGTAGAATTGAAATTGGGAGCCAATTGAGGTTGTAGTATGGGATGCAATTCAATTCAAGATGGGAGCCAATGTAGAATTGAAATTGGGAGCCAATTGAGGTTGTAGTATGGGATGCAATTTCAAAGTTGGGGACCGAATGCAATTTCAAAGTTGGGGACCGATTCAAAGAAGACATGGAGATCAAATTGAATTGAGATGAAATTCAATACCAGGAGAAGTCTGGGAACCAATTTCGAAATCTAAAGTCCACAAATCAAATTGGGAAGCAATTGAAAGCACCAGGAGCAGTTTGGGAGCCAATTGCAAGTCAAAGTCAATTGGGAGCCAATTACAATGGAGAAATTCAAATTGGGAGCCAATTGCAAGTCAAAGTCAAAAGTCAAAGTCAATTGGGAGCCAATTACAATGGAGAAATTCAAATTGGGTGCCAATTACAAGACAATTGAAATTGGGTGTCAATTACAAAGGAGAAATTCAAATTGGGTGGAAGTTCAAAGCCAGTTTGAAGTCTGAGAACACCCAGACGTGAGAATGAAGAAGATGAAGATGAACTTACAGTGAAAATATTCTCACAAGGAAAAATACTAGTTTAACTAGTATGGGATTAAATTGATGAATATTTTTAAATCCCAAAGATACAAGAACCACTTCAGAGCTAATCAGAGAAGCCGTTCTACAACCAGATATTCCCACTCAACGTAAAACCAGAGGAAATATCAGATGAAGTTTGGGAACCCATTTACATGGAGATGAAGCTCTAACAACGGCTAGCTTATCCTTTCTGACATCTTTGCAGAAGATAAGATAAGATCTCTAACAAAAAGATACAAGATTTCAAAAATGAGAGCGTCTCTTTCCAACGGACAGATTCTCATTACCAGCTATAAAATAATGAAGATATGAAGACTTGAAGAAGAGTGAAGAGCATAGAGCAGTTGAGAAAACTCACGAACAAGAGGGCAGAAAATTCGAAACTCATCAAGGAGATCGAATAGAGCAATTAAGCTTGAAAGAGCATAGAGCAAAAATCTCATTTGGTACAGAGCATACCAAAAATATTCAAGTGAGAAGTGAGAAAAGAAAAAGAACTCAGAGAGCTTCAAAGAAAATATTCAGAGTGTTCAAAAAGCAGAGCAAAGCAGAGCAAAATATCAAGTGCTTTACTTGATAAATTCAAAGAGAGAAAACACTCAGAGCTATCAAGAGAAATCATTCCAGAGTGTTTATCTTCATCAAAGAGACCTGTGCATCATTGAAGATCATCTACAGAGTCTCAGAAGTTGGAAGCAAGACAACACTTGTTTTGGAGCAAAACAAGAGAAGGGAGGAAAGTAGCACGGAGCTGTGACATCCTGGATTGTCACATGGAGCTGTGAGATCCGAAGCAGCAGTGTCGGAGGCACTGGGCGTGATTGGTGTGGGCTTGGTGATCAAAGCACCAGATCACGGGATACGTTTCTACCGGAGTGTCGAAGTTAGGGGAAAAGTAACGCGGAGTCGTGAAATCCTGGGATAGTAGCGCGGTGACGTGAAACCCGAAGCAGCAGTGTGGTGTCACTGGGCGTGATTAGTGCGGGCTTTGTGATCAAAGCACTAGATCACGGAAATTCATTGTATCTTGGAACCAAGGAGTGGTAGATATAGTGAATTTCTCTTGGAGATATGAGCAAGTGGAGTAGGAGGATTACACCACCTCGCGAACCACTATAATTGTCTTGTGTTCTTTACTACTTTCTTTACTTACTGCTCTTTACATATTCGCTCTACACGAGATATACTGCTCACACAATCTCACACACACTTTATGTTTATTTATTTCCGCTGTGCACCATACTCTAACAATCTAGTTAAGAGTTTTGGTTTATCTCTGGCTTAGCAATTGTTGTGCTGTGCAAAAAAGTTTGAAAGTCTATTCACCCCCCCCCCCCCTCTAGACTTTCACCTTTCGTCATTTGGGACCAACACCCTCTTTAAGCCGTCTTTCTATCCTCTTCTTGTCAAACCCATTGTCTCTTTCCGAGAAATCTTCCATATCTCTTCGAGCGTCGTTCTTGTTTTCTTCTTAATTTGATTCTGTACAAGATGACAACCTCGTTTTCCTAAGTTGTAATCTTGAAAATCTTGATTTCCTTCTTAACCTACGCTATTCTTGAGCCTATATCTAGTACCCTTCATTAGGAAATCCCTTCAATTCTTTCAAACCTCGTTCTTGTCTCTCTCTTGATTTGACTCTGTTCAAGGTTACGACCTTATCTTTCCTAAGTTGTGACTTTGAAGATCTTGATTCCCTTCCTAATTATTGCTATCCTTGAGCTCAGACCGGATACCCTCCGAGGGGAAATTCTTTTCAACTCCTTTAAACCTCGTTTGATTCCTTACTCCTTGAGTTGTAGCCTTGTTACAGTCCTATTCTTCTTAATCAACATGGTCCTCGAATTGTTGAACCTAAACTCTTACCTTGATCGTCTCTTTGGATCGAACCTCGTTCTTGTATTCCCCGCTTCTAATGATTCTGTGCAAGGTGGCAACCTCATTTCCTAAGTTGCAACTTTGATGACTTTGATCCTACTCCTATGTAACATGGTCCTTGAGTTTTTGAACCTTAAAACCCTTCACTCTAATCTTTTCCGTTGAACCAAATCACTTCTTGTAAGCCTTCTTTCCCCTGAGTTACCCTTCTCCTTTGTTATCGTTCCTGTTTGAACCTTTCATCCAGACCGGAGTTTTGAAGTTTCAAGCGTTGCATTGTAGAAAGTTGGAAGTGGTGTGCTAATGCAAGTGTTAAATCGGTAGCCTGCATCAAGTTCACCCTAGAGCCGGAGAGAAGGACATCCAACCCGTGTTTTGGATCTAGCAGTGGTAGCCTTGTCGGAAGTGACGAATCAAGTTCAAGCAGATGCCGAGTTCAAGTTAAGTAGTGGGGTTACCTTGTTTCCTTTGGTTGAAGAAGCCAGCAGAGATATGTTGTAGATGCAACCCTGGTTCTGTGATCCCGAGTGATCTAGTTTAGAGTTCTTGTGGTGTCAGTTTCTGTTTGTGGCTTGTTCATTAGCTGAGCCGTCTCGTTTTGAGTAGATCGTTGGCTAGTTTTGAGCAAGAGTTAGGCTCGGTGTGAAGTTAGTTTTCCCTTCCGGTAAATCTTTTGTCTATCACCCCATCTTCTTTCTTGTCTTACCTTTGTGAACCCTCAACCTATCTCTAAGTCTTGTCTCTCATTTTGTTAACCGACGGTTTTGGTGTTGAACTTCGTTGTGACCAAACCTATCTATCTCACTACCTTGTTTTAAACCCTTATTTCCTCTAACTTTGGTTAGTGGCGAACACCTTTGTTTCTTAAAACCTCATTTGCACCCATCTCTTAAGCTTTGTCATTCGTTTTACAAGCCGACCGTTTTCGTTGTGGAACCTTGTTGCGTCCCCTGCTTGTTTTGTTAGTAGGTTCGTCGGTAATTGTTTCCTTAGTTGCGCGTTCAGTCGTTCTCTCTTGTTTGCCGTAGTTATTAGCTGAGAAAATTTCAATTTTGGTCCACTGACTATTGCACTTGTGTTAATTGCAACACTTGACTTTTAAAAATATTAATTTAGTACCATGACTATCCAATTCTTATCAATTTTGGTCACGCCAGCCAAATTACCGGCCAAATGTGACAGGAAAAACTTAAACATTTTTAAAATTTTTATTCATGAGGCAAAACAATCATTTTACATTAGAAAAAAAAAGTTATTTACTTCTTCTTCCTCAACACCTCCGGCGCCACATGCGCCGGAGTTCCACACTGCGTATGCAAAAGGCCATCATTCCTTTGCTGCTCCGGCAACTGAAAATTAATCCAGTGCTCTCATTTGAGTACTCCTCAGCCGGGAACTGAAAATTAACCGAGATATCCCGGTAGTGAGCGAGTTGAGGGAAAGTATTGTTTAACTGGAAAAGCTGACCCCTTGTGGTTAGTACACATCTATCGCCTTTGCTTACAGGCACCCATATCTGAATCAAAACAACATCTTTATCTCTCAAAAAAATCGTCTATGTACTCAACCGCCCTAACCAATCTATCTTTAATCGAGCAACATCCCCTACTCAGCTCAGAACCTTCAACCAAACATCTTCGAGATTGCCCCCAAGGACTTATTGCCGTTCGATACTGGAAACCCGATGATAAATTCTCGGGGAGACATGATCTTTGCCTTTCTTCTTGGCCATTGTTGTTGGCCTCTAAAACTGGCCACATGTAATCAGATCCCTCACTTCCCTCCACCCAACACAACAATTCATTCATGTAATCCAAATCCATGAAAGAATCCGACGATGAAACATTCAACAAAGTAGCAGCAGAAGGACACAAACCCCCATCCATTTCCTCAGAATTACCAGCATTTATCTCCAAATTCTCCCCAGACAAAAGCTAAATCCAAAAAGAAAGTGAATAGCTTTTAAAAAAAGTAAAATCTTTTCCCAATTTGCAAAAGTATGCTTAAAATATGAAGTGTGAAAACAAGTAAACAACCAAATTGGTAAGAAAAAAAAAAAGATTCTGAACAGAAATAATCCAAAAAAATGAACTTTTATTGGTTATACTTAGCAACAACAAATAGTGGATTGAAAGGTGATGTTACAATAAATTATTCCTCCAAGTTGCATAATACATATAAGATTTCATGTCAAACAAGAATATGTGTGGCGTATGTGGCGCTGGAGGTGTTGAGGAAGAAGAAAAAGCAAGTAACCTTTTTTTTTTTAATATAAAATGATTGTTTTGTCCCCATGAATAAAAATTTTAAAAATGTTCAAGTTTTTCCGGTCACATTTGGCAGGAAATTTGGCCGGCGTGACCAAAATTGATAAGAATTGGATAGTCATGATACTAAATTAATATTTTTGAAAGTCAAGTGCTGCAATTAACACAAGTGCAATAGTCAGTGGACCAAAATTGAAATTTTCTCTTGTTAGCTTGTAGTTTGAGTAGTTGGTTTAGTTGCTTCGCCTACATGAAGACACAGTTTGTCGTAGTGAACCAGAGGCTAGACCAGATTGAAGCCAGTTCAAGCCGCAGAGGAGAAAATGAAGAAGAATCTGAGGAGGCCGAGGAGTCGGAGAGTGAGGCGTTCTAGCTTGTGTTGTAGTAATCTAGGTTGTCTTTTCTTTGTTGTTTTTTCTTCCTAGTCGTTGTTACCGCTTAGTTGTTGTTGGCTCTTAAGCTTGTTCTTGCTTGTTGCTTTGTTGTTTATCTTAGTAGTAGTTAGTGTTGGTTGTTTTGTCCTTAGTTGTTGGCTAGAAGTCGGTGTTTGTGTTGAGGCTAGAGTTCTTGATGCTCAATTTATCCGTTTGATAAACTCTTGCCAATCCTTGATTTGATATGCCCTCTTTCTTGCTTTGAAATTCTTGTAGATTCTTTTGAGTTTTGACCACAAGAGTTTGTTTTTGAACCTCTTGTCACAATGTTGTTTCCTATCGCCGTTTGCTTTTAATTCGTCGTACCCAAGCTTCGGGGACGAAGCTTCTTTGAAGGGGGAGAGGATGTGACACTCCGAAATCCAAATCCAATTAACGGATTAATTAAGTAATTAATCCTATTTCAATTAGTGAATTCATTCCTAAAACCTGAAAATTCAATAGTTGGGGACTAATAATTGACTAGTCAACCCCAAAATCAAAGTTGTACCTTGAGCTTTGTAAGGAGTTCCCTTGTTCCTTACACTTCCTAATGTTAGTAAGGGTATTCTTGACCTTTCACATGCTGTTAGTATTGTAACCTAACCTAGTAGACCATCTTCATTCTATCCCTACACTTTTCTAAAAATCTAGCTCCACCTTCTCTCTAAAAGGTGAGTAGCTTTTCTTCCAAGCCAAGTTGGAACCTTGCCAAAACTTCAAGAGTTGCTTCCAAGATTCAACCTTTCTTATATTTGGGCATCTTGGAGGGTAAGATCTAAGTTCATCTTGTGTTTTTGGTTTTATCTAAAGTGTCTTTTCTTAAAGCTAGGATCTTTATGATCTTTTGGTTTGTTCTTGAAGTGGGTTTGGAAAGTGAGCCTTGTGAGGAGCCTGTTGAGGTGTAAAGTGAAGTCTTTAGTCTACAAGAGGTAACCCATGCTCTACAAAACCTATTTTGCTTACCTATATGTGATTTCTTGGATTCTACATGTGTTTTGCTATGAAATGTGAGTGTTTATGCATGATCTTGTGAAAATGCATATCTAGAGCTTGTGTTTAGGGTTCTTTTGTTCCATTGCTTGGCATTTCCTTTGATTTAAGTCATTTTGTTGTATTTGGTGAGATTTGGCATGTTTTGGACTTGAATTTGAGTTGGAGATGAAAAATCCGCGAAGTGTGTTTTTGTGGTACAGGTGGTAACCGCGGGCGGAATGGCAGATAGGAGGCCTACCCGTCGCCCACCCGCGGGGTACATTGGCCGGGCAGCCTGTACCCGCGGGCGGAACCGCGGGTATAGGCCTACCCGTGGGCCTACCCGCGGGCACACAAGTGTGAATGTTGGGGGATTTGTTCCCCGTGATTTTTTTGATTCGGTATTTGGTCTTTTGACTTCCCGTTGTTCTTTTGTAGAACTATTTGAGTGTCTTCTTGATGTTTCGTATGTCTAGAACTATATGGTAGGATTCCATGTAGGTTTTGGTGTCGTGAATCGTGCTAAGTGTTCAACATTGTGTTTCGTTGAACCATGATTAGTCTTGTGTGTTCTTCGGAACTATCTTTGGTTTACCCGTTTGATAAGCATTCCAGTTTGGTGTTTAAATGCTACCATGTGTGTTGTTGGTACCTTCTTATTGGTTTATGATAACTTGTGTTATTCATCGTTGTTGGTGTTGGGCTGTGACCCATTCCTTGATTGAGTATGGTTTCATATCTTCGTTGTGATCCGTTGATTGATTCCTGTTGTGGTGTGATGTGTGTGTGGCTTTACTTGGATTGCACGATTAGTGGTATGGGACACTAGTCACCAAGGTATTGCAGCGGTCCTCGTGGTGGCCGTGACGTGATTATGGAGTTGTGACCTTTGTGTAAGGTTCACGTATTTCTTGGGAGGCATGTGTTGCCGTGTGTGTGTACGGTACCCTCGTTTACTATGAAATTGGTGGTCTCGTTGGCGGTGGTTGGCGGATGGGGACGACGGTCCTCGGAGGGAAAAGGTTGGACTTGGTTGTACAGGGGTCCTGGAGGTAATGGTTGGAAACAAGATACAAGGTTGGGGGTAGCCATAAGGTTGGAACTGGGCATAAGGAAGGTATATCAACTCGTGATGGGTGATGTCACGAGGGCTTGTGTAGCCATTTTGGTGAGTTCTTCTCTTGTGATGTGTGTAGTCACAAAGGCATGTGTTGCCGTTGGGTGAGTCTTATTCGTTTGCGTTGTGCTTGTCGGGTCTTGATCTATTCAGGGATGATAGATCATGACTTGACTCTTTTTGTGAGTCATGTTGTTCCTTGTGGTCTTGGGATGTGTTCCCGTGTTGTTGTTTAGAGTCTTGAGTCTTGTGTTGACTATTGCTCTTGGTTTTGTACTTATATACTTATATATTCTGTTTCGAAAATGGCTTTACAACTTCTATCTTACTTATGTATGTTATTTCACATGTATTGGTGGGTTACCAGCATTATTCGCTGACCGGGCGTCGTCCCATGTTTTATTGTGTCCTTTTAGGTGATGTCTAGGCGAGTGCGCAGTCTAGTGCCTGTTAGCATAGCTTCTCCCGTTGGTTTTATGTCTTGTGTGCCGCTTTAGTCTATATATGGCTTGTGTGCCGCTTTAGTTATAGACTTTGGAGACTTTTGGATAGTTGTAAACAATGCAGTTATCTACTAGTATTCCGCTGAGTTTGTTGTTTAGTTGCTTATCTGCATGTTTTAAGGTTTTTAATTAGCCTGTTTTAGGGGGTGTTACACACCCAATTTGAATTTCTCCATTGTAATTGGCACCCAATTGACTTTGACTTTGTCACCTAATTGACTTTGACTTGTAATTGGGTGTTGGCACCCAATTTGAATTTTCCATTGTAATTGGCACATTAGCCTGTTTTAGGGGGTGTTACACACCCAATTTGAATATCTCCATTGTAATTGGCACCCAATTGACTTTGACTTTGTCACCTAATTGACTTTGACTTGTAATTGGGTGTTGGCACCCAATTTGAATTTTTCCATTGTAATTAGCACCCAATTGACTTTGACTTGTGATTGGCTCTCAATCTACTCCTGGTGCTTCAATTGCTTGCTTCCCAATCGGTCCCCAATTTGAAATCCCATGTGAAACTAGCTCCCAATTGAGAGCAATCGGCTCCCAAGTGCAATTGCTTCTCTATTGCCACCCAAGTGAAATTGTTCCCCAATTTCCACTTGTAATTCACGCCCAAAGCCAAACTAACGCCCAACTCCATCAGAATTGATTTAATTTTGGCTTCTCAATTTTACATTGTAAAATTTTTAATGGTGAGATTCAAACTTGAGCCATTTCACATAATACATCAAGCATCTTCCACTTCATCCGTACAGCTTATTAGTTAAATTTCCAATCATCTTTGATGTACTCCTTTCTTTCCATAGATGCTTGATCTCCAAGTCAAATTCATGCAATCTTACAAACTTAATTTTCTTTCACGAAAATTCTTCTGGGATATCTTTTTGAGTAGCATTGACATGATTTTCATATCATTCATCTTCTTCTTCAATTTGTCATTTTCTCCAGACAAATTCTTGATTTTCGGCTTGATATCTTCTTCTTCTTCTATTTTCATGCATCTTCCTCTGTTTTTCTCTTTTGCAACTTAAATAATTTCCCGATCATGGTCTTAGACTCTACTAGACCTATGAAATAAAATTGGGGGTTCTACAAATACATATTTGGCATATCAAAACCATTACACTTTATTCCTAACAATTTCCCCCCTTTTGGTAATGCCAAAACCTATACTCAATCATTGGCTTTAAGTCTTTGAAAAATAATCATTTTGCTCAATTTTATTTGACAAAGTCAAGATGAGTTTAACAAATGGTTTTCTAGATACAATCAAAAGTAAATTTGTGAATTAATTTTTAGACAAGCTCCTAAACGCATCTTGAATTAATTTTATTTTTTATCATCATTTTTTTTTAATTTTTATGTGCGTTTTGACATTTCTTGTCTTTTTAATTCACGAAGGTCTAATTACAAAAGACAAATAAAATATTAAACTCAAAATAGACCATGGGAAATTATTATTGAGATTTCGAATTTATTCAGAGAAAAATGCAACAGAGGTTCGAAAATAGCGAAAACATCAGTTTAAGAGATTTTTCAGATTACCTTCTGGGTTTCTTCACTCCCATGTCTTTCTTCAAAATTTCCTTGACATGTTCTCTGAGCTTGAAGAAATCATCTTTGAACTTTGCATTCTGAAATCTCTTTGTAACTTGCCCGGACATGTAATATCCAAAAGCTTCTTTAATATTGTTTCCTTGAAGAACTCCAGCTTCCCACCATAAAACACATTCTTCGAAACATCTTTCTTCGCCAAGATTCATGCCCATATTTCCAGTGAAATCTCTTAGTTCATACCACAACTCGGTTCTTTTCTGTTTGCCTTCTTCTTCTTTATTTTTGTCCGAGATCCATTGGGCTTGATCGGCTGTAGGCCATTTCTTGGTCATGCTTGGTAGATTTTCCTTAGTCCATATTGTTGTTTGAGTGGCAGGACCTTTAGAGCATTCAAACCTACCACGAGTTTCAGCAACTTTCGATGTACTCGTACCAAGACTAGGATTCGCGAACTGAGCAAAACCAATCTGAGATGGTCCTTGTGAGGATTGTCCGCGGCTTCGGCCTCGACCTTGGGTCGGTATTACTGGCTGTTGTTGGCTTCCAAGAATAAATTCTTGTTGTTGCAAAGCCAAGTGACTGAGAATTTCTTCCCCCCTTTTGGCGTTATCAACCAAAAATGCAAGGGTTTTACAATCTCGGTCTTGGTTTACTTTCACAGTTCCAACACAATTGTGTTTCAATGGAAACAGCTTGTACATTTTCCAGCTTGTTTGTTACAACTGTGAGTTCAACTTCAAGTTTGTTGATTCGGCTTTCTTGATCTTGAATCACCTTGATTTGTCGCAAGTAACGTTCGTTGTGAATATTTTCAGCCGTTTCACGTTCCTTCTTCATGAGTTGAATCACTTCAAGTAAGCCTTTTGTTAATTCTCCTTTCAAGATCCTTTCATCTTTGTCAATCTGAGTCTTTAAAATATTTTGATACTCCATTAATTCCTTCAGATTGATTCGTGTATCCGTGTGTTGTTGATCCATCTTTTGATTTTGTTCAATCAACTTCTCTCCAATGGTTTGACAAACGACATCACCGTATTCGGCAACTTTGGCAAATAAGGATGTAAAAATGCCATCTTCTTGATCACTCGTCTGCACAATATTTTGTGGAGATCCGAATGGACTCCTTCTCGGATCTGTGAGAACGGGTGTGTCTACAAGTTGCATCCTTTCTTCTTCTAAGATTTCTGTTCTCGTGTAATTGTCTGCAAATAAGTTCTCATCTTCTAGAATAGGGTCCATGATAGGCATGGTAGACTCGGTACTGTGTACTGGCAATACACTGGATAAATCCTCTTTGATTTGTTGTCTACTTTCAGTAGCAACTTCTACTGCAACTTCAACTGGTATATCTCTTCTTATTTCTTCTGACACATCTCCTCTTAATTCATTTCTTCTTTTATCCCTTCTTGTAGCCTCAATCATTTTCTT
The DNA here is from genome assembly GCF_001879475.1 of Ipomoea nil. Lineage (NCBI taxonomy): Eukaryota > Viridiplantae > Streptophyta > Magnoliopsida > Solanales > Convolvulaceae > Ipomoea > Ipomoea nil. The sequence goes on along the minus strand of NW_017619623.1, from coordinate 3,241,564 downwards.
TAATTATTTTATTCTCATTTTTGTTTTTGTTCATATATATATATATATATATATATATATATATATATATATATATATATATATATATATATATATATATATATTTGTGTATCTTCTTGGCTACGAAACATTGTTCTTTTTATAAGTCTTAGGGATTTTTCATTTTTAGGAGAGAGAGATAGAGAGAACCAATAGCAAAAACAACCATTTTTCATTATTTATCTCCTTCTTAGGGAGAGAGAGAGAGAGAGATAACATTTTCAGATTACATCACATATTCAGGCTTCATTGGTAGAGAAACTAGCGCCAGGATTAGCCTCAAGATCATCATGCGGTGGAGATGGAGAGCTTGATTTCGAAGCATAGACTAATCCGGGTTCCAATGGAAGTCGAGCAGATCGCTTAAAGCTGCGGGTTTGAGGTCGAGATGACAGGGGTGATGGCGTTGAGCGTCGTAGCTGCACTGCTGAGACTTTCAGTCCTTTTTGAACTTGATCCTTGGTCGGTGGTTGCCCTTCCTCTTCTTTAGAGAACAGGATGAGGGGATCGCTAGGTGTGTCTCCAACTTCATGTCCTCTATTTGCAGCACGTCGAGCTCTCAGCATCGCTTGTCTTGCTTGCTCGGCCACTCTCCTTGAAGATCTTGTCTTTTCTTGATTCTTTGGATTTTGATTAGGGAGAGGTTATGGGGGGAGGTTTAAGTTGGGTGGAGGTTTAGAAATGGTAGGAGTTTATGGGTGGAGGTTTGATACCCAATTAAACTCTGACTTTCCTCCTTTATCTCCTGATTTCCTTCTCAAAAACGTGTACCACAAATATGATCACACTCAAACATCTCGTTAGTAGAAAAAATAATGCATAAATAATCAATCACACATAACCATATACATTAAACATCCACACGGTAATTTCCAATCAAAATAAACACATTTTGGAAATTAACAAAATTATCACATATATTCCAAATAAATATTTAGAAACAACTTCATATAATTAGCACACAAATCAGATTCTAAAATATTTTAGAAACTAACAAAAATTTAACCTTCAGCTCAGATTTCTATAACATTTTATATCAAATTATAACACAAACCATATATGTACGAAACACATATATAAAGCAATAAACACACTAAATTAAATTTTTAAACAAATTGTTCATGCAAACAAATTATTTGAATTATACAAACATGAACAAATATTCGCAGATTAAACAACACACTAAATCAAGCAATTCTAAACAAATTGTCAAATAATCACGAATTGCATATTTCATCAAATTAATTTGCATGGCATATGATTTCACGTTAAATAACACATGCAAATACACAAATAAATTCCTAACACATATTGCAATTTTATCACATAAAAAATTTCTTATAAACATATGCATATAATCACATAGAACAATTTATTCACATAAAACAATTTATTTTGAGCACAAGTAGCAATTTAAATTGAGAGATTAAGTCCAGTGATACTTAGCTCATTTGGATTATTCCCAACTCGTGCCTTAAGGTAGAAAATCTTGTTTCGCATAAAGGCTTCGTGAGAATATCAACAACTTGGTTTTCCGTAGGGATATATTCGATCTTTAGATTCTTCTTTTCAACGTGATCCCTTATGAAGTGATGTCGAATGTCGATATGTTTGGTTCTTGAGTGAAGCACCAGATTGTGAGTGATAGCAATTGCACTAGTATTATCACAATAAATACTAACGTCATAACAATTAACTCCGTAATCCTTCAATTGTTGCTTCATCCACAAAATTTGCGCACAACAACTTCCTGCAGCAATGTATTCGGCCTCGGCAGTACTAGTTGCGATGGAATTTTGCTTTTGCTGAACCAAGAAACAAGTCTTCCCCCCAAGAACTGGCATGTCCCGGAAGTGCTCTTTCTGTCTATTTTGCAACCTGCAAAATCCGCATCTGAAAAACCCGTTAGAGTAAAATCTGTACCTTTTGGATACCACAATCCAACATTGATTGTGCCTTTCAGATATCGTATGGTCTTCTTTGTTGCGGTGAGGTGGCTTTCTTTTGGATTTGCTAGGAATCTTGCACACACTCCCACAGCATAAGAAATGCCTGGCCTGCTTGCAGTAAGATATAGAAGAGAACTAATCATTCCTCTATATTTTGTTTGATTGACATCCTTTCCATCTTCGTCTTTGTCTAGCCTTAATGATGTGCTCATTGGAATTTTGATCGATGATTTTCCATCAAGGCCAAACTTCTTTATCAAGTCGCGGGTGTACTTTGCTTGATTGATGAATATTCCTTCTTTCAGTTGTTTGACTTGTAAGCCCAAGAAGTAATTCAATTCACCCATCATGCTCATTTCGAATTTATTATGCATAAGCTTCGAAAATTTCTCACACAAAGAACTGTTAGTGCTTCCAAAAATAATATCATCAACATAGATTTGCACTAATAAAATGTGATCACCATCTTGAATTATAGGTAGAGTTTTGTCAACAAGGCCTTTGGTGAATCACAGCTTATCAAGAACATTGATAAAGTATCATACCAAGCTCTAGGTGCTTGTTTCAACCCATACAATGCCTTTTTAAGTTTGTAGACTTTATCACCTTCGCCTGTTACCTCAAAACCTGGGGGTTATTCGACATAAACTTCTTCTTCGAGTAGACCATTCAAGAATGCGCTTTTCACGTCCATTTGATAAACGGTGAAATCTTTGTGTGCGGCGTAGGCTAGGAAAATTCTGATTACTTCAAGTCGGGCTACCGATGCAAAAGTTTCATCAAAATCTATTCCTTCTTCTTGAGAGTATCCTTTTGCAACGAGCCTTGCTTTATTCCTAACAATCACGCCTTCTTCATTTTCTTTGTTCCGGAAGGCCCATATGGTTCCTACAACATTGTGGTTCGCCGGTCTTGGAACAAGTTCCCAAACATCATTTCTTTTGAATTGATCGAGCTCTTCTTGCATTGAATCTATCCGATTCGGATCATTTAGAGCTTTGTCCACTTCTTTTGGTTCAATTTGAGATCGATAACACATGAACAATGCTTCCATGGTAGATGATCTTGTTTTCACACCTTCATGAATATTCCCAATAATTAATTCTGGAGGGTGATTTTTGAGCCATCTTAAATCTGGTTCAAATGGGTGCATGGTACTGGATTGATCCATTTGTTGTGTACTGGTAGTGTTGGTTCGAATTTCCTCAATTAATTCGTTTTTGAGTTGACCACCAACTTCACCAGTAACTTGATCACTAACTGGATCACCAACTTCAACCCGTACTGCATCTACATTCTCACGTGTGGCTTCACCTCCAAAATTATTATTAAAAGAATTTCCAACTTCTTCTGGATGAGAGATGGGATTTTCTAGAGAATTAATTTTCAACTCATCCATTCCCTGCAAAACATCATCTTCACACGTATCATTAGTATCACAAAACTCAATATGACACTTGTTACCATTTTGTTCGAGTTCTTCGCCCAGAGCGCCATTATTGATCTGTGATTTTTCATCGAACACAATGTGTATGGATTCTTCAACCACCATTGTTCTTTTATTCAAAACTCTGAACGCCTTGCTGGTAGCTGAATATCCTAGAAAAATTCCTTCGTCTGCACGCTCATCAAAAGCTTTTAGATGCAATTTATCATTAATATGAATAAAACATTTGCATCCAAAAATATGAAAATAACCAATATTTGGTTTTCTCCCTTTATATAGCTCATATGGCGTCTTCTTGTACTACTTATGGATCATGCTTCGATTTTGCGTGTAGCAAGCAGTGTTGATAGCTTCCGCCCAATATCGTTTCGGGAGACCGGCAGCACTAATCATCACTCGTGCTGCTTCTTTGAGCGTCCGATTTCTTCTTTCGGCAACACCGTTTTGTTGCGGTGTTCTTGCAGCAGATAATTGATGAGAAATTCCATGTGAGTTGGAAAAAGCTTGTATAACTCCATTCACGAACTCGGTTCCACAATCCGTTCGTATTTTTGATGTTTGCAATTCTTTCTCATTTTGTAGTTGCTTCAACAGCTTCGGTAGAACATTCTCAACTTCATTTTTCTTCTTGAGAAACACGGTCCAAGTGTACCTGGAAAAATCATCAACAACAACGAGAGTATATTTTTTACCACTTACACTTATAGGATCAAACGGTCCAAATAAATCCATGTGTAGTAAGCTTAGCGGTCTTGACGTTGACTCGTATGTCTTTGATTTGAATGATGATTTGATTTGCTTTCCGCGTTGGCATGCATCACACACTTGGTCTTTCTTGAAGATAATATCTGGCAAGCCTTCAACTAGATTCTTCTTTGCAAGTTGATTGATAGTCTTGAAGCTTAAGTGGTTGAGCTTTCTGTGCCATTCCCAATTAGCTTCATTCAAATTTCTCGCCATTCAGCATACTGAACCTTTGCTTGTACTCCAATCAACAACATACATGTTCTTTCGTCTTTTTCCAGAGAGTACAACTTCATTTGTGAGCTCATTTTTTATTAGGCAATTATCTTTAGAAAATTCTACAAGATAGCCTTTATCACAAAATTGACTAGTGCTCAACAAATTGAATTTTAAGCCTTCCACAAAAGAAACATCTTCAATCTTTAATCCATGTTTCTTGATCGTGCAAACTCGTTTTGTAATTCCATAATTTTGATTTCCTCCGAATATAACTTTTGGTCCATCGATTTCTTTGAAATTCACTAGATATGATTTATTTCTAGTCATGTGGCGTGAGCAACCACTATCGATGTACCAAACATCCTGCAAAAAAGATTAATTAACTTTAGGTACCCACACTTGCTTGGGTCCTTTACTGTTAGTGATTTTTGGTAACCAAACCCATCTAGATCCTATTGAATTAAGATGAGGCGGTTTGTAACCATTTGAGACACGATAATCATAACTCACTTTTGAAAACATTTTTGGCGCCGGATTTTGAAAAACATTTTTATATTTTGGCACCTGGGAAGAGGATTGTTGCTTTGGTCTATAAAAATCATTACATCTATAACACAACCAATCCTTTTGAGTGGGATGAAATCTCCCAACTTTATTTCTAGAAAAGCTTCCCTCTTTTCTATGAAATCTTTTTGCACTTGACTCTTTGGCATATCTTTGCTTGAAGAATTTTTGTTGCTTTACCGTAGTATAGAATTTTTTCGGCCTTTCAACATCCAACTTTGCTTTTGTTTGATAACCAAGTCCTTGTCTCATCGTGCTATTCTGACTTTTAACAAATTTTACCACTTGAACTTTATTATTTAAAGTAGTAGTAGAATTAGTCAGAATTTGAGGGGTTTGAGAACATGTGGAGTCCTAACCGATTCCGGTTCTATCTCCTGATGGCTTTTGCATGCTCACCATCTTATCCATTGTTTTGGACGAGTTAGTGAACGTAGCAATGGTTGCTCGAAGGTTATGTTCTCTAAACTCTCTTGCTTTACACTCTTCTTGAAGGTGAATATTTTCACTCTTCAATTTACTCACTTCAAGTAAAGCTTCTTGCAATTTTTTATTCATATCTTCTTTTTCAAGAATTAGAATATTATTGTGCTCCTTGAGTTGAGGATGAGTGACCATAATCTCTTCACATTCTCGCATTAGATTGTCAATCGATTCACGAGAAAAAGAAGAATTAACAAAATTGAAAGAACTAGATGTTACCTCTTCTTCCTCTGCTTCAAGAGCCATAAAACAATCTTCACTTGTACTCAACTCAATTGACTTGCATACTAGCGCTGTATCATCATCCGAACAGGAGCTTTCATCGCTTGATGATGATTCCTCCGAATCATCATTTTCGTTTGGTTCGTTGCTAACGAGAGCTTTTCTTTTGTCGCGCTTGAACCGTTTGCTTTCGGATTTGTTCGGCGTAGATTCAACATTTTTGCTTTGATACTTGCTAACGATTAGATATGGACAATTTACTTTAAAATGTCCGGGTTTGCGGCAATTGTAGCATAAATTGTTGTTTTCTTCGACTTTTTCTTCTTGTGATATGCGAGAGACGAATTTTCCACGAGCAGAATTTTTGTTGTCTCCTTTTCGCATAAACCTTTTAAATCTTTTGACAAAAAGAGCAAACTGTTCGTCAGTCATAAAATCAACATTATTTTCTACTGACTCGAAGGTTGACGGTTGTTCGGCCATTAGAGCAGAATTTCGAGCTTCATGAACATCATCATCTTTGGCCTTCATTTCGAACTCATATGCTTTTAGAGCACTAAATAATTTGTCTGTTGACAACATTCTTAGATCTCGGTATCACGCATAGCCGTAACCTTCATATCCAATGCAGATGGTAAGCCTCGTAGGATTTTGAGATTAATTTCTTTTTGGCTAATATTTTTTCCAAGATCACTAATCTATCCAAGAACTTTGATCATTCGAGCTTCCATGTTTGCAACACTTTCATTTGAGAGCATCTTGAAATCTTCAAACTTCTTCATGGCGATTGTGAGCTTATTGTCTTTTTCTTGTTCATCTCCTTCGCCAATCTTGATGAGAGTTTCCCATATTTCTTTAGCTGTAGCACACTTTCGGATCTTCGGAAATATTGTATCATCTACGACATTGAATAGAATATCCTTGGCAATATTGTCAAGATTATTCCGTGTTCTATCATCCGATGTCCATTCTGGTTTGGGCTTTTGAACGTACTGTGGAGCATCCGGGGATATAACAAACGCCGTATTGACTTTTAATATTTCGATAGGACCAGTGGAAATAACTTCCCACATTTCTTGGTGTAAAGCCGATAAGTGTACCTGCATACGAACTTTCCAATCATCAAATTTATCAAGTGAGAATAATAGATTTTGAGCTAAATCTTTCTTCATCATCATCACGAGAGATATGAAAGATTAATCCAAGCACACACTTTGTAGAATGGATCAGCCTAGCAGTAAAAAACAGTTAACCCAATTAGGCAACGTGTTTTAATACCAAAGGTTGGTATTTGTCTAAAGACAAGCTGACTCAATTAGGCAACAGGCTCTGATACCAATTGTTGGTCCCAAAAGAGGTAAGGTGAAAGTCTAGAGGGGGGGGGGGGGGGGTGAATAGACTTTCAAACTTTTTCGCACAGCACAACAATTGCTAAGACAGAGATAAACCAAAACTCTTAACTAGATTGTTAGAGTATGGTGCACAGCGGAATTAAATAAAGATAAAGTGTGTGTGAGATTGTGATAGATATATCTCGTGTAGAGCAAGTAAAGAGCAGTACGTAAAGAAAGAAGTAAAGAACACAAAACAATTATAGTGGTTCGGAGGTGGTGTAATCCTCCTACTCCACATACTCTTATCTCCAAGAGCAATTCACTATATCCACCACTTCTTGGTTCTAAGATACAATGAATTCCGTGATCTAATGCTTTGATCACCAAGCCCGCACTAATCAAGCCCAGTGACACCACACTGCTGCTTCGGGTTTCACGTCGCCGCGCTACTATCCCAGGATTTCACGACTCCGCGTTAGTTTCCCCCCGTCTTCCGCACTCTGGTAGAAACGTATCCCGTGATCTAGTGCTTTAATCACAAACCTCGCACTAATCACGCCCAGTGCCTCCGACACTACTGCTTCAGATCTCACAGCTCCGTGTGACAATCCAGGATTTCACAGCTCCGTGCTACTTTACTCTCTTTTCTTGTTTTGCTCCAAAACAAGTTTTGTCTTGCTTCCAACTTCGAGACTCTGTTGTTGATCTTCAATGATGCGCTTAGTCTCTTTGATGAAGATGAAACACTCTTTGAAAGATTTCTCTTGAACGCTCTGAGTGTTTTTCTCTCTTTGAATGTATCAAGTAAATCACTTGATTTTTATGCTTTGTTTAGCTCTGCTTTTTGAACTCTCTGAATATTTCTCTTGTTAAGCTCTCAGAGTTCTTTCTCACTTCTCTCTCACTTGAAGATTTCTTTTGGTATGCTCTATACCAAATGAGATTTTTGCTCTTTGCTCTTGTTTAGCTGTTTTTTCGTGTTCTCTGCTCTTAGTTCCTTATCTTCAAGTCTTCATATCTTCATCATTTTATAGCTGGTAATGAGAATCTGCCCGTTGGAAAGAGACGATATCATTTTTGAAATCTTGTATCTTTTGTCAGAGATCTTATCTTATCTTATGGCAAAGTGTCAGAAAAGATAAGCTAGCCATTGGTAGAGCTTCAACTTCATGCAAATGAATTCCCAAACTTCATCTGATATTCCCCTGGTTTTCTCACGTTTCTTGGGAATATCTGGGTCTCAGTTTTGTGTAGAATGGCTTCTCTGATCAGCTCTGAAGTGGTTCTTTGGATTTAAATACTTCAAAAAAATATTCTTAAATTTAATCCCATACTAGTTAGGCTAGTATTTTTCTTTCTGGGAAATTCTTCACTGTAAGTTTTCTCATCTTCTTCGTCTGGGTGTTCTGATATTTCAAACTGGCTTTGAACATCCTCCTAATTTGAGTTTCTCCTTTGTAATTGACACCCAATTGCAATTGACTTGTAATTGGCACCCAATTTGAATTTCTCCATTGTAATTGGCGCCGAATTGAGTTTGACTTGTAATTGGCTCCCAATCTACTCCTGGTGCTTCAATTGCTTCCCAATTTGAATTATTTGACTTTGACTTCGAAATTGGCTCGCAGCCTCTCCTGGTATAGAATTTCATCTCAATTCAATTTGATCTCAATGTCTTCTTTGAATCGGTCCTCAATTTGAAATTGCATCCCATAAATTGGTTCCCAGACTTCTCCTGGTATAGAATTTCATCTCAATTGAATTTGATTTCATCTCAATTGAATTTGATCTCAATGTCTTCTTTGAATCGGTCCCCAATTTGAAATTGTCCCAACTTGAATTGATGCCCATGTGAAACTAGCTCCCAATTTCAATTGCTCGTGCTTATCAATTGCCACCCAAGTCCCAATTTCAATTGCTCCCCAAGTCCCAATTTCCAATTGTATTGATTCCCATGTGAAACTAGCTCCCAATTTCAATTGCTCTAAAATTGGCTCCCAAGTGCAATTGCTTCTCAATTGCCACCCAAGTGAGCCCAAAGCCAAACTAGCGCCCAACTCCTTCAGACTTGATTTAATTTGTAAAATTGTTGATGATGAAATTTGAACTTGAGCCATTTTGCATTATACACCAAGCATCTTCCACTTCGTCCATACAGCTTATTGGTTAAATCTCCAATCACCTTTGATGTACTCCTTTCTTTCCATAGATGCTTGATCTCCAAGTCAAATTCATGCAATCTGCCAATTTTAATTTTTTCTTTCACGAAAATTCTTCTGGATATCTTTTTGAGTAGCATTGACGTGATTTTCATATCATTCATCTTCTTCTTCAATTTGTCATTTTCTCCAGACAAATTCTTGATTTTCGGCTTGATATCTTCTTCTTCTATTTTCATGCATCTTCCTCTGTTTTTCTCTTTTGCAACTTAAATAATTTCCCGATCATGGTCTTAGACTCTACTAGACCTATGAAATAAAATTGGGGGTTCTACAAATACATATTTGGCATATCAAAACCATTACACTTTATTCCTAACAATGGGTTTGTTAATTCTATTTCTTATAGGATTAAGAGATTGGTTTTAGGGATAAGGGTCCATAGTCTATGGTGGACCCTTCCTAGTTAATTAATGGAATTTAATTCTCTTTTTAGGGTAAGTAATTAAATAATTAGTGTGGGTTAGAGGCCGTAACACGGGGTGTTACTACTATTCCGGGCACTCAGTTCCCCACCCTTCGGGAGAATCCATACCTACTCGGCACTCTGGCCAAGTGCTTGCTCCAAGGACCCTGCTATTCGGCCACTCCTCCGATTACCAGCACCTCTCGCTCGATGCTCCACTGGCTATCTTAACTGCCTACCAGCTATCCATAATATTCATTCGATCACCGGGTAGGTTAACCCCATCTCCAAAGCAACTGTCTGTCTGGATTACTTCAGGTCTCGCCTAGTTCCTTGACTAGCTAACTCCCTTTCCCTTTCAACCACCTGAATGAATGACTACAGGTCTCGCCCTGTTGACTACTTGGCTGCGTACCTCTACTAACCCCCTCACCCCAACCCCTCTGGCCGACTTGATAATATCCGAACTTGTATTTCATATTCTGCGCTTGGCATACCGTCTAACTCCACGTCTTCTCTGTTGCCTAATCCGACTGGGGTATGCATGTTGCCCATCCCATCATCTAGTCCCTCACTTTCTTAATGCTCGACTAAACGAAGGCTAGGGAAAGTACACCCCATTACTTCTTTTGTCGATCCTTGCACTCGCACCCAACCGAGTTACCTATAGCTTCTCTTAATTCCCGTAGGTTGTTCCTCCACCATGACTGACCGATTGGCTTTATAAGGAGGCGCGGTTATCTAAACTCTGACTGCGTGGACTATCCTAACCATCTTTCACTTTGGAATTCATTCGTTACTGTAGCTTTAGTCTGACCACGTGATTTCGAAGCCCATTTGCCAACTCCTTTTACATGGAGGCACGGTTGACTTAGCGCTGATTCCTTTTACAGGACTCTAATCAACCTCATCCTCATCAACACTCTTTAACGACTCCTTTTACAAGGAGGTGCGGTTGACTAAGCGCCAACTCCTTTTACAGAACACCAATCAACCTCATCCTCATCAGCAATCTTTCTCGGCTCCTTTTACAAGGACGCGCTGTTGACTGTTACTATGTTTGCTTAGCTGAGTGACCATGCTATCCGCTTCTTAGGAACCTGTCCGACTATCTTAGACGATGTTCAATTTCAGTCTTTCAACTGTCATGACCATTCTTCTTTTCCGCCTTTAATCCTCATCAAAATCTTTAATTCCCTCCAAAATGCAATTTAAAGCTTCTTCAATACCCTTCCCATCAACTCAACTATCGCATCATCTGGCTTGCCCTTAGATCTTTGCCACGTCTCAGCATCCCCTTGCCCTTTCTTTCCTACAAATACCCTCCTTTCACCCTTCACTTTCACCCCCTGCCAAACCTTTTCAACGCCGGCGTTGTTCACTGTTGCTTCCCCATTGACTCTCCATCGCTTTCCCGTCGTTTTTCGGTCAGTTTCTCCGTTAGTCTCTCTGCTTTCAGTCATTCTGCCCCTCAGTTTTCCAGGCTAGTTCCCATTTCTTTCTCTCCATATCTGCTTCTTCCTCTTCTTATTGTCTGGCTCGAGTTTTTAACAATCCCCAGTCTCTACTTCCCAACCGACTACTACTTCGAGTGCAACCTCAATTTCCCCTTTGAACCCAGTTCCCCTCCAGTATGCCCCAGCTATGTCTGAGGGCATCATCCGTGGTCGGGGTTATTTCAAAGATCTAACCCACCTGGTCAATTACCAATCAATCTTCACATCAATCGACCTAAATCTGATGAGGTCATAGGTCTTTCTGCCATAATTCTTGCCTCCGGGAATCACTATATTTCTGACCTCCCCCCTCCCCCCCACCCCCAGCCGGCGACTACATTGGGATCCACTATCATTCTGTACGGTGTAGGTTCCGAGTCCCTCTTCACTATATTTTTCTGCTATTTTGGCATTCTGCCAGGCCAATTGGTCCCTAACTCCCACCGCCTTTTTATCTGCTTCCTGACCGTGTGCAATGCACTTGGTCACCCGCAAACCATGACTTTTTTCCTCCAACACTTCCAAGTCACTCGAGTAGGCGCATCTGCCCTGGGTTATCTCCAAGTCTCCAAGTGAAGTGGTTGTCGCATCCTTGACGGCTAAACCGACTCTCACACACAATGGAATAAAAAATTATTCTTCGTCTAACCGGCCTCCCACCTCGAACCGTTTAGCTTCCTGACCGCCTGCGCACTGATATGAACCTAAACTAAGGTTCAAATAAATATGGAATATTGTCCCAAGAATGCTCTCAAAGTAAAGATAGAGATGGATCAAAATACCTTAGACCTCACGAGAAACCCTTTGTCTCGAATCCTCAAAGACTTAGAAGAATCCCATGTAGCTTCAAGTACCTTGATATTGCAATCTCCAATCAACTAGAGTCGGATCTAGTTTCCTTCGATTCAAGAACAAGTCCATGAACCTAAATCTAAGGTTGAAGAAAGTAAGATTGATTCGAGTCCACGAATCAATTTGTTAGTCGAGTCCACGACCTGTCACTAATTGAGTCCACAATTAGCCATAAGGTTTTTTACACAAGTGTAAAGAAAAACTTAAGAATTTTATTGAATTAAAGCATCCCTAAAACTGATAAGGATGTGCCCTGTTTATAGGTGTAGGGCAGCATTGTAATCCTAAATACAATGGGAAAAAAATTCCTAAAACTAATCTAGAAAGCAAGTAAATATAGTCATATTTAGAAAGGGACTTAAGGAATCCTTTTCTAAATACAAAAAGAGTCCTAAACCTAATTTAGAAAGCAAGTAAATATAGTCCTATTTAGAAAGGGATTTAAGGAATCCTTTATAAATACAAACTAGTGTTTTCTCTTTAATTCCAAACAATTTAAAATAATGATGACCACAAATAATAAAGTTAATTTGGGACTTGGATCTTGTGATCAATTTGTACTCTTAAAGGATCTTCATTATGTTGGGCTGCATCATCCTCCCCTTCTTGAAAAATGATTCGACCTTGAATCTTCTAAAACATTGTCTTTGATCTGTGACATCACTTGGAACGGGCCACTTATAATACTTTCCTCTATCGAATGGAATTTTGATTGGATTTTCTTGTTTCTTCCGCCATTGATGCTTTAAGGATGTAGTTATGGGCCTTGTGATGAGCCCACTATTTACCCTTACTGGATTCCGTGTGTACTGGTTCCTATTATTCTTCCATTCTTGAAAAAGATTCGTCCTCGAATCCAAATATTCAATGAAAGACAAAGTAGCAAGCTCACTTTCTGTTTTATCACGCTCATGGAACTTTTTCTTGGGATGCTTGACACGAGTCGCTCCAATCATCATCCTACAATCAACAAGTAAGGGAATTAAGTCGAATAACACATCATGGAATTTAAACATTCTAGATGGTAATAATTCAACAAAATAAGACATATTAAATTTAGGCATCTTGTTTGAATTGTCAACAAGCACAAAACTTTCCTCCTAGAGCTTAAGGTAAAATCAAACAGAAAATTCATGGAAATATCAAGTAATGATTTAGATGTATTATGGTGGTAAGTAGCACAATTCTGAACGTAAGATTCTACATCTTTTTTCTTCTTTGGTCAATGAAAATATCCATGCAAAACATCATCACTCTTTGGAAAATCAAAATGTCCCTTATGTGAATCAACAATTAAATCATTGCCCAAAACAAAGCAAAAAGTGTCAATCCCATTGACTTTGAACCAAAACCCCTTGTGCAAGTAGTATTTGCCATAAGAAGTTTTCAAATGTGCCTTATAACTTCCAAGTGATTCCTTATCTCTATCAAATAAAGTTTTAGTAAAATCAAAATTAAGGAATCTTGGATGTATGGAGGCAAACAAATTTCTAACGCATCTAGCAAATAGGTCATTAATAGAAACATGACAAACAAATCTAGAGAATTTTAATGCATGCTTTTGAAATAAAAGTGAGTAAATAGTTACTCCCCTTCTTTTCTCTTGCTTATTATCCTTTTTTGTTTTTTTTTTTTTACATTCTTGGTTTTTTTGATTTTTTTTTGATAAGTAACCTCCACATAACTGCTGTAAATATCAACAAAAATTTCGGACCAAGAAGATCCACACAACCCTTCAAAACAGAATAAAAAATTTCAAGAATCACCCAGAAAAACAGAAACGCTACCCTTAATTTGAAGATCAATATCTCAATGACTGTAAGGAATTAGCAAGTGTATAATATATCAAAAGAACTCCCCAGAACAGATCTACAATATATCAAAATTTCAGATAAAAATAACCAGTGGATCTCTAGATATAACTCATTCTTTTAAACTAGTCAGAGAACGCGGAAATCTAGACAGGGTGTGATTGCGCGTAAATGCGCTCCGGATAGAGGTAAGGGTGAGATGGGATTGTTTTCTTGACCGACTTTGTGGTAATATGGTACTTAGGAGGTGTGAGGTTTCGTTGATATTGGATAGGAAAAAGGGAAAACGTTTTCGGTATAGGTTTTCAAGAAACTAATGAACATGTATCAAAATTCAAGAAAATAATCAAGAATGCAAAGAAATTTTTTTTTGGGTTTATCTTTTTTTAAAAAACTTTTTGGTGTTTTTTAATGAATAAGACACAAAAAAAAAAAAAAAAACAGTATGTAAGATAAGAATGAGATAAACCTAGGAAACCAAAGAAACCGAATTTCTAACGATAATGAGATAAACCTTGGCTCTGAAAACCAAAATGATATGGACCTAGTCCAAGGTTCAAATAAAGATGGAATATTGTCCCAAGAATTCTCTGAAAGTAAAGATAAAGATGTATCAAAATACCTTAGACCTCACGAGAAACCCTTTGTCTCGAATCCTCAAAGACTTAGAAGAATCCCATGTAGCTTCAAGTACCTCGATGTTGCAATCTTCAATCAACTAGAGTCGAATCTAGTTTCCTTCGATTCAAGAACGAGTCCACGAACCTTAATCTAAGGTTGAAGAAAGTAAGATTGATTCGAGTCCACGAATCAATTTGCTAGTCGAGTCCACGACTAGCCACTAATTGAGTCCACAATTAGCCATAAGGTTTCTTACACAAGTGTAAAGAAAAACTTAAGAATTTTATTGAATTAAAGCCTACCTAAAACTGATATGGATGTGCCCTATTTATAGGTGTAGGGCAGCATTGTAATCCTAAATACAATGGGAAAAAGAGTCCTAAACCTAATCTAGAAAGCAAGTAAATATAGTCCTATTTAGAAAGGGATTTAAGGAATCTTTTTCTAAATACAAAAAGAGTCCTAAACCTAATCTAGAAAGGAAGTAAATATAGTCCTATTTAGAAAGGGATTTAAGGAATCCTTTCTAAATACAAATTAGTGTTTTTTCTTTAATTCCAAACAATTTAAAATAATGATGACCACAAATAATAAAGCTGATTTGGGCCTTGGATCTTGCGATTGGCCCAATTTATACTCTTAATGGATCTTCATTATGTTGGGCGGCATCACGCACCTCTTTCTTCTAGGTGAGCAAGAAGCCGGCAAGCGCCGAAGAGATCGTCGACTGTGTCGACATTCTGAAGCAGATAGAATCGGTCTCAGCCACTCACTAGTCGAGCTTAAGAGCACTCGTCCAAGATGGGCTTTTGCCTAAGGGGGCTGCTACCATAGGTTGCCTCTGTTTCTCATTTCTTTTATACTCCACTGCACTTAAATTTTCCCTAACTCACTCACCTTTTCAGGCAACGACAACTCTGTGGACTCCGCTAGCGATGAGCTTGAAGTAGTTGAGATCGCTCCAAATATCTCTCCTGCTTCCGACTCCACAAATCCCCAAGAGATGGTCGACCGCAGCGCTATGCACCAAGCTCAACTCAAGTCCTAGGTCTCCTCAATCGACACAAGCAAGGGCCCTGCCAACTCTAGCTCTACTCTTCCGGCCCTAGTTCCTTGCTCCAACGCTTCCCTGGTCATCGGGGGAACGTCGCCTGTTGCTAGCCTGACTGTTGCCAATCGCTCCCTATGCTGACCAACCTCTTGCTCCGGTTCCAAACATCATGCGGAGTCGGATTACGCTCCCGCCTCCAAGAAGATCAAGCTTGGTTGGATGCCACCTCTGACGATGCGGTCGTCAAGGGGAAGTTCCCCTTCTTCAAGTGGAAGGAGAAGGTAATCTTCCCAAAAGATCTTCGTGCCATGGAGGATGTTCCAACTGACCGCTTGCTTTAGTCAATCACCTATCACAGCCACTAGGTAAGCCCCTTCATCCCCTAGCTATTCTCTCTTTTTTTATTTCATCGTCTACTAATTGCTGTTTTCCACCCTGTAGTCACTGATTGCCCAGGCTAAGTTCCCCAAGAAACTCATGCCTCTTCTAGTTGATGCTGAGACCTTGCAGTCAGTCCAGACCCACCATGCTAAGGAGGTGGACGAGTTGAACTTGAAGGTCGACCAGTTGGAGTCTATCCTTAGGCAGAGTAGAAGAATGTCGGGTTACTAATGCTCGAGATGGTGACTGCTCGGAGGGAAGCTCTAGAGGAGTACAAGGGATAGATTGTTTTTCAAGCAGATGCACCTAGGAGTTGGCTGCTGAATGGCTGGCTACGTTGGAAGGGAAGTAATACTAGACCGACCATGGAGATGAGGACTACTACTCGGGCACTCAGCACATGTAGAAGGAGATCTACGGCGCTATGGTGAACCGTGATCCAGCTTTCATTCCCGAGGAAAGGGGTCTTCCTAACTGGCTGCCCAATTATGAGCCAAGGCTCGACGTTACTACTACCCCCGCACGTCAACAGGGGAGCTAGGGCAATGAACGAGTCACCTCAAAAGGCGCAGGTGGTGGCTCTTAGATTCTAGATGGACTTTGCATACCTGGACTCTGCTGCCAGCCTTGCCGCCTTAACAGGGATGGACCATGCTTTCGTTCCTCAAGTGCCGAGTGTGAGACAAGAGGCAACGGTCGACTTGGAAGAATCGGAAGACCAGTCAGCTACATTTCAACTGAATCGTCCACGACATGGGCCCGTTAACTCTTTCCCGCCTGCTGGACCAATAGAGGGCGAGACGACCGGAATCCCTCAATCAGGCGCCTATTGCTGAACGTTCTCCTTTATTTTGCGTATCCCCTTCCCCATATTGTAAAAGTGGTAGGGTTTTTGAAGTTAATGAAATTACCATCTTTTTACCTCTTCGCCTTTTCTAACTGTTTATCGACCCTAACCAGGCTGACTCCTCGAATGGACAAGCAACTGACCCTTCGCCCTCTCTTCAAATTAACCAATATAACTGATTTGCCAAGTAAAAACATTCAAGCCCTCTGGTGGTCTACATTCAAATTGGTCGACCTAAACCAATCAACCTTTGACCGACAGCCAAATGCAATCGGGTCGAATTTCCCTCGATGACTCAATTCGAGTTACGTTTAGCACGCTGGCTCCAAGTTAGAGCTTCGAATTCGAATCAATTTGCCCAAAGGGCCCTTCCCAACCGACTATTTTAACTTACTAACTATCCCAAACATCCCAACTTTTTCAAGTCAGATCACCCTAAACTGATTGCTTGTGAATACACGAACTGATAAATAGTTGCGGCTCAGACAACCTTAAGAGTCAAGTCGCACTCTAGATTACCTTAAGAGTTAAGTCGATTGCTAACCTACACTCAATTGGTTTCCTCTATCTAACTTATCTGTCTCAACCTCTAGCTTTGCTCTTTGCTCTAAAATTTTCCAAGTGACGTTACTTGGACCACTAAACGGTGTCCACTCAACCCACGCCATTCGGAAGGACTAGCAGACCACCCAAAAAGGCTTTCACATGCGCCAGTTGGAAGGGTTGGTGGACCAATTCGAAAGATTTTCACCCGTGCCATTTTGAATGGCAAGCTGATCACACGGAAACATTTTCACCTGCGCTATTTGGAAGTGCTGACACACCATCTGGGAAGGTTTTCACCCGTGCCATTTGGAACGGCTGGCGGACCACCCAGAAAGGATTTCACCTGTGCCACTTAGAAGGGCTGGCGGACAACCCAAGAAGGTTTTAACCCGCGCCATTTGGAAGGGCTGGCATACCACCCGGAAAGGTTTTCACCTGCGCCATTTGAAAGGGTTGGCGAACCACTCGGGAAGGTTTTCACCCACGCAATTTGGAAAGGCTGGCGGACCGCCCTGAAGAGTTTTCCCCCCGCGTCATTTGGAAGGGCTAGCAGACCACCCGAAAAGGCTTTCGCCCTGACTCCTTTTTAATTCGAACTTTGAATTTTATTCCTCAAGTATCAAAAGATAACAGACCAATCAACCTTACATTTATTGAAAAAGCTTCTTGAGATGATAAGAATTTCATATCATGTCTACTGACCAACCTTGCATAGCTTCTAGTCAATATGTTCATGGTCGAACCATCACCACGATCCGATAGGGTCCTTCCCACTTCTTTGTGAATTTCCTACCTTAAGTTGGTCGGCAAGCCATTTGGTCTCTAAGCACCGGGTCTCGCACCTGAAAGTATCACGGCCTAGCTCGCCAGTCTTGGTATGTTTTGACCGACTGTTGATATTCTGCGATTTTACGCTAGGCTGCATTGATCCTTTCTTCAAGGGAGTTCTTCTCTATCTGCAAACTTTAATCATTCTCCTCGTCGGAGTACTTTAACACTCGCCGGTTAGGCTCCATAACTTCAATAGGAACCTTAGCTTCAAGACCATATGCTAAGGAGAATGGTGTCTCCCCGATCGTTATCTGCGAAGTCGTCCTGTAAGTCTAGAGCACCCTTTCTATTTCGTTCACCCAGCTCCTTTATAGGTTTCTCAACCTCTTACGTATGCCATCGGAGATAATCCGATTGATGTTTTCCACCTGACCGTTCGCTCGAGGATAAGAAACGGGAACCTTCCTGTGTCGGATCCTATATAGCTGGAAGAATTTGGCGAACGGTCGGCAGTCGAATTGCCAGCCAATGTCACTTGCAAGGTGCTTGGGCAACCAGAAATGGCATATAACATTCTTCCAAAGGAATCGCCACAATTGATACTCTGTGATGGTGACCAAGCCACCCACTTTGTGAAGTAGTCGATCGCCACTATGCAGAATCTATATCGACCAGGTTCTTGAGGAAGGAGTCCCAGTAAGTTGACTCCCCATTTGGAAAAAGGGATAGCAATGGTGATCGAAGTGTATAAGGAGGCCAACCGTGTCTTTTTGCGAGCAAAGGCTTGACAGGTGGGGCACTTGGCGATCTTCTCGATGCAGTCCTTGACCATAGTCGGCCAATAATAACCTTGTACCACCAACTTTCGGGCGAGTATATGTGTACCCTGATGGGTAGAGTAGATTCCTTTGTAGGCTTCCTCCACCACTCGTCCGGCTTCATCTCGGAATAGACATTGCAGAAGCGGCCCTCCGAATGACCGCTTATAGAGCAAGTCGTCTATCATTGTTTAGGAGGATGCCTGCCTTTTGACTTTAGCTGCCTCCATTGGGTCATCAAGTCGCTCGGCTTTTTCCTTGTACGTTGGAGGTCTTCCAACCAACTAGCTTCCGGAGTCACCTCTAGGCTGGTGTCCCAGATCTTAGCCACTTCCCGACAGGGTTTGCTCTCTACACTCGGTCGCTTGACTATCTCCTTCTGAAAAACTCGAAGTAGATGGTCGGGAACTACACCCAACGCCACTTTAGACAAGATGTCTACTTCAAGATTCTTGGATCATGGGCTTCAAAGTTCCCCAAAAGTCGCTCAGTCGCTTCTTTATAGAGCTTAAGCTTCTCAACCTTAGTCTCGCAACCACCAGTCAGTTGGCCGACTACCAGACGTGAGTTGGTATATATTCGCAGCATTCTTACCCTTAGGGCTTTAGCTAATCGTAACCCACCAAGGATGGCTTCATTGTTCGACCCTTGAACACATATTCCAGGGCATAGTATAGTCGGAACGCTTCTAGGGTAATCAGCATGACTTCCCCTCCGCAATGTCCCTGACTCGAGGTTCCATCGCATGCATCTCCCACCAGTCCCCTTCCTCAGGAGCGACTGGGAGATTTTCTTCTAAACCTTGGGCTGTGCCCTTCCTAATAGTGTAACACCCCGTGTTACGACCCCTAAGATCAATTAAATCATTTAATCAATTACCCAAAAGAAAGAATTAAATCACAATAATTAATTAGGAAGGCCCACCATAGTTCACGGGCCCTTATCCCTAAACCCAATCCTTAGTCCCAAAAGAAATAGAACTAGCAAGCCCATAATATTAGTTCCTAACTAGGACCCCTAAATATATAAATAGGGGACTTAAGGGGCACCTAGAAACCCCCACCACAAGAATAACGCCCACCACCCCAAAGAGCTCCAAGAATCCCCCTTGAAGAAATCAAGAAAGCAAGAAAGCTTAAAGAAAGACCCTTCATAGCCAAGGAATTAATTAAGGCTAAGAGGTAACCCATGTCTCAACAAAACCTATTTTCATAGCTATGATTTCCCCCGTAGGATTTCCCCATATTATTGTGTATTGATGATTTGTGATGTTATTATTGATGACTGATGGGATAATTCCATGGGTGATCTTGATATCAGGAGATTCTTGATAATTATGGTGTTCTTAACGATTACGTGGAGTTCTTGATAATTATATGTTGTTATTGATAATTATATGTTGTTCTTGATAATTACATGTTGCTCTTGATAAATTTTTTTTTTTTTTTTTTTTTTAAAAGAAGTTTATTAATAAAAGGCCAAGGCCAGTACAAGGTCCGGATGGACTTAGGCCCCGCATGGCCTAAATCCTACTAAAAAACTAAGTAAGGAAAAGCAAGATAATACAAGATAACATAAAGTGGCCCCCGGGGCTCTAACATGCATGCCCCAAGCCCTATGTTAGCTATCACTAACTAATCGTAGGCAGGAGTATGTCAAAACCAGAAAGTAGACTGAGATGCTGCACAACTGCATCTCCACCCACCATGTAATCTGAAGCACAAGTAGCGAGGATAGATGCCTCGCGCGTCACAAACGTGGCCCCCCAGCCAGTTGCACTACAGCGACTACACACCATAATGCCGCCTAGCCGGGATGCACCACAACCGCAACACCTCCCGGAACGCTATCGACTGCCCTGTAGAACCAAAGACAAGCAGAGATGTACAGCTAACAATGGCACGCAGGCTTAAGTCCAGTAATGGCACGCAGTCCTGAGACAGAAATACAGGTAGATCCCGAGCTAATAAATCATCAACACGGCACAAGGCAGCCAATAGCAGAATTCCCGATCAGCACCAGCACGAACCAGAACCAACCCTAACGGGATTAGCTACTATGGGCCAGCAGCAAGCCTGGACTACCGCCAACGGATTTGAAAAACACCTACCCGGCCACCGTTCAGCCCGGGCTACGATGCAATTTTTACCGCTTGCATCGGCGTTGAGACCTGGTCTTTTCCAAAGATGCCTGCAAAGGCGAAACCAAAAAGAGCCCAAGACCAGTTCATGCCTCCGAGGTCAAAGACGCAGCACCTGCAAAATAGAAACAAGATAGAACAAGCTAGCATCGTGTTCCCATGACCCAACTACCACATCTATCTCGGGTGAGTGTTGCTCTTGATAATTGTATGGCGTTCTTGATACTTATGTGTTATTTGTACCGAATCTTGTAATTAGAAGACGAATCGTATTCACGTTGGCATAAAAGTGATTAGAACCCTAGGTTGTATCGTATGGAATTATTATTGGTATATTGGGTGGGAATTCGCATGATTGGGTGTTTATTATGTTTAGAAAAGCATGATAGGTTATGTGCCGATTGTTTCCTGATTTTGATCCGTTAATTGTCTACGTGCGTTATCAATTGCGTTTGAAATTGTCCAAGCATGGTTTCGGGTTCCACAAAGGTTCTCGGGGCGTTTCTTGATGAAAAGAGTCAGTGGGGGGTAGGTCGGGGTAGGGGACCCGCCACCTACCCGCGGCCTCCTTGGGCAATGCCGGCAGCGGGCAGCCGGCGGGCGGGCAGCTGCCCGCCGGGCACCCGCTGCCCGGTCTTGTTACCGCCGGCGGGTGATCCCTCACCCACCGGCTACCCACTGATTTGCACCCCAATTGGGGATTTCGGCTTCCCCGTTTGATGTTTCCCCGACCCCCGAGGTGTCCCAACGGACTCCGTCTATCGTGCCTATGTCTAGTTTGATGTTTCGGGTACCGTTCGTAGGTTGTATGAGTCTTATATATATTGCATGTTAGTTGAATTGGTATCCCGTTGACCTAGGTGAAAGGAGTATGAACCCCTTAGGACCATTCTTAGTATGTGAAGGATCACGCATAGGTTTTGTTATACGTTTTCTCCCCCTTCCCAATGTGTTAATGTGGGTTGCATGTACTTGCTATAAGATATGTGTGCATGTAACCCCGAGAACCATACCGGCTGTTAACCAGGCTGGTAGAGACCGGTCAGGTATATAAATATTATATAGGACTAAGTTCCACTATACGGGCAGTCGGATGGGCTGAGAACCATACCGGCTGTTAACCAGGCTGGTAGAGACCAGTCAGGTATATAAATATTATATAGGACAAAGGTCCACTATACGGGCAGTTGAATGGGCTGAGAACCATCCCAACTGTTAACCAGGCTGGTAAAGACCGGTCAGGTATATAAATATTATGTAGGACAAAGGTCCATCAGTCGGTTGCGATCGGCTCCTCCGTAATGTGAGACGGGGCAGGGTGCTGCGGGGCTGTGTCAGAGCTATATGCGCTGACCCTCATGTATGGGCATGCGATTGGTCCTATGGCGCCAACAAAGTATGCTATGTGATGAGATATGGAGGAGTTGTGTTTATGAGTATATTGGGGGATGTGACTAAGGGATTTATGCTGGGGATCGTTTATGTTGGGTTATGATTATTAATTATGCTCAGCTTTACCTGTCTTGCCTGTTGTGGATTGTAGACGCTTGTTATAACTGTTGCTTGTGTCTAGCCTTATCTGTCGAGTCATTCCCGGTTTTAAAAGCTAGAGTCTCACAGGATATATCTTCATGCTTCAAAATGGTTTTCGTATATCTATATATATATCTCTATATGTATTGTATTTCAACGCGTTGGAGTGGGTTACCAGCATCTCTCACTGAACAGATATATTTGGCTTTCAGGCACAGACGAGTAGTTCACTGGAGCGCGCTAGAAGCTTGGACGTAGCTTAGATAGTTTTTCCCTTTCAGCCTGCGTGCTATGATTTAGTACTGATACTATTTGAGGATATTAGTTAGTTAGCCTGTGCACCTGAGTTCTCTAGCTTAGGTGTGGCATAGCACCCCATACTCTTGTACTATGTTTTGGGATTCAACGAGATTTCACCTTTATTTTATAAGTTTTAAATATCCTGAAAATCTGGGGTGTTACAGTTGGTATCAGAGCCTAAGTTTGACCCTAGGATAAGACTCTTGAAACCGGACTTTAAGACAATAGGCTCGAACTCTAAGTATCTAGGAACATAAGATTCAGGAAACTTAGGACACGCGGTGAGATTGTGAAACCTACACATAAACTCCCTTACTTGGAGAAAACTTTCCCCCATTATCACAAAGAAGCGACACCAACACGAGACCCGGCAACCCGACCAACCAAAGGCCACCTCGGGAGAACAATGACGCTAGCGCCAGGGGCTTTCCTTGCCCGAAATGCAACAAGAACCATAGGGGCAAGGATTGCATGGGCAAACCCTTGCGATGCTTCAACTGCGGAGAAGAAGGACACAAGGCCTTCCTTTGCACCCAACCCCAAAGGCCACGCACTACCACCATGGGACAACATGGGGGCACCACTCATCAAGGAAACTACGGCACTCCCGGGAAAATATTCGTCATGAGCCGCACTCATGCCGACCTCGGGAACGAGGGCGATCTCGAGGAGGGGAACCTAAGCCCAGAAGACGAGGACCACGCAAACCCCGTGGGAGAAAGCCAAGAAGACGAATTCTGCCTAGGTTAGGTTGACAATTTCTTGTAATCACCTTCGTGGTAGAATTACTTACTTAGCTTAATTACTTGGAAATATTATAAATAAAAGATTAGTTCATAATTCGGTTCTATTTACAAACTAGCCAAACCTCACCACTAGAAGCCGAAATAAGGAAAAAGACAAAGGCCCCATCATCAAAGAACCTAGTGTTGCCAATGAGAATTGAACTCTTGACCCCCCACTTACAAGACCAAGGTCTTGACCACTAGACTAAAGGCGTTTCTTAAAACTTCAAGGGAACACTCCCTTGTTAAAGCCCCTACAATCCCAAAAATCCACAAAATCCCCAAATCAAAAACCCTTCTTCTTCTTCCTCCTCTTCTTCTTCTTCCCCACTTCCTCCCCTTCCCCCTATCAGGCACCTCACCACCCCCTACTCGGAAGAACCACCCGCCACCCGCGACACCACCAGCCGAACGCCGTCGCCGTCTGACCACCTCCCGCCAGCCTAGCGCCGCCGCGCCACCACCCAGCCGCTCCGCCGGAGATCGCCCGCGATGCCGAAAACGCCGCCCGCCACCTGCCCAAACTCCACCCGCTGCCACCAACGCCCCACGCCACCGGAGACCCTCACCCACCTCACCAAGCCGACGCCTGGACTCCGCCCCACCGTCGCCGCCCTCGCAAAGCCGCGAAAACCATCGCCGGAAAAAAGTTCGCCGGAGAATCACGCCGGAGACCCACCGGAAAAAGTCGCCGGAAAAGTGACACCCCTCGAAATGCCAAAGAAACCCCTCGGAATCCGCACCCCGGAGTGGAGCAATGCCGATTACACCGTAATCGGAGGTAAAGCACTTGAACCCGACCAATTCTCTCTGGAATTGGTTGATATGTTTAAACATCAAGGGCTCTTAGATACTTACCTCGCCATCAAAGGGGATACATACCCCGACTTGGTGAAAGAATTCTACCAACACCTTGTGGCCACCAAACGAGGTGACAAAATAGAAATCACCACCAAGGTCCGTGGCAAGGAAATTATGCTTTCCGAAGGCCGATTGGCCAAGCTCTTGAAATTGACCACCACGGGTGTGTCCAACTATGACCGGAAGGAGTGGATTGATACCCAAACTATGGGGTACAAGGACTACCTCGGGTACCTACTCGGAAAGGAGGACAGGTTCACCTCGGCCACTCGACCAAACCGAAAGTGGCTATCGGCGGAGCAAAAGATATTGGTTATGATTGTAACCGATAGCCTCTTGCCCACCAAAAACAAAAGCAAGGATGTGGGAAGCTTGGAGTGCACCTTTGCTTACCTCCTAAAACATAAAATCAAGTTCAACCTGCCGGCACTCATGTTAAAACACATAGAATTCTGCAAGTCAAACAACCGGCTTAGCCTACCCTATGGGATGATCCTAAGTTGGATCATGGAGAAAAAGGGGGTAGACCTAAGCCACACCGAGGTCAAGACCGCCAATGGCATGGTTTTTAACGCCCAGAACCTCCGCCGCAACGACATCTACTACACCGAAGGGGGACATTACCTCACCCTCGAAGAAATTTGCCAAAAACCCGATGAAGAGCGAAGGGAATTGGTCGACCGGCTGGACATCTCCAACAAAAAGCTCAAACGAGCCATGCAAGACTGCGGAGGTTTGGAGGGACATGAGGACCAGGAGGAGGAAGACGAACCCAACCCAACAGTGCAACCACGATCAGGAGGAAATCCAAGGGAGCAAAACGAGGGCTCAATCAATGAACGCATACTCGCGCAGCTCAACCGACAAAACCAAATCATGGAGGAAGGATTCTCATCCCTGATCCGTACGACACGCGCACTAGATCAGAGGGTGGCAGGAATCGAGGCCACCTTGGGCACTCGCGGGGCGTCCAGCTCAGGAGCAGGAGACCAAGGTAGACCTAAAACCCTTCTATCACAAACCACCAGAAACCCAGTCTACCCCAGCTAAGGCAAAAACGTGGGGCCACATTCCTAACCAGGAGGCCAAGATGCGGGATGCCTGGGGGTGAAAGAGTGGATTAACACACCGGGCTTCGAGGACGAAGCCCCTCATAAGGGGGGGAGAGTGTAACACCCCGTGTTACGACCCCTAAGATCAATTAAATCATTTAATCAATTACCCAAAAGAAAGAATTAAATCACAATAATTAATTAGGAAGGCCCACCATAGTTCACGGGCCCTTATCCCTAAACCCAATCCTTAGTCCCAAAAGAAATAGAACTAGCAAGCCCATAATATTAGTTCCTAACTAGGACCCCTAAATATATAAATAGGGGACTTAAGGGGCACCTAGAAACCCCCACCACAAGAATAACGCCCACCACCCCAAAGAGCTCCAAGAATCCCCCTAGAAGAAATCAAGAAAGCAAGAAAGCTTAAAGAAAGACCCTTCATAGCCAAGGAATTAATTAAGGCTAAGAGGTAACCCATGTCTCAACAAAACCTATTTTCGTAGCTATGATTTCCCCCGTAGGATTTCCCCATATTATTGTGTATTGATGATTTGTGATGTTATTATTGATGACTGATGGGATAATTCCATGAGTGATCTTGATATCAGGAGATTCTTGATAATTATGGTGTTCTTAACGATTACGTGGAGTTCTTGATAATTATATGTTGTTCTTGATAATTATATGTTGTTCTTGATTACATGTTGCTCTTGATAATTGTATGGCGTTCTTGATACTTATGTGTTATTTGTACCGAATCTTGTAATTAGAAGACGAATCGTATTCTCGTTGGCATAAAAGTGATTAGAACCCTAGGTTGTATCGTATGGAATTATTCTTGGTATATTGGGTGGGAATTCGCATGATTGGGTGTTTATTATGTTTTTTTTTTTTTTTTTTTTTTTTTTTTTTTAATGTTTTTTTTTTTCCTGGTTCATACTCAGTCATTCTTTCTTAGCGCCGGGCTCACTCGGTTGCTCCACCTACTCGGCCATTCTTTACCGCAGCGTTCAGTCGCCCACTCGGTTGCTCCACCTACTCGGTCATTCTTTACCGCAGCATTCAGTTGCCCACTCGGTTGCTCCACCTACTCGGTCATTCTTTACCGCAGTGACCCCATGATCCACTCGGTTATCCACTCTTCTGGCCACTCGGTTGCTCCACCTTTCCGGTCATTCTTTACCGCAGTGTCCCCTGATCTACTCGGTTGCTCCACCTTTCCGGTCATTCTTTACCGCAGTGTCTCCCAGATCCACTCGGTTGCTCCACTTTTCGGTCATTCTTTACCGGTGTTTATTATGTTTAGAAAAGCATGATAGGTTATGTGCCGATTGTTTCCTGATTTTGATCCGTTAATTGTCTACGTGCGTTATCAATTGCGTTTGATGTTTCGGGTACCGTTCGTAGGTTGTATGAGTCTTATATATATTGCATGTTAGTTGAATTGGTATCCCGTTGACCTAGGTGAAAGGAGTATGAACCCCTTAGGACCATTCTTAGTATGTGAAGGATCACGCATAGGTTTTGTTATATGTTTTCTCCCCCTTCCCAATGTGTTAATGTGGGTTGCATGTACTTGCTATGTGTTATGCGTGCATGTAACCCCGAGTTGGTTAAGATCAATCGGGCTATACGGGCAGTCGGGTGGGCTGAGAACCATACCGGCTGTTAACCAGGCTGGTAGAGACCGGTCAGGTATATAAATATTATATAGGACTAAGTTCCACTATACGGGCAGTCGGATGGGCTGAGAACCATACCGGCTGTTAACCAGGCTGGTAGAGACCGGTCAGGTATATAAATATTATATAGGACAAAGGTCCACTATACGGGCAGTTGAATGGGCTGAGAACCATCCCAACTGTTAACCAGGCTGGTAAAGACCGGTTAGGTATATAAATATTTTGTAGGACAAAGGTCCATCAGTCGATTGCGATCGGCTCCTCCGTAATGTGAGACGGGGCAGGGTGCTGCGGGGCCGTGTCAGAGCTATATGCGCTGACCCTCAGGTATGGGCATGCGATTGGTCCTGTGGCGCCAACAAAGTATGCTATGTGATGAGATATGTAGGAGTTGTGTTTATGAGTATATTGGGGGATGTGACTAAGGGATTTATGCTGGGGATCGTTTATGTTGGGTTATGATTATTAATTATGCTCAGCTTTACCTGTCTTGCCTGTTGTGGATTGTAGACGGTTGTTATAACTGTTGCTTGTGTCTAGCCTTATCTGTCGAGTCATTCCCGGTTTTAAAAGCTAGAGTCTCACAGGATATATCTTCATGCTTCAAAATGGTTTTCATATATCTATATATATATCTCTATATGTATTGTATTTCAACGCGTTGGAGTGGGTTACCAGCATCTCTCGCTGAGCATATATATTTGGCTTTCAGGCACAGACGAGTAGTTCACTGGAGCGCGCTAGAAGCTTGGACGTAGCTTAGATAGTTTTTCCCTTTCAGCCTGCGTGCCATGATTTAGTACTGATACTATTTGAGGATATTAGTCAGTTAGCCTGTGCACCTGAGTTCTCTAGCTTAGGTGTGGCATAGCACCCCATACTCTTGTACTATGTTTTGGGATTCAACGAGATTTCACCTTTATTTTATAAGTTTTAAATATCCTGAAAATCTGGGGTGTTACAAATAGGGTACCAATTTTCTCGCTGTGACCACTAATGCATATACCACTTTTTCAAGTGGTGAGTACCGAATCACGGCTGCCTTTAATGCCTAGTTGACATAGTAGATTGGTCGATGTACTCGCTTACCTTCTCTCAGGACCACCGAGCTAAGTGCCTTTTGGGAGGCTTTGAAGTACAAGAAGAGTGTTTCACAATCTTCAGGTTTGGACAATAAGGGCAGAGAGAGCAACTACTACTTCAGGCCTTCAAAGGCAGCGATCAGCTGACTTGGAAAGGAACTGTCCCGAGTGGCTGCATGTCCAGGATGGCTATCACTTTCTCAGGATTATGCTCAATCCCTTGCTTGGTCACCATGTAATCCAGAAACTTTCGGCCATGCACCACGAATATACACTTTTTCGGATTCAATCACATATCATATTTCTTCATCACTTGGAAGCTAGCAGCTTAGTCGGTCGCATACTTATCCTCCTCTGAGCCTTTCACAAGCATATCGTCCACATATGCCGCCATAGATTTACCTAGCAGGTCTCTGAATAGACAGGAGACCATTCAGGTATAAGTTGCACCAGAGTTCTTTAAGCATAATGACATCATTGGTAATAGTACACCCCATCTGGAGTTATGAAGGCAGTATTCTCCTCATCGGCCAAGTGCATGAATATTGGATGATATCCACAAAACGCATCCATGAAACTCAAAAGGGCGCATCCATGAAAAATATAATTACATAGTTATATTTTTATAATTACCATTTATTTATATTTTCTCATAAATCTCTATATTCAAATATGTATTGTAGTCACAAATAAGCTTTATATACACATTTAATTTGAAATAAAATCAATTGTAAACTACTATTTATCAAATAATAACATTCAATAGTATTCAATAATATTTGGAGCATAGTATGTTATATATCAATTAAATTTCATACAGAACAAAAAAAAAATTATTTTTTTATGAAAATATAAAATAACATTATTTATTCAATCGAATATATCATGTAGAAGATTCCCCATCAACATAATGACTAGAGGATGAATGTTGTTTTCTACTCCATTGTGAAGATTGATGTTTGCTTCATTCATCTGGTACCTACTTTAAAAATTACGGAGTACTACTGAAAGTTCTCCCATAAACAAGGAGTGCACAAAAGACGTCAATGGGGGAAGCTCATAGAGTACCTCACATTTGATCAATCTTGCAATCAATTAACTTTGTTGTGATTACCTAGACAACCCGTGGATCCACCTTATTGTAATGAATCTGCAATCATATATGCACCAACTTGATCAGTAATGAAATTGAATTATTCAAATAATTGTGTCTCTGTTTGCATGTCCTAGAAAAAAAAAATAATTAATGTTAAACAAAAATATCAACTCAAGACAATTAAGAAGGAATAGAGAAAGAAAAGTATTCCTTTTTATCATCAAGAACTTTGTACAGCATTACAATGGTATATATAATCTCTCTCTATCATAATAGCCTTTAAGACTCTTACAATATTAGGAATCCTACAATATTCAGAATCCTATCATAAATATAAAGGTAGAATAATCTCCACATAAGGTTTTACAACACTCCCTCTTGGACATTATTTTGCCATAATCATGCCTCACTAAAAACTCGCTAGGAAAACCTTGTGGGAAAAACCTAGTCGAGAAAAGAGTACATGATATATGGATAACCATGTGTTGCATTAGATGTCTCATTAAAAACCATACACTACGAAATAGGCATTATCTTTAGGATTTTGGGGTTTGTCTACTTAAGCAATTATTTTGCAACTTTTCCCCATTTACACTACTATATCATACTCAAGCCTCGTTAAAAACCTCACTAGAAAACCCAGTGGGAAAAAACTAATGGAGGAAAAGAGTGCATGATGTATGTGTATTCTTGTTTTAGATTAGCTGCCTCATTAAAAACCTTAGATTTAAGGAAAAACCCTGTAGGGAAAACTTAACTAAGGAAAAGAGTAAAGTTGTTAGTCATCAAGACCCAATTTTCAGGATTGTAAAATGATACTCCCCCTCAAGAATAAAATCTTCAAATCCACACATAAAATATATATCCAAAATTGTAGAAATGGATTAGTCAAATCTTATGAATTGTCACTAGAGTGAATATCTTGCACAATAACTTTGTTACTTTTCTAGAACTCGTATTAGGTTAATTTTGACACTATATTTGTTTTGTCAAATATTCTTTAACATAATCATATACCATTTGTGCAACTCAAGTGTTATTGTCCTCATTTGGGACATTGTGGGTAATTTATTATTTAACCAGTTTGGAATTTTGAAATCACGGGGATCAAACATATATAATAGCCAATACTCAAATAGCCTATCAAAACCATACATTTGTTTCTCATATAAATGCCAAACTCTTTTGTAACTCGGAATATATATTAAACACTATTCCAATATTTCAGTGTAGAAGGAGCCCTAGATGTTGCTAGCAATTTTATCGCAAATATCATGTCTGTTGCGATTATGGAACTTCTGGTTCTAAAAGGTGCTCCAACGACAAATAAAGTAAAAGACTGTTAAGGTATCCTTACCAAGTCTGAACAGTTCATTATCTACTTCAAGAGATTATTAGGCAACTTATAGTTTGACAAAACCATGATACTTAACCATAGAGACAGGTGAAAAATTGGCTAACTGGTGTATAAAATTCATTCAAAGAAAAACTCGATGTTCAAGTCGAGATAATATTTA
This sequence comes from Ipomoea nil, assembly GCF_001879475.1. NCBI lineage: Eukaryota > Viridiplantae > Streptophyta > Magnoliopsida > Solanales > Convolvulaceae > Ipomoea > Ipomoea nil. Next base: position 3,210,693 of record NW_017619623.1, on the reverse strand, counting down.
GCTTTTCCGAGATTTTTATTTCAAAATCTCCGTCTTTTGGTATGGGTTGACATCATCAAGCTCTTTATATATTTCATTGATGATTACACCATCAATATTGACTGAGATAATAAATAATAAATAAGTTCATTATCAACCATTTATCGAGCACATAATGGTACATATTATTCCTTCTTAATGAGGATAATAACTCCATTCGCAACTCTTTAAAGAGTACATAATGACACATAAATACATATTCCTTCTTCGAGAGGAAAATACTCAGCCAGTTCTTAATTATTTCAGGTTATATAAAGACCTTAATAATTGATGTTGCGATTTTCACTTTTTCTCATTTTGAGAACTTAAAATCCTTTGGGGACTGTTGAAATTAATATTAGTTGCATATCTAAGTTTATTATTCTTCCAATAATATTATGTAGCGGAACTTAATGCCATTTACCGTGAGAGGGTTTATTTAATTAGAATCAATCAAGGGTATCTGCGTGAATCCATAAGGCTACAAATTCACTGATTGTGGAATGATAAATCAGATTACTAACAGAATACAGATTACAATTAATACAGTAAGAGAGAGACCTAACTAATAGGACTAAGACTAGATCAATATTCTAGACTATAAAATGTACACAGTAACATACATAATAAATCATAAATAACAACATATACAAATATTCCCCCTCAAGCGCAAGGTTGGTGAAGCACAACATTGAGCTTGTCACAAAGAGTCCCGAAGCGCGTTGCGGGTAGCGGTTTGGTGAAGATGTCTACAAGCTGATCCTTGGTCGAAACAAAATGAACCTGGAACTCAACGGTCAAGACGTTGTCCCGAACAAAATGATACTCAACTTCCACATGTTTGGTGCGTGCATGAAAAAACGGGTTCGCACAGAGGTATGTGGCACCTAGGTTGTCACACCATAGTGTGGGCGCAGTAGTGGGAGTCATGCCTAGCTCCCGTAGTAAAGACATAACCCAAGTCACATCTGCACAAACATCTTCCAGGCCCTTTTACTCAGCCTCCGTCGCAGAGCTTGCTACTGTGTGCGAGAAACCCAGGAGATGAGATTGGAGCCCAAAAACACAGCGTAGCCACTGGTGGACTTCCAGTCGAGGGGGCAGTCGGCCTAATCAGAATCAGAGTAGGCGTGAATGTCTGAGGACGCAGATGAGGAGATACGGAGTTCGTATTCCAGCGTCCCCTTGATGTGGCGGAGAATAAGCTTGAACAGCCCCTAGTGTTCCTCTGTGGGGGTATGCATAAATTGGCAGAGGCGGTTGACAGCATAGGACTGGTCCGGACGAGTGATAGTGAGATACTGTAGGGCCCCGACTAAACGTCAAAACTGTGCCGGATTGTCAAAAAGATCAGTAGACTGACTGACTGCCTGAGTGACAGACGCGGGAGTGGCGAGTGGTTTGCAATCTGTCATCCAAGCATGCTGAAGGATGTCTCGCATATAGCGTCTCTGTGAGAGAACCATGCCCGCCGGTGTAGCTAGAGTCTCAATAACTAGAAAGAATGTAGGCGTACCCAGGTCCCGGATTTTAAAGGTCGAGGCCAGCTGTTGAAGAAGAGTGTTGACCAAGGCGACGTCGTTCCCTAACATGACGAGGTCATCCACATAGACGAGCAGAAACACCCGAGAATCACCAGTGGAGTAATGAAAGAGGGAGACATCCGTTTTGGAAGCAACATAACCTGCAAGTAGAAGGAAATCATGCAGACGCTTAAATCAGGCCCCTGGGGCTTGTTTGAGCCCATATAGAGAACGTTGCAGGTGGCAGACATGATCCGGGTGATCCGGGTCTTCGTACCCTGGGGGTTGGCGCATGTAGCCAGTTTTGGCTAAGTGACTGTTTAAGAAAGCGTTGTGGACATCTAACTTGCGTAGAGTCCACCCGCGATACACGGCTAGTGAGAGTAAAATCTGGACAGTTGTTAGCTTGACCACTGGACTAAATGTCTCGAAGAAGTCCTCGCCTGCCACCTGATTGAACCCTTTCGCTACTAGGCGAGCCTTGTAGCGCTGGACCGAACCATCAGCCTTACGATTGGTGCGGGAAACCCATTTACACCCGACAATATTCATGGTGGGTGTGGCGGGTACTAGCTGCTAGGTGTTGTTGTGTAGTAACGCGTTGAACTCCTGGTCCATTGCGTCACGCCATTTCGAGTGCCCAACTGCCTAGGAGTAGCAAGTGGGGTCGAGAGCGACCGGAGATGCGGTAAGAGCGTGAAACTGCTCGCTAGACCCTTGTGTCATGCATCGCAGCCACATCACATGGGCCTGATTTTGAGGCTGGGCCCTGGGCCTCCGCCGTCTTGGTGCCTGAGTTAGAGCACTCGGACCGGTTGGAGGCGGTAACGCTGGTGCATCATGACTGGGATTTGAGATTATGGGGCCAGAGCCCCACGGGAAAGCCATCGCATCTGACTGTGGCACCTTCTACAAGGAAACATCTGTTGTAAAAGGAAAGTTAGTCTCGTCAAAGCGGACATGACGACAGATATAGGCTTTTCCGGTATTTAAATCTATGTAGCGGTAACCCCTAAAAGACGGTGGTAACCTAAGAAGACACACGGGGCTGATCGGTACTCGATTTTATGACGATTGTAAGGCCGAAGATATGGGAAAAAAAGACACCCGAATACACGGAGATATGTGTAGGTGGGTGGTGTTTTGTAGAGGCGGAAATAGGGAGTATCAAACTGGAGTGAGGAGGACAGTAGGCGATTTATGAGGTAAGTTGCAGTTTCAAACTCGTACTCCCAATAGCATTGCGGGACCGATGCTTTGGCCATTAGAGCTAGATCAGTCTCGACAATATGCTGATGCTGGCGCTCGGTCATTTTGTTCGTGCGTACAAGCGCATGACTTTCTGTGCATAATACCCAACGTAGTGAATAATTTGTGGAGTTTAAGGTATTCCCCCCCAAATCAGACTGAATGGACTTGATAGAACATGAAAACGTACGTTCTACCATAGCCCGAAAATCATCAAATATTTTATATATGTCAGTTTTGAGTCGTGGAGGATAATATCAACAGTAGCGGGTGTTATCATCTATGAAGAGTACAAAATAACGGGAACCATACGCAGATAGAATTGGTGCGGGGCCCCAAATATCAGTGCAAACGAGATCTAGTACATTATTACTCGATTTTGCTACCCTATCCAAAGGAAACCGAGATGATTTCCCGAGTTGACACGAAGGACACAAACTTGGAATTACACTTTTATTAGACTCAACCGGGCAATCCCGTAAGACACGTTGGAAAGCTTGACCATGTGGGTGACCGAGACGCTGATGCCAAATTGTGGTAGAGGCACAAGCTGAGACGAACGCATAATGAGACCTCAGAATTGACAGTGAGTACAAGCCCCCCGAGCTAGGTCCTTTAAGAAGTATGGCCTGAGTTGTGCAATCCTTCACAACAAAAAAATCGGGGTGAAATTCAAAGAAGCAGTTATTATCTTTAGTGAAACGATTAACATATAATAACGACACAGATAATTCAGGGACGTGTAAGACATTGGATAATTTTAATGACTTAAACGACTTAGAGACCAATGGAATTACTGCATGACCAACACGCGAGCTCGCCAAACCTGTGCCATTACCCACTCTCAGGACGTCACTGCCGTGGTACTCCTCGGATTGCGCAATTACACCGGAATCAGGAGTTGTGTGTGTTGAAGCGCCTGTGTCCGGCAGCCACGCCGTAGCTTCCGATGAGATGCCTGAATCTGCTGCGAGGGCAACATGAGCTTGGGATGGAGATGGCGGTGGCTCCGAATATCTGCGATAACAATAGACGGTCGAATGGCCCTGGGATCGGCAGATTTGGCAGCGCGAGGCTTTTCCTCGGCCACAAACACCACGATTTGTCTCTTCTTCATGTATGTCTCCCTGTTTAAGCAAAATATTTATAGTTTGGTAGTACTCATCAACTGACATTTTTCCTTGCACCGTTCCCTGCAATTTTCTTTCAAGATCATAGAAAAAAGATTTAGGACGAAAGGTTAGGCGCATATTTTCCCTCACTTGAACCTAAGATTCATAGGAAGTAAATTAGCAACTCTCTCTCTGTTTCTTTTTCACCACCAAGATAATGCATACCCCTTAAAAGATGTAGCAACTAGCCTAGTTTTTGTAAGATCAGAATATTGCATTAAATAAAAAAGAGTTTCAACAGAATTCTCCCATTCTATATATTCGGTAGGTCCCTTCTCACCGTGAAGTTAGGAATTTCATGTTTAATGTTTCCTAACTCCGGATTACGCTGTTCGATCCTTTGACATCTATGATCCACTCTTCCTACAGGTGGCAGGTGTCGCTCATCATTGTGTGGTGGTTGCACTTGCTGTGTGCGTTGCTCCAAATTATTCATTCGTTTGAGTAACCTGTCAATCTTTTGTTCTAATGTCTGGGGCAGGTTTGGAACTTGTTCAGCCATCTGTATAGGAAAAAAATCTAAAAACAAGAAGATATGTGAATATTCATGTTAGTGAAACCAAAAAGTTGGCTCCCTCCCTCACTATTCTCAGCTCGCAGGTAAGAGGTGGATTATATGGCTCTTGGAGTGCACTACACACTCTTACAAACACACACTCCACTCGTGTATCGCTAAAGGTGGCAGATACTCTCACAAGCCTTTTTCCAAAAAGGAAAATTCTAGTCCGAACTCAAGTTGATATGGATTCAACCTCAAGTTCAAGAAAACGTACCTTGGAAAACTTCACAAGCCTTTGAGGGTAAGGTGTATCGCGAGGTAGGTAATAAAATTGAGAGCAAGAACCAAAGAAAAAGGACAATACAAGCAAAGAAACTAAGCAAGATTTGAAAGAAAAATGGTAGCAAAGAAAGAAGTATGGCAGAAAGATATGCATGACCAATATCAGAAGATAGACACAAATAGAATGTTACAGGGGTTCAAGTGTACCACAACCAAATAGGAATATATCAAGAACTCCTTTCAACCTTATACTTTTCCCCTTCCTTTTCCCTCCAAAATTCTCCTACCAACCAGATTCTTTCCCCAACCTTATTCTTCTTCTTTATTGCTGTCCCTTTTTTGCTTTTTTTTTCAACTTTCTTGATTTTTTTTTATATGTATCCTCCAAATAACTACTGTAAATATCAACAAAAATTTTGGCCCAAGAGGATCCACACAACCCCTTCAAAACATAATCAAGAATTTCAAGAATCACCTAGAAAAACATAAATGCTGCCCTTACTTTGAAGATCAATATCTCAAGGCTCAAGTATCAAATCGCACCATGAACCAATTGTGATATGTCATGTCGCACCCTAATCTTTCATATATGCCGTTTTGATGCACAAACCATTAAATTTTGTTCGTGTAGACTTTTTAGCAGGTTTTCAGGTTACCTTGATGACGTGGCGCCGGTTATGTGTTAATGTGAACTTATTTTTGAAATTAAACACTCATTTCATGGGTTATGTGCTGACATGAACTAAAGGTCATCCATACACTGATCTTCAACGCCAGAACAATAGTAATGATCTTCAGTTCCTATCAGTATCCTTGGACGCAGGCGAAAACGTGCTTCCCCATTGCGGAAAGTGGACCAGAGTCACCGGAGGAGTGCGGGCCATGATCATTATCTCCATGAACGACAGCCCCGACGCAGTGGAGAACTTTGAGGTGGAGAAGAATATTAGCTGGGTCAATCCAGACCCGGAGTTACCTCCGACGTCTGTCAACCCCGAGATGATACCCAACAACCAACGGGAAATGAAGGGTCGTATGATGCCGAAAGTGGCCCGGCAGGCCACCTGAGCTCCGATGGAGAAGATGATCATCCATGTCACAGCTAAGGGAAGCGAATTCACCCGCCCCAGAAGGAAGCAGAAAAGTCTTCCCATCGTTTGCAAAATCCATAAGGTCCATAGCCTACCCCTCATTCCGAAGAACTTTGCGGCGTAATCTGAATCATTACAAATTCCACTTGCCAACACTTTCTTCTCTCCAAAAGGTTGAAGTGCATGCATAATAGCTTAATTATTGAATTTTCTTTATTAAGTTTGAATTTGGTTTATGCATGTCGTCTTTGAATTGATTCAGCTATTCTTTCTCCCCCTCTCTTAAAATATAGTATTCAAATAAAATGTCAAATTTGGAAATTTAAATTTGGAACGGCCGCGCCACCAGATTTGCCATTCCAAAGGTCGCCGCAATTATCCCAGCCATGTGGAGTTTTAGATCAAAGCTGAAAACACAAAATTTAAAATAACTACACTCGTCGGTTCCAATTGCCGCAGCCGCGACTCAGCTTCTCCAAGAGGACGCCAGATATGCTGTGACACCAAATGAGGGAGTGCTACTACCGCCGGAAGTCCAGCCACCGTTGCTTCGCTCGTTTGAAACAAATAGCTCGCCGGTCGTCACTACAGGAAGTCGCCAACCACCAACAGCGCAGCTGCTCGTCGATCCAATCCAGACGTGTCTCGCTGCTGCTGCTGCTTCCAGGTGTTGCCGTCGTTATTGCTGACCACGCCGCCATTGCTCCACTGCTGCCTTCGTTCACGCCATGGCTGCCGGTGAGAGTGGATACCAAAGGCCTCCGCCGCACACCTTAGGCGTGGCTCCTGTAGAGAGTGATAAGAACAAAGCAGCCAGAGAAGAACATAGAGAGGAAAAAAAAACATAGAGAAAAAATGTTGAGAAAGTCAAAAAAAAATGCCATGTCATATTTTTAATACATATTTAAATAACTTAATAAAAAAAAACACCTCCACGTCAGCATATTATAACTGGTAACTTGATGGCAACCTGCTCAAAAGTCTAGACGAACAAAATTTGATGGTTTGTGCATCAAAACAGCATATATGAAAGATCAGGGTGCGGCATGACATATCGCAATTGGTTCATGGTGCGATTTGACACTTGAGCCATATCTCAATGACCGTAAGGAATTATTAGGTTTATAATATATCAATAGAACTCCCTGGAAGAGATCTACAACATATCAAAATGTCAGATAAAAGTAACTAGTGGATCTCGAGATATAGGTCATTATTTGCAACTGGTCACAGAACGCGGAAATCTGGACAGGGTGTTATTGCGATGTGATTGCGCGTAGATGCGCTTCAGATATAGGTAAGGGTGAGATGGTATTGATTTCTTGACTGCATTTGTGGTAATATGGTGCTTGGGAGGTGTGAGGTATCGTTGATATTGGATAGGAAAAAGGGAAAACTCTTTCGCGATAGGTTTTTCAAGTAACTGGAGAACATGTATCAAGATTCAAGAACACAATCAAGAATGCAAAGGAAAATTTTTTTTTGGGGTTTTATTAATGAATAAGACACGAAAAAAAAGTAGTATGTAAGATAAGAGTGAGACAAACCTAGGCTCTGAATACCAAATTGATATGAACCTAGTCCAAGGTTCAAATAAAGATGGAATATTGTCCCAAAAATGCTCTCAAAACTAAAGATAGAGATGGATCGAAATACCTTAGACCTCATGAGAAACCCTTTGTCTCGAATCCTCAAAGACTTTGAAGAATCCCATGTAGCTTCAAGTACCTCGATGATGCAATCTTCAATCAACTAGAGTCGGATCTAGTTTCCTTCGATTCAAGAACGAGTCCACGAACCTAAATCTAAGGTTGAAGAAAGTAAGATTGATTCGAGTCCACGAATCAATTTGCTAGTCGAGTCCACGACTAGCCACTAATTGAGTCCACAATTAGCCATAAGGTTTCTTACACAAGTGTAAAGAAAAACTAAAGAATTTTATTGAATTAAAGTCTTGAGTTCGTCTTCATCTTTTGCAAATGGGCTTGACTTGGATTTCCACAATCTTTGAACATCAGCAATGAAGAGTTGCCTTAATTGTTTGGACTTGGGCCTTGTGATTGGCCTAATTGGTGCTCTTGATGGATCTTCATTATGTTGGGCCGCATCATCCTTTGAGGATTCGAGACAAAGGGTTTCTCGTGAGGTCTAAGGTATTTTGGTCCATCTCTATCTTTAGTTTTGAGAGCATTCTTGGGACAATATTCCATCTTTATTTGAACCCTGGACTAGGTTCATATCACATTTTCCATTAAACAATTCTTGTATTGATTAATTTGCCATTCAATTAAGTTTTATTCTATGAATTTGAGTTGAGATTAGTTGTATTGAATTTGGCCAGTTCTAGCATTTGATTAATGTTTCTAGTCTTTATTGCCTACTATGTTTTGTTTCGTCAATTGTCTTTCTTACATTATTTTCTACCTGTTTTTTTCATTCGGCTTTCAGTTGTTGATTGATTCTAAGCATTTTAAATTATCAAGTTCATTGTTTTAGTTTCAAGTTATTAAATTGCATCGTATCAATTCCTTGTGAGTTCGACCCTTGCTTTTGCACCCTATTACTACACTGATTCGTACACTTGCGAGGACTATATTTAAAATTGTCCATCAGGTGGCCGGCGGGTGGTCTTCCACCCGCTGGAAATTTATGGTGGGTCGTGGTGTTTTTCCCTGTTTGATGATTCCCCGTGTCCCGTTGTGTCCCATTATACCCCGTTTGTCATGTATGAGTCTCGTTTGATGTTTGAATACCGTTCTAAGAATTTATGTGTAGTATGTGTCATTGTTATTATGTCTTGATTGTTATTGATTGATTATATGTTGATTGATTGAATGATGATGAGTATCGTGGTCATTGCGCAATGATCGGTGTGATTGACGATGATGAGATTGTGATTGGTGGAAATGAATTATTGGTGGATGACACAGCTAGTGTGTAACACCCCCCTAAAACCATGCTATTTAAAGCCTTAAAACGTGCAGATAACTTAAACCAAAACACTAAACACAGCGGCAGACTGAAAGATAAGGTATATATAAAACGAGGAAACGGGGTGCTATGCCACACTCACCCAAGGGTGAACGCACAGGCTAAATCTGCAACGTTTAGTTCTATAATCATCCAACAAAGTTCTATGTCTATACTGGCTCACAGGCCTCAAAACACAAAGGGAAAACTATGCTAGCAGGCACTAGACCGCGCACTCGTCTAAGCATCACCTGAAAGAAGCATATAAAACATGGGACGACGCCTAATCAGTGAATAATGCTGGTAACCCACCAATACATGTGAAATATCATACATTGGTAAGATATACATTAGTAAAATCATTAGCGAAACGGAATACATATACATAAGTCAAAAACCAAGAGTAATAGTCAACACAAGACTCAACACACTCAACAAGAACATGGGAACACATCCCAAGACCACAAGGAACAACAACTCACAAGAAGTCTCAAGGTATGGTCTATCATCACACAATAGACCAACACCCGACATGCATAACTCAAAGAATAAGACACGACAAATGGCAACACATACCATTGTGACTACACACATCACAAGAAAAGAACTCACAACAACGGCTACACAAGCCCTCGTGACATCACCCATCACGAGTTGATATGCCTTACTTATGCCCGGTTCCAACCTTATGGCTACCCCCAACCTTGTATCTTCTTCCAACCATTACATCAATGACCCCTGTACTTCTTAGTCCAACCTTTTCCCTCCTGGGACCGTCGTCCCCCACCGACAAACCACCAACAAGATCACCAATTTCATAGTACACGATGGTACCGTTCACACACACGGCGACACACGCCTTACCCAAAACACGTGAACCTGACACACAGGTCACAACTTCATAATCACCTCATGGCCACCACGAGCACCACTGCAATACCTTGGTGACTAGTGTCTCATACCACTAATCGTGCAACCTAGGTAAAGCCACACACACATCACACCACATCAGGAATCAATCAACGGATCACAACGAAGATATCAAACCATACTCAATCAAAGAATGGAACACAGTCCAACAACAACAACGATGAATAACACAAGTTATCATCAACTCAGAAAAAATCCCCCAACAAAACCAACATGTTCCCCGAGGTTGGACCGACGGGTAGGCCCCTACCCGTGGTCCTGCCCGCGGGTACCAACACCCTCAAGCCACGTTCCCGCGGGTGGGGCGGCGGGTAGGGCTCTGCCCGCCGTTCCGCCCGCGGGTACATCCCTGTGCCCAAAATAATCCCTTCGGGGATTTTCAACTCCAAGCTCAAATTCAAGTCCAAAACATGCCAAATCTCACCAAATACAGCAAAATGACTTGAATCAAAAGAATAGTCAAGCAATGGCACACAAGAACCCTAAACACAAGCTCTAGATATGCATTTTCACAAGACAATGCATAAACACTCACATTTCATAGCAAAACACATGTAGAATCCTAGAAATATTCACATAGGTAAGCAAAATAGATTTTGTAGAGCATGGGTTACCACTTGTAGACCAAAAACCTTCACTTAACACCACACCAAGCTCCTATCAAAGCCCACCTTCCAAACCCACTTCAAAAACACACCAAAAGATCATAAAGATCCTATCTTTAAGAAAAGACACCTAAGAGAATACTAAAAACACAAGATGAACATGGATCTTACCCTCCTAGATGCCCAAATTTATGAAAGGTAGAATCTTGGAGCCAACTCTTGAAGTCTTGACAAGGTTTCAACTTCGCTTGGAAGAAAAGCTACCCACCTTTTTAGAGAGAAGATGGAGCTAGGATTTTGGAAAGTGTAAGGATAGAAATTAGGTGCTCTCACTAGGTTAGGTTACAATACTAACACAAGGTGAAAGGTCAAGAATACCCTTACTAACAGGGAAAGGTGTAAGGAACAAGGGAACTCCTTACAAAGCTCAAGGTACAACTTTGACTTTGGGGTTGACTAGTCAATTACTAGTCCCCGACTATTAAATTTCAGGAATTTAAGGAATTGAATTACAATTTGAGATAGGATTAATTACTTAATTAATTCCTTAACTGAATTTGGATTTCGGGGTGTCACATCCTTTCCCTTCAAAGAAGCTTCGTCCCCGAAGCTTGGGTAGGACGAATTAGAACAAACGGTAAAAAGGATAACAATGTGACAAAGAGTTTCAAGAACAATTCCTTTTGGTCAAAACCCCAAAGGATTGCACAAGATTTCAAGGCAAAAAGAGTTCAAAACAAGAATTGGCAAGAATTAAGCAAACGGATAGATTGAGCATAACGAACTCTAGTCCCAACACACACACCAACTTCTAGACAACAACTAAGAGCTAAACAACTAACTTCGAACACCAACTACAAAACTAACTAAGCAACAAAGCAACAAGCAAAGACAAACATGCAAAGCAAGCAACTACTAAACGGCTAGGAAGATAACAATAACCAAAAGAAGGGCAAACAAGACGGCTTCAGCTCCACTCTAGAAGGACTCGCTCTCCGACTCCTCGGACTCCTCAGACTCATCTTCATCTTCTCCTCTACGGCTAGAACTGGCTTCGATCTGGTCTAGCCTCTGGTGCACCGCGACAAACTGCGCCTTCATGAACGCGAAGCCTTCTGCAATCAAACTGTTCTGTTGACGAAGCAAGGTGACAACGTGCTCCTCATGTTCAATGGCATCATGCTCCCTCTTGGTGCGAGCTTCCTTCCTTCTCCGGTTTTCCTCACTTTCAGAATCACTTTCTTCGGCTTCGGCAGCTTCTGGCTCTTCTACTACTTCCGCTTGGCCTGCTTCACCCTCATCTTCTTCATCACTGCCCAAACTCTGGACTGCGAGGCTCAACTTCCCGGCATGAATCCCAAGCTCTGTTGCCCACTCAGCTCTCTCTTCAGGGGCTTTCCTTTCAACTTCTTCAAGAGTGATGTAATCACCATCATCCAACTGAAACATATTACAACTCCGAAGATTGGTGGCATCCAACACCAACTTTCCCACAACCTTCGGTAGGCAACCAACCACACTCACACCCTTCCTAACCAAGATCCAGCTCAACACCATCCCATATGGTAAGCTTTTCCGGTTATGATCACGACAGAAAGCCATATGTTGCAACATCAAAGCTGGCAGGTTGAACTTAACCATATTCTTGAGGCAAAAGGCAAAGGTGCACTCCAACTTTCCCAACAACTTACTTTTGTTGTTATTGGGCAACAAACAATCCGAGACCAACATAACCAAGATCATCTGTTCTGCAGACAACCACTTTTTCTCCGGCCTTGAAGCTTGGGTGAAACCACTCGTGCGACCCAACAGATAACTCATATAGTCCCGGTACCCCATGGTATCCGTACTAATCCATGAGTTACCGCTATACAGAGCAACTCCCGAAGCAGATAAACTCAAAAGCTGAGCCAGCCTCTTTTCAAATAGCACAACCTTCACACCTCTCACTTTAGAAGTGATCTCAAGCTTATCGCCATCCTTCGTCACAACCATGTGACGATAAAATTCCTTAACCAAACTCGGGTAAGTCTCGGCCCTTATGGCGAGAAACCCATCCAACAAACCTTGGAATCTAAGCATTTCCAACAAGGAATTAGAATAAGATTCCGGGTCAAAGGCTTTACCTTCAAGAATAAGGTAATGGGCATCCACCCATTCCGCTTTCCTAGCCAAACTTGACCTTCTAGGCATGGTAGGAGATGACCTAGAGCTCAACAAAAGAAACCCGAAGCTTTCCTCTACTTCTCCTTCTTCTCGCTGCTCTCTCTCACTCTCGCTGCTCTCTCTCGGATTCCGACGAACAAGGCGGCTCGGCGGTGGCGAACAGCGCCGGCGGACGATGAAGCGGTGGCGGCTAGCTGCTGCGTCGGCGGTGGGGTGGCGGGCTGCAGGCAGTTGCGATGGGTGGGGAGGGTTTCGGTGGTCTCACGGGTAGAGAAAAGAGAAGAAGAAGACTTTGGGAATTTAGGGATTTTGGGGGGAAATTGGGGAAAAGATGATTTAATTGGGGATTTGGGTAAAATGGAAATTTATGGTTTAAATGGAATTAAAATTGGGTAAGTTCCAAGAAAGATAATTGGTTCGAGTGGTTTAGAGGTTGGGTTGGCAAAGATTAGGCTTGGATTCGAAACTTAAGGGTTGCAATTAAAATATTTTGCTTGGGTTTTAGATTACACAAGATAGGATTTTTGCATGGGTTTTCTATCCTCACATCCAAAGAATACTTGGAAAAATTTAGAGGGTTCTCAGAGGAAAGGTTGCAAGAATTTCCAAGTGCAAGGATTATAGAAACATTCCAAGCATGATTCATTAGGAGATGAACAACTATTTTCACAACGAGACTTACCCACAAAACTAGGGGAAATAATCTATCAAGAAGGGCTTACACTTAACTCCAAAGAATCATTATCAACGAAATAAGACAAGGGTAGCTAAGTAACTCAAGTATGCAACAAAGGACACAGAACAATACTCAAGGTAACAAGGAACAAGATGCGCACAAGGAATAAGGGTATGCTAGGAAAGAATTACCTGCTAGCTCCTCCTCCACCAAACCCTCGGTCTCTGCTTGCGAATGCCCCATCACAAAGACTCTCCCTGCTGGCCTGGCCCTAGCTGCTCCACGGCTCGAGCTACCTCCCGCTGCTCCTCCGGCTCCAAGGGGTGGCGGTAGAGCCCTTTGATTGGCCTGGTGAGGGCACTCAGCAACCTTGTGGCCCCTATCTCCGCATCGGAAGCACTTAAACGCTTGGCCATAACAATCCTGCCCCGCATGCACTTTCCCACATCTTCGGCACGGAAACAACTTAGCTTGATTCCCTTGCTCCATCCGGTTGGGTACTTGAGTCGAAGATGGCCCACTCTTGGCTTGAAAACTCGACCGTGGCTTCTTGAAGGTGGAAGAACCTCTGCTCTCGGTCCTTTTTCTTGCTTGCTCAAAAGATCCCCGCTGAAGCTGCTGAACGCGGTACAGATCCGCGGCACTGTGATAAGCATCCTTAAGAGAACTCGGCCTACTCACTGTCAAAGCTTTTCGTGCCTCATAATTCAAACCGGCAACGAATCTCTCGACCTTAGCAAGCTCCGTAGGCACGAGCATCCGAGCAAAGCGCGCCAACTCCAAAAACTTCTTATGGTACTCGACCACAGACAGGGATCCTTGTTGCAGGTGGAGGAACTCATCAAACATGGCGGCTCGCACGTGCGCCGGGTAAAACCTCTCGCGCATCCTATCCTTAAGCGCAGACCACCCGAACTCAGGCTCTTCAAGGAAGGTCAGACCCTCATGAACCCACCACAGATCAGCTTCTTGGCAGAAGTATAACGTTGCCAGTTCTACTCTTCTCTCTTCGAGACAACCCACAACCGCGAAGATCTGATCGAACACTCTCACCCATTCCTCCAAAACAACCGGGTCTTCTTCACCCGCGAAGATCGGCGGCCTATGACCTGACACCAAACGGCCCATATCCCGGAGCCCAGCAGGTTGAGGAGGTGGCACGGGTGGTTGTTGTTCAGCTAAGCCTCGCTAAGCGTCTTCATCGTCTGTGTTAGCTGCTGGAGGTTCTAAGCAAGCTGCTCATTCGTCGGGGTGTCCGGAGTACGCGCTCGGGGTCGAGGAGGCATCGCAAACTTCTACAACAACAACACGATAACCAAAAAGACAACAAGCAAGCAAATAACTGAAAGCAACACTCAGCTCACCGCGCAACCTAGAGTCCTAAGCCTAACACTTAGATTCTTAAGGTCGCTTAAAGGTCTCAAACCCTTCTTAGTCACTTAGAAAGTCTAGACTTTAACATCCTAGGCTCTGATACCAACTGTAACACCCCCATAAAACCATGCTATTTAAAGCCTTAAAACACGCAGATAACTTAAACCAAAACACTAAACACAGCGAAAGACTGAAAGATAAGGTATATATAAAACGAGGAAATGGGGTGCTATGCCACGCTCACCCAAGGGTGAACACACAGGCTAAATCTACAATGTTTAGTTCTACAATCATCCAACAAATTAATATGTATATACTGGCTCACAGGCCTCAAAACACAAAGGGAAAACTATGCTAGCAGGCACTAGACCGCGCACCCGTCTAAGCATCACCTGAAAGAAGCATATAAAACATGGGACGACGCCCGGTCAGCGAATAATGCTGGTAACCCACCAATACATGTGAAATATCATACATATGTAGGATATACATTAGTAAAATCATTTGCGAAACGGAATACATATACATAAGACAAAAACCAAGAGTAATAGTCAACACAAAACTCAACACTCTCAACAAGAACACGGGAACACATCCCAAGACCACAAGGAACAACAACAACTCACAAGAAGTCTCAAGGTATGGTCTATCATCACATAATAAACCAACACCCGACATGCATAACTCAAAGAATAAGACACGACAAACGGCAACACATGCCAAGGCAACACATACCCTTGTGACTACACACGTCACAAGAAAAGAACTAACAACAACGGCTACACAAGCCCTCGTGACATCACCCATCACGAGTTGATATGCCTTCCTTATGCCCGGTTCCAACCTTATGGCTACCCCCAACCTTGTATCTTCTTCTAACCATTACTTCAAGGACCCCTGTACTTCTTAGTCTAACCTTTTGCCTCCTGGGACCGTCGTCCCCCACCAACAAACCACCAACAAGACCACCAATTTCATTGTACACGAGGGTACCGTTCACACACACGGCGACACACGCCTTACCCAAAACACGTGAACCTGACACACAGGTCACAACTCCATAATCACGTCATGGCCACCACGAGGACCACTGCAATACCTTGGTGACTAGTGTCCCATACCACTAATCGTGCAATCCAGGTAAAGCCACACACACATCACACCACATCAGGAATTAATCAACGGATCACAACAAAGATATGAAACCATACTCAATCAAGGAATGGAACACAGCCCAACAACAATAACGATGAATAATACAAGTTATCATGAACTCATAAGAAGGTACGAACAACACACATGCTAGCATTTAAACACCGAACTAGTATTCTTAACAAACGGGTAAACCAAACGTAGTTCCGAAGAACACACAAGACTCATCACGGTCAACGAAACACAATGTTGAACACTTAGCACGATTCAAGACACCAAAACCTACATCGATACCTACCATATAGTTCTAGACATACGAAACATCAAGAAGACACTCAAATAGTTCCACAAAAGAACAACGGGAAGTCAAAATATCAAATACCGAGTCAAAAGAATCACGGGGAACAATTCCCCCAACAAAACCAAGATGTTCCCCGCGGGTGGACCCAAGGGTAGGCCCCTACCCGTGGTCCTGCCCGCGGGTACCAACACCCACAAGCCACGTTCCCGCGGGTTGGGCGGCAGGTAGGGCTCTGCCCGCGGGTACATCCCTGTGCCCAAAATAATCCCGTCGGGGATTTTCAACTCCAAGCTCAAATTCAAGTCCAAAACATGCCAAATCTTACCAAATACAACAAAATGACTTGAATCAAAGGAATAACCAAGCAATGGCATACAAGAACCCTAAACATAAGCTCTAGATATGCATTTTCACAAGACACATAGGTAAGCAAAATAGATTTTGTAGAGCATGGGTTAACTCTTGTAGACCAAAAAGCTTCCCTTAACACCACACCAAGCTCCTATCAAAGTCCACCTTCCAAACCCACTTCAAAAACATACCAAAAGATCATAGAGATCCTATCTTTAAGAAAAGACACCTAAGAGAATACTAAAAACACAAGAAGAACATGGATCTTACCCTCCTAGATGCCCAAATGTATGAAAGGTAGAATATTGGAGACAACTCTTGAAGTCTTGACAAGGTTTCAACTTGGCTTGGAAGAAAAGCTACCCACCTTTTTAGAGCGAAGATGGAGCTAGGATTTTGGAAAGTGTAAGAATAGAAATGAGGTGTTCTCACTAGGTTAGGTTACAATACTAACACAAGGTGAAAGGTCAAGAATACCCTTACTAACATGGAAAGGTGTAAGGAACAAGGGAACACCTTACAAAGCTCAAGGTACAACTTTGACTTTGGGGTTGACTAGTCAATTACTAGTCCCCGACTATTAAATTTCAGGAATTTAAGGAATTGAATTACATTTTGAGATATGATTAATTACATAATTAATCCCTTAACCGAATTTGGATTTCGGGGTGTCACATAGTGTCCGTCGGTTTGACTGCACTGAGTTCCTTTGTTTTCTTTATTTGCTATTTATATCTACCTACATTTTACTTAACGCGTTGGAGTGGATTACCACCATTATTCGCTGACGGTTGTTACACCGCATGTTTTTCAGGTACAGATTAGTAGCTTGGAGTGCGCTAGTTGGATTCCCCGGATCTAGTCTGGATAGCCTTAGATTTAGTTAGACGGCCTGCAAACCTTGATTTGTACGCAATTATGGATTTATGGATTTATGTTTAGATTAGTTAGTTTAGCCTGTGCATCTAAGTTCTCCAGCTTAGATGTGGCGTAGCACCCCGACTATTATGTTTTGTTTATGCTCTGTTTGGGATTTATCAATAGATTTGCCTTTACTCGTAAGCTTAAAAGTTTTAAAAATTAGGGGTGTTACATCGGACCTCTAAAAAGATTGAAAGTTCGCATGCTACCGATCGAGCGATCGAATTTTGAGCGTGATCACGTGATCAATCTTTACCAATGACGGATTGGCTTAAGGCCGAGATGCGGTCTCGGGCCAACCGGGTCGGTAATGAAAAGGTCGACCAGGGCAGATTTAGAGCGCTGGTGGTGGCCATGCCGACCTAACCGGACTTAGAGCGCCGGTGGTGGCAATGCCGACTGGACCGGACTTAGAGCGCCGGTGGTGGCTATGATGCCGACCGGACCGGACTTAGAGCGCCAGTGGAGGCAATGATGCCGACCAGACAGGACTTAGAGTGCCGGTGGTGGCACTGCCGACCTAATCGGACTTAGAGCGCCAGAGGTGGTAATGCCGACCTAACCGGACTTAGAGCGTCGGTGGTGGCAATGCCGACCTAACCGGACTAAGCATACAACTAATCCATATACACGGTATGAGCCGAGACACAAAGCTTTTCGACACTAAGGTCGGTAGGTCGGGATCGGGCCCTGATCTGTATTGAACCGTAACTTGAAGTTTACGCGACGTTGTGGTCGTTACCGTCTAGAGAGCCAAGAGAAGTTTAAGTGACTTTGCGGTCATTTGGGCTATAAAGCCAAGAAAGTTTTAGCGATTTTGCAGTCGTTTGGGCAATAAAGCCAAGTTAGTTTTAGCGCCTTTGCGGTCGTTTCGGCAATTAAGTCGAGTTAGTTTTAGCGACTTTGCGGTTGTTTGGGCAATAAAGCCAAGTTAGTTTTAGCGACTTTGTGGTCGTTTGGGCAATAAAGCAGAGTTAGTTTTAGCGGCTTTGCGGTCGTTTGGGCAATAAATCCAACCGGACTTGAAGTGCCGGTGGTGGAAATACCAACCTAACCGGGCTTAATTTACATATATTGTCCTATTAAAATTTTCTAAGTACAAGGCTATAATCTATATAATTTTTACAAATTATAATCTAGCCTATACACTTGAAATTAAATTAGAAACAGTTTCCCGAACTCTCACAATTTAGAGGACTGCTTGTCGCACTTTTGGCTCAGATTAACGGAAGATACAGAGAACACGCAAGCTGCCCAACTTTCGTATGAAACTGCCGACCACCCTGGTGAAAGTAAGTTCACATAATTAGATGCAGATCAGGTTGCTATGTTTTGGTCCGCGAACCTGCCCGGGAAACAGATCAGAAAAAACTTGACCGCAGACCATATCGTTGGTCGGAGTATCGATGAAGCTTTTGTAAAACTATAACAATAGGCATGGAATGATTTAACCAATGCTTTAATCGGAAGCGTTAAACTACTAACCTGATTCCATGAGAGATTGATGAAGCTTTTAGCCCTTTCTTCTTCACAACTTCTTTCTTCAGGTTTGCAGAGTGTATTCAGAATACTTTTCTCTTTTCCCTCTAGTCTTTCATGTTTAGTATTCTCTGTAATAGGATAGAAAATAGTTTATGGCCCTTATATGTTTTCTGCTAACCATAATAGCCATTCCAATATTAAATATTGGAATTGTGGCAATGATGGGCCATAAACCCATACCATTAAGTAGGCTTAATAGCCTCATTGAAAGCCAGAGAGAGGGGAAGAATAACCCCTTGATCCGTTACATATTTTATTCCCATTACCTATCACAACTAGATTTTAATTGTCCAGACCACTTTAATACATGGACCACAATAACATTAGAATAAAATATTCTAACATTCTCCCACTTGGTCCATGTGTATCATTGATGCATTAGGATAACTTTAATTCGCGAAATATCCCAAAACCTCAATGAACTTTTACTTAAATTAAAGTTAGCTAGATCATGGCGGTCACACATTATTTGAACAACATGTTCCCTTCCATGCATCATATGTCAACTTTAATTTCGATATTGACAACCATAGGTGCAAACAGAGATATAACATTAATTGAATTCAACCTAGTCAATATATCATAAAACTGAAAACCAAAATTACAATGATAACAAGGCTCTATCCAAAATTCCGATACTCTCCACATGACAGGAGAAGACTTTCGGTGCTAAACCTTTGGTCAAAGGATCAGCAACCATAAGTTCAGTTTTGATATGCCAAATTGACACTCTCTGTTTCTGTACTTCTTCTTTAACTGACAAGTATTTCAATTCCATATGCTTAGCACCCTTAGTGTACTTGTCATTCTTAGAGAAGAACACTGCTGCGGAGTTTTCACAATAAATTCTCAAAGGTCTAGAAATATTGTCGACTACTTTAAGCCCCGAGATCAAATTCTGCAGCCATAGTCCATGATTTGTGGCTTCAAAGCATGTCACAAATTCTGCCTCCATAGTGGAAGTAGCGATGACTGATTGCTTCGCACTTTTCCAAGAAACTGCTCCTCCAGCTAATAGGAACAAATAACCAAATGTAGATTTTCTCGTATCTACACACCCGGCATAGTCTGAATCAGAATAGCCAATCACTTCAAGTGGATCTGACTTCCTATATGTAAGCATGTAAATTTTTGTGCCTTGTAGATATCTTAAAACCTTCTTCGCAGCCTTCCAGTGTTCTATGCCGGGATTACTTTGATATCGACCCAACATACCAACATCAAAGCTGATGTCTGGCCGAGTACAAGTCTATAAGTATCCCAAACATCCAACCACTGTTGCATAAGGTATACCTTCCATTTGCTTTTGCTCAAGTTTATTTCTGGGACATTGAGCTAAACTGAATTTGTCTCCTTTCTGCATTGGAACCACTCCCGGAGAACATTTATCCATCTAAAATCTTTCCAAGATCTTGTTAATGTATCCTTTCTGAGACAATCCTAATAATCCTTGTGTTCTATCTCGGAATATTTCTATTCCAATCACATAGGATGCCTCACTCATATCTTTCATTTCAAAGGTCTTGGAAAGAAATATTTAACATCACGCAACATGGCCTTATCATTTGCAGCAAGTAAAATGTCATCAACATATAAGACCAAAATAGCAAACTTGCTCCCACTGACTTTCATGTAGATACACCGATTAACAGTATTTTCCGCAAAACCATAAGATGTAATAATAGTATCAAATTTAATGTACCACTGTCGAGAAGCTTGCTTAAGTCCATATATTGACTTTTCTAATTTACACACCAAGTGTTCCTTTCCTGTGGTAAAAAACTCTTCTGGTTGGTCCATATATACTTCTTCCTCTAAATCACCATTTAGAAAGGCAGTTTTAACATCCATTTGGTGAAGCTCTAAATTGTAATGAGCCACCAATGCCAAGACAATCCTTAACGAGTCCTTCTTAGAAACTGGGGAAAAGGTCTCGTTATAGTCGATGCCACTTTTCTGAGTATAACCCTTGGCAACAAGTCTAGATTTATACCTTTCGATATTACCGTTAGAGTCGCGTTTGGTCTTAAAGACCCATTTGCACCCGACTCTTCTTGAATTTTCAGGTAATTCTACAAGGTTCCAAACTTTGTTGACTTTCATAGATTTCAACTCATCTTTCATGGCATCTAACAATCTTTCAAAACTGTCACTTTCAATGGCTTATTTGAAAGAAACTGGATCCTTATCAATGCTCAAATCATTTTCTTGTTCAGCAAAATATATCACGTAGTCATTAGAAATGGCAGGCCTCCTTTCCCTTGTAGAGCGCCTTAATGCCATTTCTTCTCGTGGTTCATTGATTTCTTGCTGAATTGTGATTGATTCATTTTCATTGGTCACAATACCCTCATGTGGGTTTAGGACATTCTCATGTTGTTCCGGTGCACTAGAATATGTCAATGTGATAACCGGAGCTACATCTTGAAAGAAATTTTCATGTGAAGAGGTTTCAACATGAATTTCTCGAATGTCCACCTTACGTTGTTCTGTGCTCCCACTATTTTGACCATTTTCAATGAATTGAGCATTCCTAGTCTCTATAATCCTCATACTATGGTTAGGACAATAAAACTTGTACCCTTTAGACCTTTCTGGATAGCCAATGAAAAAACCACTGACAGTCCTGGGGGCAAGTTTATTCTCACGTGGATTATACAATCTTACTTCTGTTTGACAACCCGCATACATGGAGATGCCTTAAACTCGGTTTCCTTCTTGTCCATAGTTCATAAGGTGTCTTATGAACTGCTTTACTTGGAACCCGATTTAATAAATATGTAGCGGTCCTTAACGCATACATCCACAATGAAGAAGGTATGGTACAATTACTTACCATACTCCTAACCATATCCATGAGGGTTCGATTCCGCCTTTCAGCCACGTCGTTCTGCTGTGGTGTTCCAGGCGTTGTATACTGTGCACAAATGCCCCTGCTTTCGAGGAATTTAGCAAAAGGACCTGGATATTGTCCTTTTTCGTCAAACCTACCATAATACTCACCCCCCCCCCCCCCCCCCGGTCTGACCTCACAATTTTGACTTTTCTATCTAACTGCCTTTGAACCTCATTAATGAACACCTCTAAAGTGCCCACAGACTGAGATTTATCATGCAGTAGATATATATAGCCATATCGTGAGTAGTCATCTATAAAGGTGATGAAGTACCTTTCACCGCCCCAAGAAGGAACATCGAAAGGTCCACAAATGTCGGTGTGAATTATTTCAAGCAGCTCACTACTTCTTGTAGCAGGTTTCTTGGTTATGTGTTTGGTTTGTTTTCCTTTAATACAATCCACACACACATTCCAATCACTAAAATCCAAGGCAGGGAGGATTTCATTTTTCTCCAACCTTACTAACCTTTCCTTGGATATGTGTCCCAAACGTTTATGCCACAAGTAAGCAGAGTTTTCCTTTAATGCACTACGTTTAACTCCTATACTACTCTCAACATGAAATAATTATTCAGCAAAATTTACATCAAGATTAAAACGATAAAGAGAATCAATTAAAGTACCAAAACCATAATATTTATTGTCCTTACATAAATGAAAAGTACGATTCTCAAATTTGATGCAAAATCCCAACATATCCAACTTACTAATTGAAACAAGATTTCTAGCACAGTCAGGGACATAGAGACAATTTGCTAGATCCAAATGATATCCAGTATCTAGGATCAATCTATACGTCCCTATTCCCTCTATCCGTGCCTTCATCTTGTTTCCCATAAATAAGAATTCATCAGTTTTTCTTGTGGGTTGGATTGAACTGAATCCCTGCAAAATATGAGAGACATGAGTAGTAGCACCGGAATCTAACCACCAAGCTTTTCTTTTTGGGCAATCTTTCTTCAAATGCCCCATTTTGTTACAAAAGAAGCACTTGACTCTTTTCTGGGCTTGACCCGACTGAGTGTTATGTTCGGTCTTGCCCTTTTTACCTGGTTTTCTTTTATTGGTGCTTGAATTTCCTTGAGATGTGAAGTAGATGGAGTGATCTCTTAACTTCTTTAATCTCGTTTCCTCTTGAGCCAGTAAATGTTTGGTTTCTTTAAAACTCCATTTTTCTTTAAGAGTATTGTAGCTCACATAGAACTGTCCAAACTCTGCTGGTGGAAGTGAGTTAATGAGTAGATGAACTAGCCATGATTCAGACAACTCCATCCTCATCCCCTTTAATTTTGCTGCAATATTGGCCATTTGATCGCAGTTATCATGGATTGGCATAGACCAATCAAACTTCTTAGAAGTCAGTTCCATCATCAGGTTCCCTGCAATTGACTTATCTGCAATTTCAGACATATATTGCTCTTTCACTGTTTCTAGAAATTCAGATGCAATGTCCACTTTTGGCATCATCGGCTTCATATTTTCTACCATGGTAATCTTCATGAGGTTTAAACACATTTTATTGGACCTCATCCATTCTTCATGATATTCCTTCTCTTCTTGCGAGCTTTTGTCTGTGAGGGCTGCAAGTTCCTTTGTGTTTAAGGAAAGGTCTAGTCTAGTTAAGCCCAAGTAGAATTGGACTTGTTCAGACCAGTCTTGATAATTGAGGCCATTGAACCTCACAACAGTATTCATTGAAGCCGAGAATTGAGCAAAAGCTGAAATTTCATATTTATACTTTAATGTTTTTATGCTAAGCGTATAACCAATTCAGACTTTACATAACTTTTAATAGATACCAACAATACATAAAACAATAATAATGATAATCATGTACAAGTCAAATAACCAAGTCATCTTTGGATAAACAAAGCTATTTGACAAAGCACTAAAATCATATTCTTTAAGTATTATAAATTATTTGTAGTGATTCGCCATTGGGCAATCTCATAGCAATATAATTTATAATTATTGTAATTGTCATCTAAGACATCTCAATGATTTGGGCAACATAAATTCTATTTTTAATCAACATCTATCTCCATCTAGCTAGATCACTATGGTGATTAACAAGCTAAAAAAAAAAAAAGACATCCTTAATGAGTGAAATAGAATTTTATTGTCGTTCACAACATTTATTTAGTCCAAATATTATATAACATGGTCACTATGGTGACTCTTAGAATCCTTAATAGACTATAAAACAATTTAAGTATACAAAATTTAATATTTTAATATAATTGTCACTTAGTCAGGCAACTTTGGTGACTAACAAGCTCCTCACAACAATAGATAAGAAAATAATAATAATAATAATAATAATAATAATAATAATAATAATAATAATAATAATAATAATAATAATAATAATAACAATGAGTTAATGCCATTTTTGGTACTAGACTTATGGGGGCATGAACACATTTCATCCTCCATAATAAAAATTGTCAATATGTAGCCACGCTTATTGGTCGTTGGACAATTTTAGTCCTCCGTTAGTTTCTACGTTTCCTTACTGTTAAAATGAAGGGTTTTTAGTCTTTTCAAGTAGTCTTCTTCTTTATTCCAAAAATAAGAACCATTGGAGACAAAAATAAGGTCAACTGAACAAAATACCTTGGATTATTTTTCAAAATGTTCATGTGTTTGTTGTAAGAGAAAGGATGGTGGCCGCTGGAAGTAATGAATTGAACTGTGTGGATGCGGCGGCGGCGGCGAATCTCTGTTGCTGAAGAGCTTTCATCCGGACCCATCTGTGAGGAGGCGGCGGTGGCGGCTAATCACTGTTGTTGAAGAGCTTTCATCCGGGCCCATCGACGGAGTCATCAATACCGCCGTTGCTCCAATTATTTCAAATTCATATGCCAAAGTATATAGTTGTGAATTAGATGGTCGCCGGAGCAAACCATCTGGGTTTTTTCATTTTCCAGTTCCCTGTTCTATTTTTGAATCAGATGGTCGTTATGAATCCTATTTTTGCAGTTCCCTATTGATGCTGGGATTTTCTATCTTTTATGGTTTTATTTCTGTGAATTTGAGCCTCAATTGATAAATAACAATTTTCACATCTAGAGTTGCGAATTGAATTAGATGGTCGCGGGATTAAACCATCTGGGTTATTTCAATTTTTCCAGTTCCCTGCTCTATTTTTTAATCAGATGGTCGGCTGTGAATCCTATTTTTGCAGTTCCCTGTTGATGCTGGATTTTTCTATCTTTTCTGATTTTATTTCTGTGAGTTTGAGCCTCGATTGATAAATAACAATTTTCGCATCTATTGTTGCGAATTTGAGCTCTGTGAATCAACGAGCTTTCTCCTTGTTGCTGTCGTTGTTCATCGCAAGCCAACTACCTGCGGCTCATCACCACTGCCATGGGATCTCCTTGCTGCTGCCGTTGTTCACAGCCGCAACCGCCACTGACTGCCACCACCGGAGAAGACCTCCACTTCCGTTGTGATCTGCTTAGGGGAAAGAAGACATAAAATGACATAAACGCCCTTCAATTTCACAGTCAACAAACGGCACTTCTGACGGAGGACTAAAAATGTCCAACGACCAATAAGAATGGATACAAATTGGCAATTTTTATTATGGAGGATGAAAAGTGTCCATGCCCCCATAAGTCTAGGACCAAAAATGGCATTAACACTAATAACAATAATAATTTGAGAACCATACAAATCCACGAATCACCAAACCATAATAATTCATGAATCCAACAAATCTTTTCTTCTCATAATTAAAAACAACATTTATATTATTATTATTATAAACAAAATAAAATTTAAAAAAAAAAAAAAAAAAAAAAAAAAAAAAAAAAAAAAAAACAAGTGGGCTAGGGCTTTAGCCAAATTTGGCTAGAGCCCTTCACGTACAGCCCAAAGGAACAAGAAGAAAGGGATTTTCCAGCCTTGCGCTGGAGAAGCAGCAGCTTTCGCTGCTTTCCTTCTCCAGCCGCAAGGCTGGAGAAGTCAGGCCGTCCGTCTAGCTGACGACAGGTAATTTCAACACTGTACCTCTTTAATTTGTCAAAATTATCTTTAATTCGTCGAAAATCATTCAAAACTTTAACATACATATATACAACCATAATATGTATATATGTATATATATATATATATAATAACAAAACAAAATTAACGCATATATATATACACAAATTGAAATTAACGCATATATATACACAAATTTCAAAATAAAATTGGTAAATCATTATACCTAACCTTGCTCTTGATACCACATGTAAAACTATAACAACAGGCATTGAATGATTTAACCAATGCTTTAATCGGAAGCGTTAAACTACTAACCTGATTCCATGAGAGATTGATGAAGCTTTTAGCCCTTTCTTCTTCACAACTTCTTTCTTCAGGTTTGCAGAGTGTATTCAGAATACTTTTCTCTTTTCCCTCTAGTCTTTCACGTTTAGTATTCTCTGTAATAGGATAGAAAATAGTTTATGGCCCTTATATATTGCCTGCTAACCATAACAGCCATTCCAATATTAAATATTGGAATTATGGCAATGATGGGCCATAAACCCATACCATTAAGTAGGCTTAATAGCCTCATTGAAAGCCAGAGAGAGGGAAAGAATAACCTCTTGATTACATATTTTATTTTCATTACCTATTACAACGAGATTTTAATTGTTCAGACCACTTTAATACTTGGACCATAATAACATTATAATAAAATATTCTAACAGCCTTGTCTGGCGCTCACTTTTCAGCCTGGTCGCGCCACTTAGGCAAACTCAAACGGTGATAGACTGATTAACTACCTAGGCCACCGAGTTTAAGGTTAATAGCTGATACTCCTCGACTGGTCGCTCGCTACTGAGAGCTCAGGAGGATAATTATGGCACAAGGGTCACAGGCTCGCATCGGTGCACCCGGGAATGCGCTGTAGTGGTTGGTTGAACTAATGTACATGTTAATCCCATCGTCGTTAGGACCTACTCCGATCAACGAGGCTGTAGTGTTGAGCCGGGGTCGTAAATCCACTAAACAACGTAGGTTCTGGATTCTGCTTAAAGCTGCCGCCATAAAGTTTGAAAATAAAATACCGAGATGATCGGATATGTCTGGAGGGCAGTTTCCGGTCACTAGCTCGGAGTAGGTCGGGAGACTAATTGCGTCGCAAGGCTGATCAGTAACTGCTCAGGAAGGGTAATGTGACCTGCACATCCCTTGATTTTGCAATTCCACAAAGCAACGAAAACGAAGCTCACACCTGAATTGACCATCCGATCGGAGAAGGTCGGAGATTCGTCCTCTTTACGAAAACATAGAGGCTGCTCGGGAATCCTGCGACATATCTTTTTATTCTTTAATCATGGTGATCGGTGACTGGAGACACGTTCGGGAGGGGGTCTCTGGAAATCTAATCAGGAAAAACGCAACACTAAAGCCCGCAATGGCCAGCCTAGGTGGAGTTTTTTTCTGTTCAAACACCGCTCGGCACGATTGGGAAGTTCACCACTGGACGGCTTAGAACACGCTATGGTCCGCGACCAGACTGCTATTGACGGTCGGGACCGAGCTTGGCGATGCTAATTTGCTTAGCTGATTGGTTGGTTGAAAAAATTGCCCGGTGTTCTGCTCCGGCTACTAACTTGGAAACTATTGTCATGGTTAAAAGAGCTTGGGATAACCTGATCCGGAAATCACATGGATTGATAACAGTGGCCGGCTTCGGCCACCAGCTTGAGGAGGTCGGGAACTGCATCCATCTTCCGGGCTCAAGGTTGGTTGGTTTGAGAAGATGAAGGTTCCCGATCACATGCTAAAGTTTGAGGTCGGGAAGATCATCCTCCGCCCAGATTTTTTTTTTTCTCATTTTTTGTTTTTGTTTATTTTTCCTTTTTCTTCCACTATCTTGATTTCTGTGCTCCACCACCACCAGCCACCAATTGGAGTGCATGCAATATTTAATTTCTGTTTTCTTGTCATTTACTTTACTCCACCGCCACTCACCCCAATCAAATTGCATGCACTACCTAGCTTTTACTTTTCCTTTTTAATTTTCTACTTTTCCTAGTGGTTGCTACTCTTTCAAGAGCTCACACTTGAGAGACTGCAACTGTAACAAATGAATAAACAAATACTGCTCCATTAACGAACATAACATCACACTTAGCTTGCAAAATGGATGCTTAGACCAACAGGTTACGATCGGGCAGGGAGAAAAACGCAAGTCCGCCATTCTTGACTAGTCCTTTGAAATGACAGAGACCAATGAAACACTAGAGGAACTGCTGCTGATCTGATGAGATCCGGCGGTGTCGTGGACAATGTTGAAGCGACGGAGTAGGTCTAAAAGGTTCTACATGGCCACTGCTTGAGAAAGGGTTTGCGCCGGAGGAGGTTCTACATGGGCGCCAGAGGAGGCCAATGATGGATTTAATTCACCCGGGATAGTCCGAATTATTAAACCTGGATAAGAGAATATAGGAAATAAATAACGTAACGCAGAGATATCGTAAGGTCGCAGGGACCGTATATTGTATTAATTATCACTAATAAGCTATTACAAGACTTGATTAGGACAATAATGCTATAAGATAGTACTTCAAGAATATGTTGTGTCCGATAATGATCAGTGTCCCTTGTTAGGACAAGGAGGGAGCTTTTTATACCAGCTCAACCCCCCAACCGCACCCCTAGAACCGGGGGTGGTTAGATCGGCCCGCTTTGACCGCGTCCCCTCCGGGACCGGGTCCAAAGCGGGGCGACTCGGCATGGCCGAGCCGGGCATATGCCGAGCTCGGGCTAGCCGAGTCCACCATGGACCGGCTTGGCTCGGCAGTAGCCGGGTCCATGGTGACGAGCTCGGGTGTACCGAGCTCGTCCGTGGGCGGGCTCGGCCCATGGCCGAGTTGCTTTGGGCCGACCCGGCCACGGCCCAAGGTGTTGGGCCGAGGCGCCCCAGGTCCGTCTCTCCGGGTCAGTTCGTTCCGGGTCCAATATATCCATCACGAGTCCCCCACTCTCTTCGTTGTGATAAGTCGACAACGATAGAGAGTAGACACATTACGAGCTGACTCCCACGCGATTGCCTCGAGTTGATATTTAGCCGACCTCATGTGACCGAGCTCACCATGACCGAGGCACCTTGGGCCGAGCACGGGGCCCCACCACTATGCCCCGGGTCTATTCCATACTTCCTTGTCCCACTTTCCGGGGTCGGTTTTGTAACACCCCATGTTACGGCCCCTAAAACCAATTAATTAATTAACCCATAGCCCAAGAAAAAAAATAAATTATAATAATTAATTAGGGAAAAAGGCCCACCATAGTCCATGGGCCCTCATCCCTAAACCCAACCCCTAGTCCTAAAAGGATTAGACCCTAAATAAGACCATTAGATATATAAATAGGGAACCTAGAAGGCACCTAGAACTCCCACAAGAATAACCCCCACCACCCCAAAAGAGCTCCAAGAATCCCCTTAGAAGAAATCAAGAAAGCAAGAAAGCTTAAAGAAAGACCCTTCATAGCCAAGGAATTAATTAAGGCTAAGAGGTAACCCATGTCTCAACAAAACCTATTTTCATAGCTATGATTTCCCCAGTAGGATTTCCCCATATTATTGTGTATTGATGATTTGTGATGTTATTATTGATGATTAATGGGATAATTCCATGGGTGATCTTGATATCGGGAGATTCTTGATAATTATGGTGTTCTTAACGATTATGTGGAGTTCTTGATGATTATATGTTGTACTTGATAATTTTATGGCGTTCTTGATGCTTATGTGTTATTTGTACCGAATCTTGTAATTAGAAGACGATTCGTATTCTTGTTGGTATAAAAGTGATTAGAACCCTAGGTTGTATCGTATAATATTATTCTTGGTGTATCGGGTGGGGAAATCGCATGTTTGGGTGTCAATTATGTTTAGAAAAGCATGATAGGTTATGTGCCGTACGTTTCTCGTATTTGATCCGTTAATTGTCTACGTATTGATCGTTAATTGCGTTGTAAAGTGTCTAAGCATGGTTTCGGGTTCCACAATGGTTCCCGGGGCGTTTTGTGTATAAAGAGTCAGTGGGGGGTAGGTGGGGGGTAGGGGACCCGCCACCTACCCGCGGCCGGAAGGGGCGTCTCCGGCAGCGGGCAGCCGGCGGGCGGGCAGCTGCCCGCCGGCGACCCGCTGCCCGGAACAGTGTTTACCGGCGGGAGGGCAGCTGCCTGCCGGCGACCCGCTGCCCGGAACAGTGTTTACCGGCGGGCAGCCGGCGGGTGGCCCCCCACCCATCGGCTACCCGCTGGAAATCTCCCCCATTCGGGACCCCGACTTCCCCGTTTGATGTTTCCCCGATCCCCGTGGTGTCCCAACGGACTCCGTTCATCGTGCCGTGTCTAGTTTGATGTTTCAGGTACCGTTCGTAGGTTGATGAGTCTTATACATTGCATGCTAGTTGAATTGGTATCCCGTTGACCTAGGTGGAAGAAGTATGAACCTCTTAGGACCATTCTTAGTATGTGAAGGATCACGCATAGGTTTCGTTATACGCTTTCTCCCCCTTCCCAATGTTTTAATGTGGGTTGCATGTGCTTGCTATGTGTTATGTGTGCATGATAGCCCAATTCGGTTGCGATCGGATTGGTTATTCCTGAGCTGCGGTTCAGAAGCTGGCTGCGGTCAGATTTACACTCCCGGGCTGCGGTCCACCGTTTGGTTGCGATCAAACGTTTCTACATGAGCTACGGTTCATACTTTCCTGGCTGCGGTCAGATGACATACTCTTGGGCTGCGGTCCACTGTTTGGTTGCGATCAAACTATGATGAGATGCGGTTCATCGGTCGGTTGCGATCGACCCCTCCGTGTTGCGATACGGGGCAGGGTGCTGCGGGGCCGTGTCAGAGCTATATGCGCTGACCCTCATGTATGGGCATGCGATTGGTCCTGTGGCGCCAACAAAGTGTGCTATGTGATGAGATATGGATGAGTTATGAGTATCTTGGGGGATGTGACTATGGGATTTATGCTGGGGATTGTTTATGTTGGGTTATGATTATTATTTGTGCTCAGCTTTATCTGTCTTGCCTGTTGTGGACTGTATACGCTTGTTATAACTGTTGCTTGTGTCTAGCCTTATCTGTCGAGTCATTCCCGGTTTTAAAAGTTAGAGTTCGTAGGATATATCTTCATCCTCAAAATGCTTTCCGTATATCTATATATATCTCTATATGTATTGTATTTCAACGCGTTGGAGTGGGTTACCAGTATTTCTCGCTGAACAGATATATTTGGCTTTCAGGCACAGAGGATTAGAGCACTTGAGCGCGCTAGACTGGAACGTAGAAGTAGAGTAGTTTCCCTTTCGGCCTGCGTGCCATGTTATGCATTTATGTTTCGGAGGATATTAGTTAGATAGCCTGTGCACTTGGGTTCTCTAGCCCAGGTGTGGCATAGCACCCCGTACGCTTATGTTATACTTTGGGATTTAATGAGATGTTATCCTTGTTATATAAGTTTTAAATGTCTTGAAAATCTGGGGTGTTACAGTTGGTATCACAGCCTAAGTTTGACCTTAGGATAAGACTCTTAAAACTGGACTTTAGGACATTAGGCTTGAACTCTAGGTATTTAGGAACATAGGACGCGGGAATTTTAGGACGCGCGGTGAGATTGTGAAACCTACACATAAACCCCCTCACTTCATTCCTTCCTTGTCTAAAGAAAACCTTCCTCCGCTTATCACGTCAAAGAAAGACGCCAAGCTCTAATTTAATGTTCTTATAAAACATTGACTTAGAAAAACGACAGCATGGCACCCAACAGAAGACAATCGAGGACTCCGGAACCCACCACACACGACCCCCTGACCCAAACACTGCAACAACTAACGCAAATCGCCCAAGCACTAAGCGACGTAGCTCTTCGCAACAACAGGCCCCCACCTCCTCCATCAAACGCAAACTCAGACGTCGCCCGACAAGTTCCAAACCATCGACCGCCCACGTTCTCAGGAGAAGAGGACCCCGTGATCCTGGAGGAATGGATCCGGGCCCTCGACAAGATACTCGGGTTAGTGGAATGCCCAGAAGAACGTCGCGTAGAGATAGCCTCGTTCTACTTCGGACACGAGGCCAATCTTTGGTGGATCCACGAGGGTCCCGCTTACCAACAAGAACCAAGGTTCAACTGGGAGAACCTCAAAACACGACTACGAGAACGATTCTACCCAACACACATGAAAGCATCCATGTACGAAGAGTTCCTCCATCTGAAACAAGGGACAGCCACCGTCATGGAATACCACAAGCGATTCCTCGAACTGGCGCGCTTCGCACCGGAGCTAGTCCCCACCGAAGTAACCAAGATAGAAAGATTCATCTCGGGCCTCAACTTCGAAGTCCGAAAAGCACTAGTGGTAAGCCGACCTCGGACTCTCAACGAGGCTTACTCCAGTGCCGCCAATCTCTATCGAATCCAACTACTCCAGCGCGGGGTTCAAGAACAGAAACGAAAAAGGAATATCGGAGGGGGAGTACCACCGGTAAAAAGGACAAGGAACGACACCAACACAAGACCAAGCAACTTGACCAACCAAAGACCGTCCCTAGGGAACAATGAAGCAAACCCAAGGAGCTTCCCTTGCCCAAAATGCAACAAAAGCCATAGAGGGAAAGATTGCATGGGCAATCCCTGGCGATGCTTCAACTACAGAGAAGAAGGGCACAAGGCCTTCCAGTGCGTTCAACCCCAAAGGCCACGCCCCACCACCACAGGTCAACACGGAGGCAACACCCACCAAGGGAACTACAGCGCTCCCGGGAAAATATTCGTCATGAGCCGCACTCAAGCCGACCTCGGGAACGAGAGCAACCTCGAGGAGGGGAACCTAACCCCAAAAGACGAGGATCACACAAACCCCGCAAGAGAAAATCAAGAAGACGAATTCTGTCTAGGATAAACCGGCAATTCCTTGTAATCACCTTCATAGTAAAAAAAAAACTACTTATTTAGCGATTACTTCGGAATTTTATAAATAAAAGATTCGATTAAAATTCGATCCTGCTTATAAAGATGAAACCACAAACTATATCACCAACCCAACCCTTCCCCCACTAAAGGACAAAATAAGGAAAAAGACAAGGACCACACCATCAATAAATATTTAATGTTACCATTAGAAATAGAACCTTGGACCTCTCCTCTACAAGTTAAAGCCCTAACCACTAGCCCATGAGTGTTTCTTGAAACCACAAGGGAACACCCCCTTGTTAAACCCCTCCAAATCCCTAAAATCCACAAAACCCCCAAATCAAAAACCCTTCTCCTTCTTCTTCTTCCTCCTCCTCTCCTTCCCCATTCCTTCCCTTTTTCCCCCTCTCACGCACACCACCAACCAGACGCCGTCGCCACCCGGCCACTCCCCGACGACCTCGCGCCGCCGCACCGCCGTCCAAACTGCTCCGCCGGAGATCACCCGCAACACCAAAGACGCCGCCCACCATCCACCCGAACTCCGCCCGCTGCCATCGACGCCCCACGCCACCGAAGACCTCCACCGCCTCGCCGAGCAGCCGTCGAGCTCCGCCCCACCGTCGCCACCTCGCAGCAGCTCAAATCACCGCCAGAAAAGAGACCCGCCGGAAAACTCGCCGGAAAAGCGCCACATATCGCGATGCCGAAGAAACCCCTCAGAATCCGCACCCCGGAGTGGAGCAATGCCGATTACACCGTAATCGGAGGTAAAACACTTGAACCCGACCAATTCTCTCTGGAATTGGTTGATATGCTTAAACATCAAGGGCTCTTAGATACTTACCTCGCCATCAAAGGGGATACATACACCGACTTGGTGAAAGAATTCTACCAACACCTTGTGGCCACCAAACGGGGTGACAAAGTAGAAATCACCACCAAGGTCTGTGGCAAGGAAGTTGTGCTTTCCGAAGGCCGTTTGGCCAAGCTCTTGAAATTGACCACCACGGGTGTGTCCAACTATGACCGGAAGGGGTGGATTGATACCCAAACCACGGGGTACAAGGACTACCTCGGGTACCTACTCGGAAAGGAGGACGGGTTCACCTCGGCCACTCGACCAAACCGAAAGTGGCTATCGGCGGAGCAAAAGATATTGGTTATGATTGTAACCGATAGCCTCTTGCCCACCAATAACAAGAGCAAGGATGTGGGGAGCTTGGAGTGCACCTTTGCTTACTTCTTGAAACACAAAATCAAGTTCAACCTGCCGGCCCTCATGCTAAAACACATGGAGTTTTGCAAATCAAGCAACCGGCTTAGCCTACCCTACGGGATGATCCTAAGTTGGATCATGGAGAAAAAGGGGGTGGACCTAAGCCACACCGAGGTCAAGACCGCAAATGGCATGGTCTTTAACACCCAGAACCTACGCCGCAATGATATCTACTACACTGAGGGAGGACATTACCTCACCCTCGAAGAAATTTGCCAAAAACCTGAGGATGAACGAAGAGAATTGGTCGACCAATTAGACATTTCCAACAAGAAGCTCAAACGAGCAATGCAAGATTACGGAATCCTGGAGGGAAATGAGGACCAGGAGGAGGATGACGAACCCAACCCGTCGGTGCAACCACGATCAGGAGGGAACCCAAGGGAGCAAAACGAGGGCTCAATCAATGAACGCATACTCGCACAGCTCAACCGGCAAAACCAAATCATGGAGGAAGGGTTCTCATCATTGATCCGTACGACACGCGCACTAGATCAGAGGGTGGCAGCAATCGAGGTCACCTTGGGCACTCGCGGGACGTCCAGCTCAGGAGCAGGAGACCGAGGTAGACCCAAAACCTTCCTATCACAACACCACCAGAAATCCAGTCTACCCCAGCTAAGGCAAAACATGGGGCCACATTCCTAACCGGGAGGCCAAGATGCGGAATGCCTAGGGGGTGAAAGAATGGATTAACGCACCGGGCTTCGGGGACGAAGCCCCTCGTAAGGGGGGGGGGGGGGAGTGTAACACCCCGTGTTACGGCCCCTAAAACCAATTAATTAATTAACCCATAGCCCAAGAAAAAAAATAAATTATAATAATTAATTAGGGAAAAAGGCCCACCATAGTCCATGGGCCCTCATCCCTAAACCCAACCCCTAGTCCTAAAAGGATTAGACCCTAAATAAGACCATTAGATATATAAATAGGGAACCTAGAAGGCACCTAGAACTCCCACAAGAATAACCCCCACCACCCCAAAAGAGCTCCAAGAATCCCCTTAGAAGAAATCAAGAAAGCAAGAAAGCTTAAAGAAAGACCCTTCATAGCCAAGGAATTAATTAAGGCTAAGAGGTAACCCATGTCTCAACAAAACCTATTTTCATAGCTATGATTTCCCCAGTAGGATTTCCCCATATTATTGTGTATTGATGATTTGTGATGTTATTATTGATGATTAATGGGATAATTCCATGGGTGATCTTGATATCGGGAGATTCTTGATAATTATGGTGTTCTTAACGATTATGTGGAGTTCTTGATGATTATATGTTGTACTTGATAATTTTATGGCGTTCTTGATGCTTATGTGTTATTTGTACCGAATCTTGTAATTAGAAGACGATTCGTATTCTTGTTGGTATAAAAGTGATTAGAACCCTAGGTTGTATCGTATAATATTATTCTTGGTGTATCGGGTGGGGAAATCGCATGTTTGGGTGTCAATTATGTTTAGAAAAGCATGATAGGTTATGTGCCGTACGTTTCTCGTATTTGATCCGTTAATTGTCTACGTATTGATCGTTAATTGCGTTGTAAAGTGTCTAAGCATGGTTTCGGGTTCCACAATGGTTCCCGGGGCGTTTTGTGTATAAAGAGTCAGTGGGGGGTAGGTGGGGGGTAGGGGACCCGCCACCTACCCGCGGCCGGAAGGGGCGTCTCCGGCAGCGGGCAGCCGGCGGGCGGGCAGCTGCCCGCCGGCGACCCGCTGCCCGGAACAGTGTTTACCGGCGGGAGGGCAGCTGCCTGCCGGCGACCCGCTGCCCGGAACAGTGTTTACCGGCGGGCAGCCGGCGGGTGGCCCCCCACCCATCGGCTACCCGCTGGAAATCTCCCCCATTCGGGACCCCGACTTCCCCGTTTGATGTTTCCCCGATCCCCGTGGTGTCCCAACGGACTCCGTTCATCGTGCCGTGTCTAGTTTGATGTTTCAGGTACCGTTCGTAGGTTGATGAGTCTTATACATTGCATGCTAGTTGAATTGGTATCCCGTTGACCTAGGTGGAAGAAGTATGAACCTCTTAGGACCATTCTTAGTATGTGAAGGATCACGCATAGGTTTCGTTATACGCTTTCTCCCCCTTCCCAATGTTTTAATGTGGGTTGCATGTGCTTGCTATGTGTTATGTGTGCATGATAGCCCAATTCGGTTGCGATCGGATTGGTTATTCCTGAGCTGCGGTTCAGAAGCTGGCTGCGGTCAGATTTACACTCCCGGGCTGCGGTCCACCGTTTGGTTGCGATCAAACGTTTCTACATGAGCTACGGTTCATACTTTCCTGGCTGCGGTCAGATGACATACTCTTGGGCTGCGGTCCACTGTTTGGTTGCGATCAAACTATGATGAGATGCGGTTCATCGGTCGGTTGCGATCGACCCCTCCGTGTTGCGATACGGGGCAGGGTGCTGCGGGGCCGTGTCAGAGCTATATGCGCTGACCCTCATGTATGGGCATGCGATTGGTCCTGTGGCGCCAACAAAGTGTGCTATGTGATGAGATATGGATGAGTTATGAGTATCTTGGGGGATGTGACTATGGGATTTATGCTGGGGATTGTTTATGTTGGGTTATGATTATTATTTGTGCTCAGCTTTATCTGTCTTGCCTGTTGTGGACTGTATACGCTTGTTATAACTGTTGCTTGTGTCTAGCCTTATCTGTCGAGTCATTCCCGGTTTTAAAAGTTAGAGTTCGTAGGATATATCTTCATCCTCAAAATGCTTTCCGTATATCTATATATATCTCTATATGTATTGTATTTCAACGCGTTGGAGTGGGTTACCAGTATTTCTCGCTGAACAGATATATTTGGCTTTCAGGCACAGAGGATTAGAGCACTTGAGCGCGCTAGACTGGAACGTAGAAGTAGAGTAGTTTCCCTTTCGGCCTGCGTGCCATGTTATGCATTTATGTTTCGGAGGATATTAGTTAGATAGCCTGTGCACTTGGGTTCTCTAGCCCAGGTGTGGCATAGCACCCCGTACGCTTATGTTATACTTTGGGATTTAATGAGATGTTATCCTTGTTATATAAGTTTTAAATGTCTTGAAAATCTGGGGTGTTACAGTTGGTATCACAGCCTAAGTTTGACCTTAGGATAAGACTCTTAAAACTGGACTTTAGGACATTAGGCTTGAACTCTAGGTATTTAGGAACATAGGACGCGGGAATTTTAGGACGCGCGGTGAGATTGTGAAACCTACACATAAACCCCCTCACTTCATTCCTTCCTTGTCTAAAGAAAACCTTCCTCCGCTTATCACGTCAAAGAAAGACGCCAAGCTCTAATTTAATGTTCTTATAAAACATTGACTTAGAAAAACGACAGCATGGCACCCAACAGAAGACAATCGAGGACTCCGGAACCCACCACACACGACCCCCTGACCCAAACACTGCAACAACTAACGCAAATCGCCCAAGCACTAAGCGACGTAGCTCTTCGCAACAACAGGCCCCCACCTCCTCCATCAAACGCAAACTCAGACGTCGCCCGACAAGTTCCAAACCATCGACCGCCCACGTTCTCAGGAGAAGAGGACCCCGTGATCCTGGAGGAATGGATCCGGGCCCTCGACAAGATACTCGGGTTAGTGGAATGCCCAGAAGAACGTCGCGTAGAGATAGCCTCGTTCTACTTCGGACACGAGGCCAATCTTTGGTGGATCCACGAGGGTCCCGCTTACCAACAAGAACCAAGGTTCAACTGGGAGAACCTCAAAACACGACTACGAGAACGATTCTACCCAACACACATGAAAGCATCCATGTACGAAGAGTTCCTCCATCTGAAACAAGGGACAGCCACCGTCATGGAATACCACAAGCGATTCCTCGAACTGGCGCGCTTCGCACCGGAGCTAGTCCCCACCGAAGTAACCAAGATAGAAAGATTCATCTCGGGCCTCAACTTCGAAGTCCGAAAAGCACTAGTGGTAAGCCGACCTCGGACTCTCAACGAGGCTTACTCCAGTGCCGCCAATCTCTATCGAATCCAACTACTCCAGCGCGGGGTTCAAGAACAGAAACGAAAAAGGAATATCGGAGGGGGAGTACCACCGGTAAAAAGGACAAGGAACGACACCAACACAAGACCAAGCAACTTGACCAACCAAAGACCGTCCCTAGGGAACAATGAAGCAAACCCAAGGAGCTTCCCTTGCCCAAAATGCAACAAAAGCCATAGAGGGAAAGATTGCATGGGCAATCCCTGGCGATGCTTCAACTACAGAGAAGAAGGGCACAAGGCCTTCCAGTGCGTTCAACCCCAAAGGCCACGCCCCACCACCACAGGTCAACACGGAGGCAACACCCACCAAGGGAACTACAGCGCTCCCGGGAAAATATTCGTCATGAGCCGCACTCAAGCCGACCTCGGGAACGAGAGCAACCTCGAGGAGGGGAACCTAACCCCAAAAGACGAGGATCACACAAACCCCGCAAGAGAAAATCAAGAAGACGAATTCTGTCTAGGATAAACCGGCAATTCCTTGTAATCACCTTCATAGTAAAAAAAAAACTACTTATTTAGCGATTACTTCGGAATTTTATAAATAAAAGATTCGATTAAAATTCGATCCTGCTTATAAAGATGAAACCACAAACTATATCACCAACCCAACCCTTCCCCCACTAAAGGACAAAATAAGGAAAAAGACAAGGACCACACCATCAATAAATATTTAATGTTACCATTAGAAATAGAACCTTGGACCTCTCCTCTACAAGTTAAAGCCCTAACCACTAGCCCATGAGTGTTTCTTGAAACCACAAGGGAACACCCCCTTGTTAAACCCCTCCAAATCCCTAAAATCCACAAAACCCCCAAATCAAAAACCCTTCTCCTTCTTCTTCTTCCTCCTCCTCTCCTTCCCCATTCCTTCCCTTTTTCCCCCTCTCACGCACACCACCAACCAGACGCCGTCGCCACCCGGCCACTCCCCGACGACCTCGCGCCGCCGCACCGCCGTCCAAACTGCTCCGCCGGAGATCACCCGCAACACCAAAGACGCCGCCCACCATCCACCCGAACTCCGCCCGCTGCCATCGACGCCCCACGCCACCGAAGACCTCCACCGCCTCGCCGAGCAGCCGTCGAGCTCCGCCCCACCGTCGCCACCTCGCAGCAGCTCAAATCACCGCCAGAAAAGAGACCCGCCGGAAAACTCGCCGGAAAAGCGCCACATATCGCGATGCCGAAGAAACCCCTCAGAATCCGCACCCCGGAGTGGAGCAATGCCGATTACACCGTAATCGGAGGTAAAACACTTGAACCCGACCAATTCTCTCTGGAATTGGTTGATATGCTTAAACATCAAGGGCTCTTAGATACTTACCTCGCCATCAAAGGGGATACATACCCCGACTTGGTGAAAGAATTCTACCAACACCTTGTGGCCACCAAACGGGGTGACAAAGTAGAAATCACCACCAAGGTCTGTGGCAAGGAAGTTGTGCTTTCCGAAGGCCGTTTGGCCAAGCTCTTGAAATTGACCACCACGGGTGTGTCCAACTATGACCGGAAGGGGTGGATTGATACCCAAACCACGGGGTACAAGGACTACCTCGGGTACCTACTCGGAAAGGAGGACGGGTTCACCTCGGCCACTCGACCAAACCGAAAGTGGCTATCGGCGGAGCAAAAGATATTGGTTATGATTGTAACCGATAGCCTCTTGCCCACCAATAACAAGAGCAAGGATGTGGGGAGCTTGGAGTGCACCTTTGCTTACTTCTTGAAACACAAAATCAAGTTCAACCTGCCGGCCCTCATGCTAAAACACATGGAGTTTTGCAAATCAAGCAACCGGCTTAGCCTACCCTACGGGATGATCCTAAGTTGGATCATGGAGAAAAAGGGGGTGGACCTAAGCCACACCGAGGTCAAGACCGCAAATGGCATGGTCTTTAACACCCAGAACCTACGCCGCAATGATATCTACTACACTGAGGGAGGACATTACCTCACCCTCGAAGAAATTTGCCAAAAACCTGAGGATGAACGAAGAGAATTGGTCGACCAATTAGACATTTCCAACAAGAAGCTCAAACGAGCAATGCAAGATTACGGAATCCTGGAGGGAAATGAGGACCAGGAGGAGGATGACGAACCCAACCCGTCGGTGCAACCACGATCAGGAGGGAACCCAAGGGAGCAAAACGAGGGCTCAATCAATGAACGCATACTCGCACAGCTCAACCGGCAAAACCAAATCATGGAGGAAGGGTTCTCATCATTGATCCGTACGACACGCGCACTAGATCAGAGGGTGGCAGCAATCGAGGTCACCTTGGGCACTCGCGGGACGTCCAGCTCAGGAGCAGGAGACCGAGGTAGACCCAAAACCTTCCTATCACAACACCACCAGAAATCCAGTCTACCCCAGCTAAGGCAAAACATGGGGCCACATTCCTAACCGGGAGGCCAAGATGCGGAATGCCTAGGGGGTGAAAGAATGGATTAACGCACCGGGCTTCGGGGACGAAGCCCCTCGTAAGGGGGGGGGGGGGAGTGTAACACCCCGTGTTACGGCCCCTAAAACCAATTAATTAATTAACCCATAGCCCAAGAAAAAGAATAAATTATAATAATTAATTAGGGAAAAAGGCCCACCATAGTCCATGGGCCCTCATCCCTAAACCCAACCCCTAGTCCTAAAAGGATTATACCCTAAATAAGACCATTAGATATATAAATAGGGAACCTAGAAGGCACCTAGAACTCCCACAAGAATAACGCCCCACCACCCCAAAAGAGCTCCAAGAATCCCCTTAGAAGAAATCAAGAAAGCATGAAAGCTTAAAGAAAGACCCTTCATAGCCAAGGAATTAATTAAGGCTAAGAGGTAACCCATGTCTCAACAAAACCTATTTTCATAGCTATGATTTCCCCCGTAGGATTTCCCCATATTATTGTGTATTGATGATTTGTGATGTTATATTTGATGATTGATGGGATAATTCCATGGGTGATCTTGATATCAGGAGATTCTTGATAATTATGGTGTTTTTAACGATAATGTGGAGTTCTTGATGATTATATGTTGTTCTTGATAATTGTATGGCGTTATTGATGCTTATGTGTTATTTGTACCGAATCTTGTAATTAGAAGACGATTCGTATTCTTGTTGGTATAAAAGTGATTAGAACCCTAGGTTGTATCGTATAATATTATTCTTGGTGTATCGGGTGGGGAAATCGCATGTTTGGGTGTCAATTATGTTTAGAAAAGCATGATAGGTTATGTGCCGTACGTTTCTCGTATTTGATCCGTTAATTGTCTACGTGTTGATCGTTAATTGTGTTGTAAAGTGTCTAAGCATGGTTTCGGGTTCCACAATGGTTCCCGGGGCGTTTTGTGTATAAAGAGTCAGTGCGGGGTAGGGGACCCGCCACCTACCCGCGGCCGGAAGGGGCGTCTCCGGCAGCGGGAAGCCGGCGGGCGGGCAGCTGCCCGCTGGCGACCCGCTGCCCGGAACAGTGTTTACCGGCGGGTGGCCCCCCACCCACCGGCTACCCGCTGGAAATCTCCCCCATTCGGGACCCCGGCTTCCCCGTTTGATGTTTCCCCGATCCCCGTGGTGTCCCAACGGACTCCGTTCATCGTGCCGTGTCTAGTTTGATGTTTCGGGTACCGTTCGTAGGTTGATGAGTCTTATACATTGCATGCTAGTTGAATTGGTATCCCGTTGACCTAGGTGGAAGAAGTATGAACCTCTTAGGACCATTCTTAGTATGTGAAGGATCACGCATAGGTTTCGTTATACGCTTTCTCCCCCTTCCCAATGTTTTAATGTGGGTTGCATGTGCTTGCTATGTGTTATGTGTGCATGATAGCCCAATTCGGTTGCGATCGGATTGGTTATTCCTGAGCTGCGGTTCAGAAGCTGGCTGCGGTCAGATTTACACTCCCGGGCTGCGGTCCACCGTTTGGTTGC
The DNA here is from genome assembly GCF_001879475.1 of Ipomoea nil. Taxonomy (NCBI): domain Eukaryota; kingdom Viridiplantae; phylum Streptophyta; class Magnoliopsida; order Solanales; family Convolvulaceae; genus Ipomoea; species Ipomoea nil. Next base: position 3,168,810 of record NW_017619623.1, on the reverse strand, counting down.
GATCAAACGTTTCTACATGAGCTGCGGTTCATACATTCCTGGCTGCGGTCAGATGACATACTCTTGGGCTGCGGTCCACTGTTTGGTTGCGATCAAACTATGATGAGCTGCGGTTCATCAGTCGGTTGCGATCGACCCCTCCGTGTTGCGATACGGGGCAGGGTGCTGCGGGGCCGTGTCAGAGCTATATGCGCTGACCCTCATGTATGGGCATGCGATTGGTCCTGTGGCGCCAACAAAGTGCGCTATGTGATGAGATATGGATGAGTTATGAGTATCTTGGGGGATGTGACTATGGGATTTATGCTGGGGATTGTTTATGTTGGGTTATGATTATTATTTGTGCTCAGCTTTATCTGTCTTGCCTGTTGTGGACTGTATACGCTTGTTATAACTGTTGCTTGTGTCTAGCCTTATCTGTCGAGTCATTCCCGGTTTTAAAAGCTAGAGTTCGTAGGATATATCTTCATGCTCAAAATGGTTTCCGTATATCTATATATATCTCTATATGTATTGTATTTCAACGCGTTGGAGTGGGTTACCAGCATTTCTCGCTGAACAGATATATTTGGCTTTCAGGCACAGAGGATTAGAGCACTGGAGCGCGCTAGACTGGAACGTAGAAGTAGAGTAGTTTCCCTTTCGGCCTGCGTGCCATGTTATGCATTTATGTTTCGGAGGATATTAGTTAGATAGCCTGTGCACCTGGGTTCTCTAGCCCAGGTGTGGCATAGCACCCCGTACGCTTATGTTATACTTTGGGATTTAATGACATGTTATCCTTGTTATATAAGTTTTAAATGTCTTGAAAATCTGGGGTGTTACAGGTTTGCTCCAATCGTAATATATCCATCATGAGCGAGACTTCTTCTCTTCCACAAGAACACTAACAAGTCTTGGACTCCCTGGCATCGTGTATGAGTCTTTGATTTCTGAATTCACTTTTGGGCGATCTCATGAGGTAGTCGTCCTCCTCTCGGGTGCGCTCATGAGGTAGCCCCTCTTGGGCCGAGGTGCCTTGTGTCGAGGCGTCTTGGGCCGAGGTTCGTTAATGAGGGAGAGTAAACACGAGTCGCACTCCTTGGGTCTGAACCCCACACGGCCGACCCTAACGTGGCCGACCCCAACGTGGCCGACCCCAACGTGACCGACCCCAACGTGGCCGACCCCAACTTGGCCGACCCCAACGTGACCGACCCCAACGTAGCCGACCCCAACGTGACCGACCCCAACGTGGCCGACCCCAACCTCAAGGATTGGACTTGATAGCGGCTTGATTAGCGTCATCCCTTCTTTATCATATGGGTTCCGTTTTCCGCTCCACTACTTTGTACTTTTCCTAACATGTCTCTCCCCCCCGAAGGTAGGCACATTTGTGTCTCTCCTCCGGGAGGTGGGCACATTTTATGTCTCCCCTCCGAGAGGTGGACACATTTTATGACTCCCCTCCGGGAGGTGGGCATATTTTATATCTCCCCTCCGGGAGGTAGGCATATCTTATGGCTCCCCTCCGGGAGGTGGGCATATCTTATGGCCCCCATCCGGGAGGTGTGTCCTTTTGTACCTTGATTCGATAAGCATGCTTCCCCTCCCGGAGGTGGGCACATTTTATGTCTCCCCTCCGGGAGGTACTTCCTTTTGTCTTTGCTTTGTTAAACATGTTCCCCCTCCCGGAGGTGGGCACCTTTTATGTCTCCCCTCTGGGAGATACTTCCTTTTATCTTTGCTTCGCTAAACATGCTTCCCCTCCCAGAGGTGGGCACATTGTATTGACTTGGCGTTTTGAATGGACAATCAGCTCTCCTTTATTGATTCATTTTTTTTAGCACAATGCCTTATGTTAACCGTTTGAGCCTAGTCCCCCTGGACTAAGCTGCCGGGCACCTCCGCCGGGGTTGGTACGCGAGGTAGGACCTCGTGCCCCCTTAGGGTACGTTAGCCGCTTGAGCCTAGTCCTACTAGACTAAGTCACCGGGCTCTTCCGTCGGGGTTGGTACGCGAGGTCGGTCCTCGTGCCCCCTTAGGGTACGTTAGCCGCTTGAGCCTAGTCCTACCGGACTAAGTCACCGGGCTCTTCCGTCGGGGTTGGTACGCGAGGTCGGACCTCGTGCCCCCTTAGGGTGCGCTACCCGCATGAGCTAAGTCCTGCCGGACTAAGTCATCGGACTCTCCCATCGGGGTTGGTACGCGAGGTCGGACCTCGTGCCCCCTTAGGGTGCGCAAGTCGCTTGGCCGAGTCCTGCCGGACTAAGCCATCGAGCTCTTCCGTCGGGGTTGGTACGCGAGGTCAGACCTCGTGCCCCCTTAGGGTACGCTAGCCGCATGAGCCATGTCCTGCCAGACTAAGCCATCGGGCTCTCCCGTCGGGGTTAGTACGCGAGGTCGGACCTCGTGCCCCCTTAGGGTGCGCAATCTGCTTGGGCCGAGTCCTGTCGGACTAAGCCACCGAGCTCTTCCGTCGGGGTTGGTACGCGAGGTCGGACCTCGTGCCCCCTTAGGGTACGCTACCCGCATGAGCCAAGTCCTGCCGGACTAAGCCATCGGGCTCTCCCATCGGGGATGGTACGCGAGGTCGGCCTCGTGCCCCCTTAGGGTACGCTTGGGGAGGTCGGGTGAGTACTCGATTCTTACAACGTCGTTGGAGGAACTTTAAACGTCGTTGTAGGGGACACTACACCTCTTAAAACGTTGTAGGATGAGACGTCCCACCTCTTGGATGATCATTGGAGAGGATGGATCACCTCTTGCCACATCTTTGGAGGGGACGCTCCACCTCTTAAAACAATGTTGGAGGAGACGTTCCCCCTCTTGAAACATCATTGGAGAGGACGGACGACCTCTTGAAACATCATTGGAGAGGACGGATGACCTCTTGAAAGATCATTGGAGAGGACGGATCACCTCTTGCAACATCTTTGGAGGGAATGCTCCACCTCTTAAAACATCATTACAGGGGACGGACCCCCCGGTGGACCGGGCAGGTCCCTTTGTGGACCTCCTCTATGACTGACACCTAATGTAGCAAGGTGTCATTGGAGGACTTCTTGTAGTGTATATCACGGGGGACTATGTAGGTTCTCCCCACCGGTTTGGCTTCGACCTTGTCAAGGGGCAAGCAATCCATAACATGTTCTTCCGTTAGGTAGTGAGTGGGGCGTCCCCCATGTATTACCGTTAGGTAAATGACAAGGTCGGGGGCGGCACGCACGACCGCAACCATGGGTTAACAAGAACATATGTCAATATTTGAGCTCTTGGGGTTCGGGGGAGCAGGGTGCTTGACCTATCACGCCCCCTTGGGAGGGGCGGGGTAAATGTAGGCACCCCTCGAGAGACGTCGGGGCCAAGCAAGAGGGCTCGGACACCTCTTTGGAGCCCCTCAACGGGGTGGGTCGACAAGGTGGTAGCTTGTTGGGGCGCGACCATCCCCTCTGGGAGCTCGTTCATTCGCTTACGGAGCTGCTCGACCTCGTCACGATTGGTGCTTGGAGCTCGACCATTTGTTTCCTGACCTCTCATCTCGGGAGGCCTACTCGCGTCGCGGCGGAGCTCAGGGCCCGCGGCTTGGCGACCTTCGGGGACATGATTCTTCTGCCTGTAGTGCGTTAGGGGTTGGCTTTAGGCCCAACCTATCTCGGGCCGACACGCGCATACCCAGCCTCTTAATGGGGGGCCTAACATGGGTCGACCTCCCTCTATCACCCTCTCGATGGTGATCTTGGCGGATGTCACCCCTTCCCCGCGTGTTCGATGGTCGGGGTGAGTTGAGATCCTCTTCGATTTGAGTGTTGAGTGCCCGAGGTAGCCTAGTGCTTGGACCGATGCGCCCCTTGAGGGAGGTGGAGGCGGGGTCGGCATCCTTTGTGTGGCCTCCAGACCGTCGTGCGCACCTCCTTGGGGACCCTCTGTGAGGTGAACCAAAGTCGTAGAGGATTGCTAAAGGGTAACCGCCCCCTCTTATAGCGGGGCGGATTTAGAGGAGGGGCGATAGAAGATGGCACCCCACCGCTGTGATGTTTGGTGAGGTGATCTCTCAAGTCCCCGACCTAGTGGAGGGGGCCGGTTGGAGGCTAGGGGGCCCGTTGGGGCCGTTCTCGGTTGCGGCGAGCTGGGTGCCACGGGAACCGTTGATGTGGTCGAGAGTTGGATCTCGACCTTATCATGGTAGCTGGTTGCGGTGGACCACTGAATATAGAACACGCTTGAGCTGGTACAGCAGCTCTCAACAAGAGCACTAATGATGGATTTAATTCACCCGGGGTAGCCCGAATTATTAAACCCGGATAAGAGAATATAGGAAATAAATAACGTAACGCAGAGATATCGTAAGGTCGCAGGGACCGTATATTGTATTAATTATCGCTAATAAGCTATTACAAGACTTGATTAGGACAATAATGCTATAAGATAGTACTTCAAGAATATGTTGTTTCCGACAATGATCAGGGTCCCTTGTTAGGACAAGGAGGGAGTTTTTTATACCAGCTCAACCCCCCAACCGCACCCCTAGAACCGCGGGGTGGTTAGATCGGCCCGCTTTGACCGCGTCCCCTCCGGGACCGGGTCCAAAGCGGGGCGTCTCGGCGTGGCCGAGCCAGGCATGTGCCGAGCTCGGGCTAGCCGAGTCCACCATGGACCGGCTCGGCTTGGCAGTAGGCGTGGTCCATGGTGACGAGCTTAGGTGTACCGAGCTCGTCCGTGGCCGGGCCCGGCCCATGGTCGAGTTGCTTTGGGCCGACCCGGCCATGACCCAAGGTGTTGGGCCGAGGCGCCTCGGATCCGTCTCTCCGGGTCGGTTCGTTCAGGGTCCAATATATCCATCAACCAATGAAACACTAGAGGAACTCCTGCTGATCTGATGAGATCTGGCGGTGCCGTGGACAATGTTGTAGCGCCGGAGGAGGTCTAAAAGGTTCTACATGGCCAGTGCTTGAGAAAGGGTTTGCGCCGGAGGAGGTCTAAAAGGTTCTACATGGGAACGGGGGAGGGGGGTAATAAGCGGTATGGTTGGACTTAATAACTAGTAGTTGTCAGTCAACAAAACTCTGTGCCTAATATAATCCTGGATTGATGGGATACAGGATGATTGATGTTAACACATTCAGTTACGGTACTCAGACTGCTCAGTAGATACCAGTACACCATCTAGGGTTTTGAGTCAGGTCTGAGGCAAAACATGGCTAACAGTTTACCGTTAAGAGGCAACACAACAGAAACATCAACTATGGCTGGAGATCAACATGGCTACGCTTCCACTATCATACGAGGTCAGGTTTCTCGTATACTATAGTTTATTATAGTTAGACTATTTAGATCTAACATTTGGTATCAGAGCCTTTATAATCTCTGCCTGGTTGATTGTATTGCCTGAGAAAAATCAACATTAATTTCATATACATTAAGATTTTGTATATGGTTTGGTTTTCAATTACATTCAAATTTTATATTCAAGATATAAATGTAGAGATATATCTATTCGGCTTTGATATAACTAAACATGTTATTGCTTGTAATTGATTTTGTACTGTTGAAATTGCTTTTTAACCTTAAAGCATAATTTTGATCTTTTTTTTTTTCAAAATTATTGAATCTGGAATCTGCTCACGCACGCCTGCCTTCATTGTTTTGCCGGATTTTTGGTTATCCGATGGAGGATCCCACCTGCCTTCATTGTGTTTTTCGCCGGATTTACTATTTTTTCCGGTAACCACTACCGGCAACGCAACTGGGAGCGAGGACAGCAGCAGACTGCGGTGGTGGGCATCACGCCTCCCTCTCCTCCTTCAGGCGATGCTAGACGACGACGCTGGTCCTTCAGGTGACGGCGACACGACTTTGGTTTGCAGGCAGAAAAATGAACTTAATAATATACATACTCATAATTGATTTATTGACCAACTAACAAATGAAGACATAATTCCCCACCATTAGTTGGACATACTAAATAATCAATTTTTGGTTCCAATTAAAGTCCAACTAAATAATGAAGATGTAATTCCCCACAATAGTTGGACATACTAAAAAAAAATAAAATAAACTGGGCCTATTTAGCATTTTGGGCTTGCTTCAGTTTCTCCATCATCATATTTGGACTTCTTCTAGCTAATTGATCAAATTAATTCATCTTTCAGCTATTATTAAATTATCATTCAATTTTGGAGCAAATATTAAGTTTTAATTTGCTATTTGAATTTTAATTTAATGTTAAAGGTGCAAATTAAATTGCCTCAAGTGTTGCAATTTACTTAGGATATATGGGTTAATAATACATTAATATGCAAATCCAAGCATGCTACGTATATTTATTAAATAATTATTTTATTATTATAATTATACATTTATAAAATCATGCGTTAAGGTTGGATATAGCATATTATTAATTCATAAATTCATTATTAAATATCATTCAATTTTGGATCCTTAGGTCAATTTTAGATATTATGACTTACTAAAGTAGCTTGTTTTGGTTTCCCTTTAATTTTGAGCACATTTTAATTTGATGTGTCTTTGGGACTTTAGAACCTATTTTGAACAAGCTATTTAGGACCTATTTTGGGTCATTAAAGTATGGTTCCCACCATTTTGATTGATATTTTAATGATAATTATAGCTCTTTTTAATTGTAACATGTTTATTAAGTTTTGATTATTACTAACTACCATATTTTATAATGGTATTCATCGTTGGTAATAATATTAAGTTTTTGGTCAACTTCAGTATTAGACCAATTTTCATCCATGTTATAATTCACTTGGGCCATTGAGGTCTATGAGTCTAATTTGAGTGATTAAGTGCTATAATTATTGTATTGGTCTGTTTTGAGACATGAAGGATTAAGGGTTTAATTGTTATTTTGGCCATTAAGAATTACAAACTATTGTTTAAGTTGATTAATTTTTTAATCTATCAATAGTTTTTTGGGGCCTTAATAATAATATTAACTCTTTAATTTTATGGCAAAAGCAATATAGTTAGTATATTGTTTGTCTAATGGTAATTTGGTTATTACCTAACTTCAATCTCCCTAAGTATCATAATAGTCATGATTAATTATTATGTGGCAAAGTTGAGATTAGTATTTGGCATCCCTTAATTACAGTTTTGCCACTTATTAAGTTAAATTCGACATTATTAATTACTGTTATTAGTTTAGGGGCTAATCCCTTTTATTACTTTTCATAATAATTATCATTTAATGGTAATCTGCTATATTTGGTACATTAGCATGATTACCACTTCATTTTACATGACTATTAATGTTGGTGATTAAGTCTTACCAATAAATTTTTTAACGTACCATTGGACGCTACATCAAGGTTACTGACACCGACAGTGAAGATGAGAGAATTCTGGAGTTTTTCTTCTCTTGTGGATCATCATCGTTGTTACCGCAATGGGGAGATGCAGTTTGCATCATTAAGGTTAGCCATTAATTATCATTTATGGTTATTATTGATAATTAGTGCTACAGTTACAGTTAATCGCTAATTTGGACTAGTTACATATTTTATCTGTAGAAAAATGAAAACATTTAAAGGTGCATTACCATACTTTAGTTTGTCGTTATTATTAATGTTAATAGTGATTATAATGTTAATTATTGCTATTAATAATTAATTAATGATGACATTAATCTTGTTATGGTATTCAGATATGTACCTTGAACTGTTTTCAATTAAATTTATGTGACAATACTCCAGTTCAGAAAATAATTTTCTGGACATTAATATTTTTCGGACTTCAAATTTTATTAAGTTTTCAAAATTTTTTCCGAAAACGGTTATAAATGTTAGCGGTTTTAACCATTGTTTTTCATATTTATTCTCCTACTTAATGTGATAATATTATTATGGCTATTTATTGCTATTTTGATTATTTGCAATTTTGCCATTAATAATAATAATATTATCAACTGGTTTACGGAGAGTGGTTTTGAATCAATTTAGTAATTTTGGAAAAACATATTTTCTAGGCAATTGACTTTTGCCATTAATTCCATAATTCATTTAGTTTTTTGAATTATGACTGCCCATATTTGATTAAGTATGAATAAATGAATATTTGGTTTAAATTCATATTTTTTAGTTGGTTCATACTCTTTAGATTGTTTTATGCATTCGATCACATTAAGTGCATAATATTAAGTTTAATTATGCAATTAGGGTTTGTGAGATTTTGATTTACAAATGCTAGCACATCCTTTTGGTTTGATATTGTTTGAATTTGTAAATTCAGTTATTTCTCATAAATTTGATCTTTATGCATTAAAACATTTTGTCATGGGCTTACAGTTTAACAAAATTTTAAAGTATATATTCAGTACATTATTATTCAAAATGTTGGGTCTCTTTTGGTTTGGACTCATCGGTGTTTGAATATTAAGTTTATACTTTAAAATCTCATATTGTAAATTGCTTTAAGTTATGCAATTTATTTGGAGTATATGAGTTTTTTTTTTTTTGAAAATTGGAGTATATGAGTTTAATGTTTAATTTTATGCATATTCGTCCTAAGCATAATATTATGTTTTTAAATTATGCAATTTAATTATGCCTTTAGCAATGCATACTTTGAGATGTAATTATATTAGTTCCTATTTAAGTTGGACTTACGCATAAACTTTAGTCGCGATAGTGCCTAAATTTAAGCACGTTTAGTCCGCTAATTTAGTTCACCATTTAAGCTTTAATCATTGGTGAACCCTACAGTTTTCTGGTGTATACCCTACAGTTTTAGGTTCATACCCCCAAACAGTTATACATTAAGTATATATGAATCGGGGAGACATACTAGTTTTAATGGCCATGAGTTAAAAACATCTTGAGCCACTAGTCTCCTTAAATTGATACTCTATTTAAGGAATTGGTTTTCAGTGAGACTTAGTCTCTAACCGCCTTTCCTGGGAGTATATTTAGATTTTCCCATCACAATCTGGTATAATCTGTTTGCAAAAATTTTAAGCATTCCTTGCCAATATGATTTTATTTCGTTTCATTAAAGAATAGCCAAAGCATCTTTAATTTACTGAAATATCTTGAGTTTTCAATCTTGGTTAATTAAGGAAATGCTACAGCATATTCAGCTACCTAAGATTGTTAAGTTTTAATCACATAAAGTTTAGGCAAAGAATTGACAATTGTTTAGTGATCTTATAATTTTAATTTGGTTTGGGAGTAGCCACAGCATCCTTAATCTGTTAAAATTATATATTAAGCGGTTTATTTTGATCACATAAAGTTTTGGACATATCATTTGTGATTAATTGTATGTAATATGATGAAATTTAGCACACAAGCAATTTCGTTATATTTGTATAATTAATCATGATGAAATACTAGACTACGGTCATAATTTAGCCCACATGCAATTATGTATCGGAATGTAGTTTAGTAGTTTTATCAGTGACGATAGAAATAAATCAATTTATTTACTTTATGGTTATTTGTAAATAATTTCCAATTTTATCATGAAGTTTAATTTTATGATGTAAACTTTAGATCATATTTCTTAATTTGCCCACATGGATTAAGAAAAGGAGCATGATTTCTTAAGTTTTATCATAATGGTTGTAATGAATGTTATTGAATAAAACTTTAGCCTACAGACAAGTTTTATGTCATTTGATTCTTCAACTCATTTGATAATGGTTTCATCATAAATAACTTTTTCAGTTGGATCTAATTGAGTAAAACTTTAGCCCACATGCAAGTTTTATGTCACTAGATTCTTCTGGCTCTTTAGTAATTGAGATAGAATATTATCATAAGGGTTTAATTGGATTTAATAGAATTAAAACTTTAGCCCACAAGCAAGTTTTATGTTAATAAATCCCTTAACCTATTAGATAATAATTTTATCACAATTTCTTAGAGTTATAAATTCAGTTCAATTATAATTCTAAGTTTCATGATTTGCATTGGCAAAATATGTTTTTCAGTCACTTCCAAAAATTTAGTCACTTCTATTAATTAATCCACGAATCTTGCTCGGTTTTTCGGACTACCTGTAGTAAGTTACGTGATTTCACATACCTCTTGGATTTCAATAATGTTAAAATGTATCTTTTGAGCCAAATTCTAACTTGGTTTTGAAAGATGTATTTTTTTTTTTTTTTAGTATGTCCAACTATGGTGGGGAATTATATCTTCATTATTTAGTTGGGATTTAATTGGAACCAAAAATTGATTATTTAATATGTCCAACTAATGGTGAGGAATTATGTCTTCATTTGTTAGTTGGTCAATAAATCAATTATGACTATGTATATTATTAAGTTCATTTTTTTTTTAATTTCGCTGAAGGATATTTTAATCTGTGGGAGTGATCATTTAGAAAAAGATCATTAAGATACTCCACTAAAGTTTTTGGATTTAAGTATTGTATTCATACATTCCAAATTGGGTTGTATGTCAAACAATAAGTCCAAAATATTCCACAAGTATTAATTTTGTATTTGTTCATATAAATTTGTAAGTTCAAATTATTGAACATTTGGTTGTGCAACATATTTATGGAATTGTTGTAACAATATTAAGGAATTTATTAGAACAAAAGCATTTAACTAGTGGTGCACTGTAATTTAATGAATTCTTCAGTGATTAATAGAGTCTTTAGTTTCTTCAAAATTAATCCTGGGCCATTTTGGTTTGTAGGGCTCAAAACAATTTTGTGGGACATATAAGTAAGACTCATTATGTTCAGTTCATTTAAAATGAACATTGAAGTTATTTGGGAAGTTATGGTGTATGATTAAGATTCCAAATTCATGGACTTAGACCTTTGGTTTATTGTCTAAGTTATTGGAATGCTTCTGTGACTTGACTATCTTTTGGCTATTTTTGATGAGTGGGAGTGACAGACGTGTCAACTCCAAGCTCTTAGCTATTATAGATAGTACTTAAAGTTAACTTATAAAGAAGTCATGGAATATAGTTAGCATTATGCTAACATTAAGAGATCTCTACTTAAGGCATGCTTATAAAGTTTTAGAGATCATACAATGTACTCTTTTGTACAATTTGGATGTGTTTTCTCCTTCAGTTGTGCACATAATGTATTTTGAGAAACATCCCTTAAGATACCGAGAATAAACATAGGGTTTGTTCATAAAGGACCTAAGTTGGAGAATTAAAATGCATGTGACCACAATGGATACTACTCTGATTAAATAGAGGACATATCACTATGATTCGTGTGTTTTGTTCTTTGATGATGGTTGTGCTAGTACTTGCACCAAGTGGGAGAATGTAAGATTTTCCCTAATAATATATATTATATATATTATATATTAGGGCCTTAATTAAGTGGTGCAAGTTGACTAGGCTTATTAAGTGGTCTGGTTGGACTTAATAACTAGTAGTTGTTAGTCAACCAAACTCTGTGCCTAATATAATCCTGGATTGATGGGATACAGGATGATTGATGTTAACACATTCAGTTACAGTACTCAGACTGCTCAGTAGATACCAATACATCATCTAGGGTTCTGAGTCAGGTCTGAGGCAAAACATGACTAACGGTCTACGAAGCAACACAACAGAAACATCAACTATGGCTGGAGATCAACACGGCTACGCTTCCGCTATCATACGAGGTCAGGTTTCTCGTATACTATGGTTTATTATAGTTAGACTATTTAGATCTAACAGAAACTTCATAGCGGTGAGGGGATGGCGAAGATGAAGTCTGATGGTCATCTCTCTTCTCCAATTTATACCTCCGGCGGCACTCAATTTTTGGCGAGGATTGTTGATGCTGTTGTGACAGGCCTGCGGGGTGGATCTACTGGTGTCCATGGATGCATGCAAGAAAGCCGGGTTTTGATTGTGAAACCAGTATCTTTTGAAGAAGTATACTTATGAAGACCATCCAAAATCACACGGCTTCTAGTCAACTCTATAAATATGTAATAAACGCAATTTTGCACAACCAAACAGAGTAGTGCAGCGGTCGGTAGCTTGAGTACCTAGGTTCGAACGCTCTTAATTTCTAGAATTACTTTCACAGTTTTTTTCTTTGATGGTAGAAACGTAACTTTTCGTCACGATCCCCACAGACAGTGCCAAAATGATACGATCCTAACAGACGGCGCCAAAATGATACGGGTAATTGCTGTGTACGTAAGATGTATGTATGAACAATGATGTAGCCAAGGGAAGTATAGCTTAAGAGTTCTTTTATACATGTTGTTCTTCTATGCTTGTACAGAGAAGAGAGAGGAAAGAAAATAGTGTATAGATTGAGAGTAGAGCTAGTGGAAGTGAAGGGGCGAAACCCCTAACTTGGAGCGCTAAGGCCCTATTTATAGGGCCAAGGGTTGGCGGGTTGACCTTGACCCTGACCCGAACCATTTGACCCGACCCAATTAGGAGCACAGAGCGTACGGGGAGTCTGAACTCGGGGTATATTCCCCCTCAATAATTTTGATATTTAATTAAAAAAATAGTGCACAAAAAGAATAATAGACAATGTAGTGAATATATTCAATTGATGAATTTGAATGTAAAGAATTTTTACATTGGAGAAAAATAAAGACAATATAACTAATAATGAAATTATTTCTCTGAATTAATTTATTGATAATGAATAATTTTTTTTAATAAAGACATTGTAGGGACAATGTAACGAATATAATCAATTTATTAATTTGAATTTTGAATGTAAAGAATTTTTATATTGGACAAAAATAAAGACAATATAACTAATGAAATTATTTCTCTTATTTAATTTATTGATAATGAATAATTTTTTTTTTTGAATAAAGGTATTGTAGACACATAATTATAAATTAAAGAAATGCATATGTATTATATTTGGTTGTAGCTACAAAATTATTATTTAATTTAATAAGAATAAAATAGAGTACTAATTATGTCAACTTTGATTGGGATGTGGTTCGAACCTAAGACCTTTCTTATTGAAATCATTGAGTAAGTTAACGGTGAACTAACAGAAATTAACGGAAAAGATAATATTTAACAGAAAAGTTAACGGATAATCATTTTCATTAAAGATAAATTAAGAAATCTCAAGGAAAAGTTAAAATCTGATCAATATGAGCCATTCATTTGATTAAAAATTTTGACCGCCATTTTTTCTACCCATTATAGGTCTAACTCTCTTAGGCTCTAATTAGTATATAATATATATATATATATATATATATATATATATATATATATATATATATAGTAGAAGTAGATATAGTAGATAGATAGATTTTGTATACTTAATTGCTTGCTACAGAATATATAATTATCTTAATCAAAAATATTATTATTATTACCTTAATTCATGTCTAATCTATATCCATATATATTTAAGTTAGGAATAAGGGTAAATAGACCATCCAACTGCACACAATAATGTAATTAGGCCACTGAACCTAAAACAACAACAATTAGGTCTCTAAACTAACTAATTTCATTCAATTAATCTAATTTACAGATTTTGTAGGTTAGTAATAGGTCACCCAAAATTTAAAATACTTTTTAAAAAAATTAATATTTAAAAATAATAAATTAAAACTTTTTTTAAAAAATACGTTTTCCGTGTCCTCCGGAGACGAAGAGTTTCTTCGTCTCCATGGCTGGAGAGGAAAAAACTCGTCTCCGACGGAGACGGGAAACTTTTTTTTAATTATTATTTTTAAATAAAAATTAAAAATATATATTTTAAAATTTGGGTGACATGTTACTAACCTGCAAAACCTGTAAATTGGCTTAATTGTGAAAATAATTAGTTTAGAGACCCAATTATTATTATTTTTTTAGGTTGAGTGTCCTAATTGCATTATTGTGTATAGTTCGATTACTTGGGAACGGCTCTTTGGGGGCTTCCCCGGGCGTCGAACAGACAACTCAGAACTGGTACGGATAAAGGCAATTCGACTGTTTAATTAAAACAAAGCATTGCGATGGTTCCTGCGGATGCTAACGCAATGTAATTTCTGCCCAGTGCTCTGAATGTCAAAGTGAAGAAATTCAACCAAGCGCGGGTAAACGGCGGGAGTAACTATGACTCTTTCAAAGTAGCCAAATACATCGTCATTTAATTAGTGACGGGCATGAATGGATTAACGAGATTCCCACTGTCCCTGTCTACTATCCGGCGAAACCACGATCATTATTCCTTTTTAAGTTATCAATCTTTTTACAGTTACTAATCATATTATTAATGCCTAACCCTATAAGTTAGGAACCCAGACGTGCATCCATCCATCTCTCATTTTTTTTCGGCCATCTCTCTCTTTCTATATAGATACATGTATACAATATATATTCATACACAGAGAATTACTCTAAGATTTCTTTCCTTCTCTTAAACACACTTAGCCGACCCACTCATCTTTTTCTCTCTTTCGGACCAACCCTTGGCGTGGAAGTAGACGGGGAAGCTTGGACGAGGTGGATAATGATGGTTTTTTCAGTGATCGTCGATAGTAGATCGACGGCTATGGTTATAGGTGGTGGTCGGTCGTGTGATTAGGAGTGGTGACGGCGGAACATTCCGGCGAAGAAGTTGATGAAGTTGAACGGATTTGATGAAAAAAAGTGGCGTAGATGATGATGAACTATTGGTTCGGCAAATAAAAAAAATAAAAGGGAATTGGAGAATGATGATTTGGGGATGATGACATTCTGATGATGATATTAATGATTGTTTGGATAGTGATGAGATGATGAGGTAATAATAGTAATTATAATTATAATAGTGATAGTAATAATAATATTATTAGGTTGATTGATTCATAGGTTGTTTATGAAAGTGGCTAGGATGCTATTTCAAGTGTTGATAAAAATTTTGGATTTCGAGGGTAAGTTTTCATGTTTACCAAAATCATTTTTCTCATAAATATTTTTATGATATGTGAATGTGATTATGATATGATATCTATATATATCAAAATTTTATGTCCAAAGCTATCTCTACAAAGTTATGTGCGATATGATGTTGATGGGGTATGGACCCCGGGGCCCAAAGTCGGGGAAGAAGAAGAGAAGCCCAAAGGTAAGAGCGGTCCGGAGAGAAGAAGGGGCCAAGCCCAGAAAAGGGAAGGCCCAAGAAGAACATGGACCGAGCCAAGAAGTCGGCTCGACCCTGAGGTCGGTGCGAGTGTCAAGAGACCGTTGGGGCATTTTAGAGGCTGCTTTAAAGGCACAGGCAAAGAGCCGTTAGGAGGCCCAGTAACGGCCACCCAACGGGCTCGAGAGTTAAAAGAGAGAGTTAACGGCCCCATTTATGGTCTTAAATCTATGCTTTAATGGATTCCAAGGAGACCCACTATAAAATGGCTCCTTTAATCCATGCCAAAAGAATACATACACATACTCACGAAAATCATTATTCCCTTCTATTTTTGAAAGGTGAATCCACCAACTACGGTTCTGTTGGACCTCCCTGGGCCTAAAAACCCTAAACCAACACTGGCGCCGTCTGTGGGTATCGTAATGAAAGGTTACGCTCGTTCTTGTGCATCGAGAGAAGAGTCAGAGATAGAGTAGAGAGACGAACAAGCAAAAACAAGGGGTCTTAAGAAATGACTGATGAACGAAGTCACGCCTCCGATTGTCGTAGCGTGCCAGAAACAGACCTGAGAGATCAGTTGAACCAATGGAATTCGCAGAGCCAGGGAGATGACTCGGCACCTCAAAACCGGCCTCCATCGATAATACCTCTCACTCCCGAACAGATCCAGGCCATTGCTAGCGGTGTAGCTGTGCAGACTCGGGAAATGAGAGAGTCATCGGTCTCCCGACCGCCGAATCCGCAACCGCAAAACCAGCACCCACCACAAAGGTCTGATAAAGGCGGGCGAGAGGATCGAAGGGCAGAGGATCCGCCAGATCGATCGGTACACTCGAGACTGGCCCCAAACGTGATGCGTCGATCGGCAAAAGAGCGGCTGGGTAGGGGAAAACCCAGTCGAGCGCGGACAGGCCAACAGAATCGTGACGCCATCCGAGAGAGAGCTCATACCAGAAGAACCAGAACTCAGGGGCGACAGACTGAGAGGCCCGCTCGCAACGAAGAACGGCAAGCCGAGTTGCAAACCGGGGAGAGTACCGAGTCCAAGAGAAATCATACCAGGAATTCCGGCGAAGTGGCTTACCTAGCTCAGGAGTTGCGCAATTTGAAGGAACAAGTGGAAGGCAGGACCAAGTCTCTAGGTCGGACGTTACTCACCGCCTTGCCCTTCTCAGTCGAAATCATGGCATACAGGATACCCGGTGACTTCAAATTTCCGGAGCAAGCTACTTTCGATGGATCGGGCGACCCACGCGAACACCTCCTGAGCTATCAGGTAAAGATGCAAGTTTTAGGGGTCAAGGACCCTGTCATGTGTCGCGCCTTCTTGCTGACCTCGAAGGGGTTGGCCCAGATATGGCTCGTTGCCTTACCACCGGGGACGATCCGCAGCTTCGAGGAGTTGGCCGATCGTTTCATGAGTCACTATGCTGCCAACATAAAGCCTCAAAAAGACCTTACGCACCTTGGCGACATCCATCAAGATGAGGGTGAGTCCCTCAAAGCGTATTTAGCTCGGTGGCAGAATGAAATCCAGTCTATCGAAGAGGTCGAGGATCAAACCGCCCTAACATTTTTCATCGAGTCACTCCGATCCAGTCAGTTATATCGAGACTTGTGGGATAACCGGTCGGCCACGTACGCGGAGGCCATTCACATGGCAAACAAGCGAGCCAACACTGAGCAAGCGATGAAGTATAAACGACAATGTGAGGTCGGAGGAGCCTCTAGAGGGAAACGAACCCGGGCAGATGCGAAAGAAAGACATCAGGATCCACCCAGGCGACATAGCCGGTACTCATCGGCCGACCCCCCAACACCCAAATCATGAGGTCTATTCGGTAGCGCCGCCCCCGCTGCCTCCGCCCAGTAAGCATACGGCGATTGCTGACCCGGGTAAGCCATCCAAGTACTGTCACTACCACAAAACTTACACTCCCAACACGGAAGATTGCTACTACCTGAAAAAGATTATGGAGGGGATCATCCAGCAAGGTACGTCGCCCCCTAATCAATGGCGCCGAAGATCTACGTCTCAAGCCAAGGAAGACGGCGAGCCCTCTGGGTCGGCTGAGGTAAACCGCGGCAAGCAGCCGGTAGTTGAAGAAGACGAGGCTTAGTGGAGACAAAAGCCGGTCATTAATATGATAGTTGGCGGACCTGTAGGAGGAGACTCCTCTAGCACTCGCAAGACCTGGGCCTGGCAGTTGTATGTGGGGACAGTATATGGGCGTGAAGGTAGCCCGAAAAAAGCATGCAGGGAGCCCATAACCTTCACGAATAAAGATTTACCGACTGGCCAGACACCGCACCGCGATGCCTTGGTAATCGCGATGGATGTGAACGGGGTGGTCGTTCGACGAATCCTGGTAGACACCCGGGAGTAGTGTCAATGTCTTGTATCTAGAGACCTTCACCAAGATGGGCCTTGCACGGGAGCAGCTGACCCCAGCGAAGACACCCCTGGCTGGCTTCACGGGAGACTATATAGAGGCCGAAAGATCCATTACCTTGCCAGTCGAGGTCGGCAGTTATCCCAACGTACAAAAGTTGGATATGAAATTTATCGTGGTGGGGGGTCGGCCGATGTCTTTTCTTGAAACGACAACGGTTTTCGAACCGTTGTCTATTAAGTGTTGTTGAAACCGGTGTTGTTAAAAGTCATACACATAGACAACGGTTTTTAACCGTTGTCTTTTTTAGAAACGACAACGGTTTTCGAACCGTTGTCTATTCAATGTTGTTGAAACCGGTGTTGTTAAAAGTCATACACATAGACAACAGTTTTTAACCGTTGTCTTTTCTTGTAACGACAACGGTTTTCGAACCGTTGTCTATTAAGTGTTGTTGAAACCGGTGTTGTTAAAAGTCACACACATAGACAACGGTTATAAACCGTTGTCATTTCTATCAACGACAACGGTTTTTGACCCGTTGTCTATTCAATGTTTTTGAAACCGGTGTTGTTAAAAGTGATGCACATAGACAACGGTTTTGTAACTGTTGTCTTTTCTTTAAAAGACAACAGTTATAAACTGTTGTCTATTGTGTGTTGTTGAAATCGCTGTTGTTAAAAGTCACGCCGATAAACTGTTGTCTTTTGTAGAAAAGACAACAGTTTCAAATTGTTGTCTATTGTAAAATAGACAACGATTTTTAACCGTTGTCTCAACGGTTTTTAACCTGCTTAAATTTTAATCATATACCAAAAAACAATTTATCCATTCACCATGGCCAACTGTAGTTACATAATTTTGCACAAGCTAAGGTTCAAAATAACAAGTGTAAATACTTCCATGACCAATTCTCATCGAATCAAATATCATCCAAGTCATAATAATACAAAAAACAATTCGACGAAGTCATCATAATACTACAACAAACAATTCCACGAAGTCTAAAAGATCACAACGTTCTAATGATCAAATCATACCTACTGTATATAACTTGATATAATATCGGCCCATTCAGAACGCACCAGATCAATAACCGCTTTGTCATATTCAACTTGTTGGAACTACATGTAAAAAGTGAGTAAATAAATTAGTAATTGCAATGAAATTCGAAATAAGTTAGGAGTAATTTTCAAGAACCAATATACGGTAATAGAGTTTTAGCAGTTCTAAAGGCAAGAGCTTTTGTATTTTCTCTAATCTCTCCACTTTAAACTTTGTGAATAAAATGATCAAATTAAAAACTAAAAAGCATTCATTCAATAGACATCAACAATAAATGGAGTACTCAAAATTATACTGGCAACAAGAATCTCAAATGCATCATATTTCCACTTTGAAACATTGAAATCAAAATAATTTTAAACACGAATTAGAAATTGAATTATTACCAGTGCTTGAACAGAATCTTTATCATCAATGTCCGGCATGTTCTCAATTAAAGTCTTCAGGTAAGCCATGACATAGAAACCGCATTGGTTACTATCCGGCTGACGAGGAGCCTACAAATGTTAAATAAGATTTGCATGTGCATTACAATTTAACATATACAAACACTTATATCTAATTAGTTACAAATATTAAATTACCTTGACAATTTCCCAAGCAGTTTTACTTCGTCCTTTCTTTCCATTCCCAGAGGCCGCATGAACCATTTTAATAGCCCTTCAAATATATTGTTGATTATTCAGATTATGTAATAATCATACTGATATAAATCGAAAGAAATAACAAAAAAAAAACTTACATTTCTACAACATGTTTCCAATCATCATCGCGAATGCGATGACTAAGAGGGTCCCACAAATAAACAATATCCTTACTGACGTTGATAACTGTCAGAATCCAATGGAAACTATACAGAAACACAAAATTATATTACATCAATAGAAAATAATATGCAATGGAAAGTATAATTGTAATCATTCTTACCCTACATTACATGGCACCAAAAGTGATGCACTACTTGGATTGTCAATTAGTCTGTCTGCTAAAGCTCGTGCCCTACTTTCCAACTGTTTGTCTAGGAAATTTTTATCTGTTCTTGTCGTTGGCACATGACCTACATGACATGGCTGCATAAATCTGAATTTTTCAAGCTTGTTGTCTTCCATCATCTTTTTATACAAATACCTAACATTGGAATGGAAACTGAATTAGAATAACAAAGCATAGAAGTGATAAGTATATATAATTGACTCGAAATATATATTAAATCATACCATATGTACACAGCAATACATGTGTACGATATTGGCATCAATTGACAAAACGGAGTCACATCTTCGTCGTGCACATATAGAGTACATTCTTCCCCGAAGACATTTTCATCTAGCACTATTTTTAAACTCTCTCCATTCCCAAGTGCACGCTTGTAATAACAGTATAGTAGCCATAATGACTTAGGCATACTTGAGGAGTTCAACTCAAGCTTTTTGACTTCCTTGCTCGGTTTCTTCTTAGGCATACTTGAGGAGTTCAACTCAAGCCAAAACAAAAACTTATTAAATGAATATAATTATACAATTAGTAGTAACTAGCAAAACAAAAACCACATACTTAAAATACTAACTAACTAACTAACTAACTATATATATATATATATATATATATATATATGTACACACACACACTAACAGTATACTATATATATGTGTGATGAAATATATATATGTTTTATAATTAATGTTGACACGGAATATATATTCTATACTAACAGTATAAAATATATATACTAATTAGTGTTGTTAGAGTATATATATATACTATACTGTTAGTGTATTTTTTTTGGTGAGGATACTGTTGCAGGTTCTAGAACAAATAGGGCTGCTAGAAAAAGTAACGAGAATGGAAGTGATAGGAAGAATCTGAGGGGAGGTATAAATGGAGCAAGGAGTAGTAAGGTTTGAGAGAGGTCTGACATGGTGGAATGGCAAAAGAGAGAGATATAAATACCACCATACATATTACAGACTTAAGAATACAATAACTTCATTAATACCTTGAAGTAAATCTGCATAAGTATACTCTATTTCATTCAACTGCAATGTGTAGTCAAAGGCTCAAGTACTCATATAACTACAAATTTACTTTCAACCACATGTGAATCCTTTCACAACAGATTAGGCAGAATAAATGATAACACTTGAATTCATTAAAAAGTATCAATCATAACCTTAATGTGGCAGTTACCTCAGAACAAATTAAGCAATATAATTCTGCAAAAAACTAAGATTTCCTAGTGCCAATATCACATAGAATAGTTTGATTACCTCAACCTCAATAATAAACATGCCATGACAAACTCTAACCATTAAAAAATATAACTGACCTATTGGAGCACTGGGTAACTGTCCGTCCTTCAAGGGAAGCAGCAACAACCTGCCAATTACTCTCACCAAAAGCTTCCACAGCAGCTCTCAGTGTATTATCCTCCTCCTCAGTCTTCCTAGTTCAACCATCTGCAGAATGTTACAAACTAATTACATCAATTTCTATTACTCAAACAGTCAACAGAAGGATCAAATACTACAAGCTTCCTCAATTATGTACAAGGACTTTGTTCTGCACTCCCACTGCTTTTATGTGGCTATATCTCAACAGATTTAAGGTTGTGATCAAAAGATTTAAGGTTTGCTTTCTCAAACTGCAACTTGTTTTCCTCCTACTCTATTCCCATCTTTTATATCAATCATGTCCAATCCAATCAATGAACTAACAGATACTACATGTCTATGAAGAGTGTACCAGTAACAAAGGGCCGGCCTGAAACATCAGGTCAAATATTCAGAGCATAGGACCAAAGTTTGAACACAGAGCATGAAAAACACAAAGCCATATAAGCTTATACCTTCCATTCATGCGCTGTGGTTCAGAAGGAAGAGTAGCTCG
This sequence comes from Ipomoea nil, assembly GCF_001879475.1. Taxonomy (NCBI): domain Eukaryota; kingdom Viridiplantae; phylum Streptophyta; class Magnoliopsida; order Solanales; family Convolvulaceae; genus Ipomoea; species Ipomoea nil. Next base: position 3,147,439 of record NW_017619623.1, on the reverse strand, counting down.
CACACGTGTTTTCTCCTGTACGCGGTCGGCGGTCGGCGAGGGCGGTACGCAGTCGGCGGTCGGCGAGGGCGGTACGCGGTCGGCGGTCGGCGAGGGCGGTACGCAGTCGGCGGTCGGCGAGGGCGGTACGCCGTCGGCGGAGAGCACACGAGGAGGTTATCGGAGACTGGCGTGGCGGAGAGGGAAGACCGGCGTGGCGGAGAGGGAAGACTGGCGTGGCGGAGAGGGAAGACTGGCGTGGCGGAGAGGGAAGACTGGCGTGGCGGAGAGGGAAGACTGGCGTGGCGGAGACAATTTTGGACTAACCCTAATTTTGCGCTCTTTTGTCTGGGAGGGAAGACAAAAATTTCCCAAGTTTGTCTTAGAGGGAAATTTTAATTTGTCTTAGCTTAGAGGGAAATTTCATAACAAAATAATAATTTAATTACTCGAGTCGCTACATCCGGTCAATTAAAATAGAATCGGGTATATAGGTACAGAATACGAGATTCATAGATTTCTATAATGTAGATTCATAATTTCTAATTTAAATACAGTTGTATAGATTAATAATTTATATATAGTAAATTCATAATTTCTATACTGCAGATTCATAATTTCTGTATTGTTGATTCACAATTTCTAAAATGTATAGTTATAAACACTTGGGAATATGAACATCGCAAATTATAAACACAACGTTCTGTAATTGTATGTGAATATAGATCAGAGTTATTCAATCATTATGAATATGCATTTCAATTCAAAAATTATGAATATATAGTTTGGTAATTATGACATACAGCTAATTAAGATCGCGGCGGCAAAAGAAATGGGATATAGAAAATTGTACGGCATCGATCAACTACTCTTTCATATCCATTCTCAACGTGTTTCAGGCATGCCGGAGGGGTCGATTACCAACAGTTTCAACCTTGTTAGTCATGCGCTAGCCGGAAGGGTCGATTACCAACATATAGCTAACCTTAGCTTGTTAGTGAGAGTAACACATCTTTTGTACTAATAGTGAGAGTATATTTTTAATATAAATATAAAATTAAAATTTCGTCACTAAATCATAAACTTTTAACTAGAGTAATTTTTAACCGTCACAAAAATTATGCAAACAATACATTTAATGAGGGATTTTTTTACCCGTCACTAAATTTTTGTCACTAAAAGCTGTTTTTCTTGTAGTCTACATAAGTGTTGTTGTCGCTTGGTGGGTTTAACTTAGTTTATTATGTTAGTGGTCCTAGGTTCTATTCTTCTTGGGGGGAATTCTTTAACTATTTTCTAAAATTGTTGTCTTGGTTTTCACAAACAACACAGAAACAACCCAGTTATATACCAGATGTTGCACTTTTAAACATAAGAGGTTGTGTTGTGTAGTTGGTAAAATTGTGTACTTGTTAAGCATGAGGTCATAGGTTCGACTCTTCTAGTTAACATCTTCATTTTTATTTTATATACCTGTTAAATAATGATGCGCAACGAAAACGGTTGTTTAAAACCGTTGTCTTTATAGTGTTGTGTATTCAAATACACTTAAAGACAACATACCAAAGACAACGGTTAAATAAAACCGTTGTCTTAAACAAATAACGAACATGCAAAGACAACGGTTTTATAAAACCGTTGTCGTTTTAGTGTTGTGTATTCGATTGTGTTTAACGACAACACACCAACGACAACGGTTAAATAAAACCGTTGTCTTTTTTTAAAAAAAGAGCGCACAAAGACAACGGTTTTAAACAACCGTTGTCTTTCTAGTGTTGTGTATTCCAGTGCGCTTAAAGACAACACACCAACGACAACAGTTAAAAAAACCGTTGTCTTATTTAAAAAAAAAACGCACATAGACAACGGTTTTTAAAAACCGTTGTCGTTGTGGTGTTGTCTTTTCACAAAATGCACAAAGACAACACACTTATAACAACGGTTAAGTAAAAACCGTTGTCTTTGACAAAAGTGTTGCATCAAAGACAACGGTTTTGGACCAAACTGTTGTCTTTTATACAAAAGACAACACTTTTCTTAAAAACTGTTGTCTTTCTAGTGTTGTCTATGTGCATTTTTCTTGTAGTGTAGCCTGCTCCCACAACGCCACTCTCGGATGACCTGGCCTAGAGGACTTGGGAGCGTTGATCTCCATTGAGCATCTGTGCATGAAGTTTCGCACGCCGACTGGAGTAGGCGCAGTACGCTGCGATCAAAGAGTCGCCCGTGAATGCTACCTGCAGGTCTGCCGAGGAATGGGAAAATGAGAAATGCGGGTGCATGAAATCACTGAGCGGACCACAAAGAAAGCGATGCCATCCCGTCTTGAACCAGCTGTGGAGTTTGAGGAAATAGAAATTGATCCGGTCAGAAGAAAGAAAATAATATTCCTCTTGGCTCCTTCTCCTTCCCCATTTCGGCATTCCTCCATGTATTCTTAAAAAAAATGTATACTCTCCCTTATTTCCTTCAAGATTGAAGAGGTCCCTTCAAGTTAGTAAGCATTCTTATTATATTATTGTTTTTATTATTAAGGGTAGAATAAGATATAGGGTTTTGTTTGATCATATGTTTAAAGAATGTTGTTTTTTTGTTTGTTATTATGTGATGATGATTGATGGAATGACGGATGGATGAGGAGGTGATGGTTAGGTTTTAACAAATGGAATAATATGTGATGTTTAATTTCGACGAAGCTTGGATGAAGATTCAATGATGATGTTGTGAATCTGTAAAAAAAAAAAAAATGTTATGGAAAAAAAAGTTGGCATGAAGATGATGATGCTAAGGTTTCTTTTCATGGTGGCTAGAATGCTATTTTAAGTGTTGATACGGATTTTGGTCATCGAGGGTAAGACTTCATGTTCACTAAAATTATTATTTTTCCCGATTATTGTATGTATTGTTATTATTATATGTGATGTTATATGATATATGCTATTAATGTGCACATGAGTGCATTTATCGATATATGCTATATGCTACCCAGTGCTTGGAATCTCCTGAGGGTGTGCACATAGGTTTTGGTCTAGTTTCCAAGTGAATTTAAAAAAGATTGGTTACTTCTTCATATATAAAAATTTATTCTCCATACAAGAAAAAGTTAACTTCACATGTATTTTGAAAAACTGTAAAAGTATATTAGTTTTGAAAATTCAAATCCAAGCCCATATTTTACGGGGTGGAGTGAAACTTACTTGGCTTATGCTAATTTTTGTCTACTCTCTATTTTTGTGTCAAATTATTTTTACAGGTGAACTTTGATAGGAATTCGAGATGAATTTAAGTTGAGAGCGAGTCTAGTCTATCAAGAATAGACATATTGGAGACTTTAATTGATATTTGAGAAAATATGATTGTATAATTATTTCTAGTTAGTGTATTAAGTTGGATTTGGTTATTTATTTTAAATTGTATTTAGCCTTAGCGTTTGGGTATAGGAAAAATACCTAAGCATGACGGTAACAGCCATTTCCTTTCGGGATAGATGTTTAGTCTTTCGCTATGATTATAATAAATTTTCAATTAAAAAAAATTATTTAAGGAAAATTTGATTATGAAAATTGGGGTGTTACAATATACATACATACATACATACATATATATACACACACACACACACACACACACACACATATATATATATATATATATATATATATATATATATATTTTGGTTTTGTGCATCAAAATTAATATAAGAATTAAAATAATCATTCCCAACAAAATTGGTTGAGAAGTTTATTTTCCATCCTTTTGGTGGGAAAGAATAAAAAAATTAAAAAAAATTATATTTTTCTTCGAGTACAAATCATACGTAAATGTATTCCTTAAGGACAAATTCAAGTATGCTAATCCATTTACATAATTAAACTATTATTATGCCAAATAGTAAACCATATGTAAATCTATTCCTTAAGGACATATTTAAGTAAATCATACGTCAATGAATTAGTATAAAAGTATGCCAAAAGTAAATAAGAACATATAATACCTCCATATCTTCAAGCATGGATTCTAAGGTTGTCGTGGTGTAAGCTCTGTGGTTGTTCTTGGTTTTGTACAGATGAAGCAACTGTATCCTTATTACCCGCACAGTACTGTAGGCATTTATTTTATTCCATAAAATAAAAGTAGGAGCCATTATATGTAGATTTTTTTTATTATGTGGCTAAAACAATGTGATACAGTGGAAGATGTGGAATTGGTAAGGTTATATAATTCTTGAAATGTATGATTTATATAGTAGTATTGAAATTGATTAAATAAAAAGTATATTAGGAAAAGTATAAAAATAGACTAATCAAATGAGAGAAAATGAGCAAACATCTTGTGCTTAGATGACATGTAGTGACTATCTCCCATATGGGAGGTTATGAGATCGAGTTTCAGTGGAAGCAGTGTTGACTCTTTGTGTTTCAACAGGTTGAGAAAGTATAGATGAACAGATATTACAATTAATTAATTCCTTAATTCTTTAATTGTCATAATAATAAAAGTATAAAAAAAAAAACATCCTAATAAAAGCTTATTCCTTAATTGTCATAATAATAAAAGTATAAAAAACATCCTAATAAAAGGTGAGAAAATGTCTTAATTAGTAATATCAGTATAGTAATTTGTCTAATTATTGGTTTAATTACCATTTACAAAAATAGTCTACTAAAAATTGTCATAATAATAAAAGTATAAAAAACAACCTAATAAAAGATGAGACAAAAATAGTCTACTAAAAATTGTCATAATAATAAAAGTATAAAAAACATCCACTGTTGGAAATTATGGAATTTCCGACCACCTTAAAGTGATCATAAATCAAGTTGAAAGTAAAAAGTGGTCGGAAATAGCAACAAAGGTTTTTCCGGACACCAAAAATGGTCGTAACAAGACTTTCAAATTGATTTAAGATCACTTTCAGGTTGTCGGAAATTTCAAAATTTCCAGCAGTGATCCTAATAAAAGATGAGAAAATGTCTTAATTAGTAATATCTGTATAGTAATTTGTCTAATTATTGATTTAATTACCATTTATAAAAATAGCCTACTAAAAATTGTCATAATAATAAAAGTATAAAAAAACATTCTAATAAAAGGTGAGAAAATGTCTTAATTAGTAATATCTGTACAGTAATTTGTCTAATCATTGGTTTAATTACCATTTATAAAAATAGCTAGCCTACTGAAAAATATGAAAATTGCGTAATAAAATTATCCGTATACACTAATATGAATTTTTGGATGCCAAGCATCTTGTGCTCAGATGTCATGTAATGACTTTTTCATATGGGAGGTCATGAGATCGAGCCTTAGTGGAGGCATTATTGACTCTTTGTGCTTGAACAGATCGTACAATGTAATCTATTCAATTAAAGTCTAGATCAAGCAATGCCTCTATTGAGGTTCATTCAATTAAAGTCTAGATCAAGCAATGCCTCTATTGAGGTTCATTCTCATGACCTCCCTCTGCCATCCGAGCACAAGGTGTTTGGCAGCTTAATTACAATTAATTCCATTATTCCTTAATATTATAGTACACTAATTTCGGATACTAATTTGTCTAATTATGGACTTAATTACCATAATACTTATTAGTCATGATAGATCGGTACGTTGTATAAAGCGCCTGCAGATCGCGACCAGTCATCTTCGAGCAACTGGCCATTCAGGAGAGCAGACGCCTACTCAGGCGAAGATCGGCCGGCTCGAGTCGAACGACCAAGCCCGGCAGTGGGTGTGCCTTCGGTTGGGTTTGTATATGAGACTCGGTTGGGTGACCAGCCTCAGAAGTCGGTGTATCCCCGGCCGAATGCCTTACGGAATTCGGGTGGGCGACCAAGCTCCACGGGCGGTGTGTCCTCGACCGAGTACCACTTAGGAACTCAATCGGGCGACCAGGCTCCACGGTCGAAGTGTCCTCGCCCGGGTACCACAGCCCCGCAGGACACTGCCCTGGCAATCAGGCGTCCTCGACTGGGTGCGCATCCAGAGGCGGTTACGGGCAGATTTCGCGGAGACTTCCTTATTTAATTTAAGTAACTTCCTTTGTTAGCTTAGACACTTATGGTATGAAGTAAACCGGATTCCATATCCAAATTGACTCTACGTCAACCCTACTTCCCATATAGAGTTGGCTCTACGTCAGTCCTACTTTCTTTGTAATAAAATTGTACTCTAGTATAAATATATCCCAGGGATCACCTGTAAGGGGACGACGGCAATTCTGGCACCCTAAGTGGCCGAAATTCTAAAGAAATAATATCGTGTTATTCTCTCTATCCCTTCACTCTTTTATTATTACAAATCCCTTTTGTAAGTATTTTATGGTAGTGTTGACCAGCCCACCGGCACCCTAGAGCTGTAAAACCAACAAGTCAAATATTATACTAAAATCTATTCAATTAATTCCTTAATTAGAATACTAATTGATAGTGTACATACGGTTACCCGTATGATACAGTACAATTGTCTAGGGCTTGAGTTCGGGAACTAGCGACAGTGGGTCAAGAAGCTCCAGGTCAAGCAAAAAGTCAAAAGTCCCCCCTGGCCCCTTCAGTAATAAATGCGGGTATATATAGGGGTTGGGGGGGAGACACCCCGGGTCCCCGGCATGGTGGACGCGTGGCTTGCATGCATGTAACACCCCTTGTTACGACCCCTAAAACCAATTAATCATTTAACCAATTATCCAAAGAAAGAATTAAATTACAATAATTAATTAGGGAAAAGGCCCACCTTGGTCCGTGGTCCCTCACCCCTAAAACCCAACCCCTAGCCCTAAAAGGAATAGAATTAGCAAGCCTATAGTATTTGGACCCTAATTAGGACTCTTAGATATATATAAATAGGGGACATAGGAGGCACCTAGAACCCCCACCACAATAATCTCTCACCACACCAAGAATTCCCCTAGGAGAAATCAAGAAAGAAGAAAGCTTAAAGAAAGACCCTTCATAGCCAAGGAATTAATTAAGGCTAAGAGGTAACCCATGTCTCAACAAAACCTATTTTCGTAGCTATGATTTCCCTCTTAGGATTTCCCCCATATTCTTGTGTGTTGATGATTCGTTATAATGATCTTGATAATTGGTGTTATGATTCCATGGGTAATCTTGATAATAAGAGGTTCTTGATGATTATATGGTGTTCTTGATGATTATATGATGTTCTTGATCTTTATATGATATTCCTACCGAATCTTGATATTAGAAGATGAATTGTGTTCTTGTTGATTTAAAAATAATTAGAACCCTAGGTAATATCGTGGAATTCGTATGGTATTATTCTTGGTAGATTGGGTGGGAATTTTGTATGTTTGGGTGTTGATTATGTTTAGAAAAGCATGATAGGTTATGTGCCGTATGTTTCTTGATTTTGATCCGTTAATTGTCTATGTGTGTTATCAATTGCGTTTGAAAGTGTCTAAGCATGGTTCCGGGTTCCACGGTGGTTCCCGGGGCGTTTATTTGTGAAGAAGAGTCAGTGGGGGGTAGGGGACCTGCCACCTACCCGCGGCTAAAAGTGGCATCGCCGGCAGCGGGCAGCCGGCGGGCGGGCAGCTGCCCGCCGGGCACCCGCTGCCCGGAATAGTTGCCGTCCGCGGGCAGCCGGCGGGTGAACCCTCAACCACCGGCTACCCGCTGGTTGCACCCCAATTCGGGATTTTGGCTTCCCCGTTTGATGTTCCCCCGACCCCCGTGGTGTCCCAACGGACTCCGTCTATCGTGCCTATGTCTAGTTTGATATTTCGGGTACCGTTCGTAGGTCGTATAAGTCTTATACATTGCATGCTAGTTGAATTGGTATCCCGTTGACCTAGGTGAAAGAAGTATGAACCCCTTAGGATTATTCTTAGTATGTGAAGGATCACGCATAGGTTTTGTTATACGTTTTCTCCCCCTTCCCAATGTGTTAATATGGGTTGCATGTGCTTGCTATGTGTTATGTGTACATGATACCCCAATTTGGTTGCGATCAAATTGGTTATACGGGCAGTCGGATGGGTTGAGAACTATATCGACTGTTAACCAGGCCGGTTGCGATCTGTCAGGTATATAAACATTATATAGGGCTGCGGTCCACCGTTTGGTTGCGATCAAATGGATTATACGGGCAGTCGGATGGCTTGAGAACCATACTGACTGTTAACCAGGCCGGTTGCGATCGGTCAGGTATATAAATATTATATAGGGCTGCGGTCCACCGTTCTACATGAGCTGCGGTTCATTTTCCTGGCTGCGGTCAGATGACATACTCTTGGGCTGCGGTCCACTGTTTGGTTGCGATCAAACTGTGATGAGCTGCGGTTCATCGGTCGGTTGCGATCGACCCCTCCGTATTGTGAGACGGGGCAGGGTACTGCGGGGTCGTGTCAGAGCTATATGCGCTGACCCTCATGTATGGGCATGCGATTGGTCCTGTGGCTCCAACAAAGTGTGCTTATGTGATGAGATATGGATGAGTTGTGATTATGAGTATCTTGGGGATGTGACTACGGGATTTACGTTGGGGATTGTTTATGTTGGGTTATGATTATTGGTTATGCTCAGCCTTATCTACCTTGCCTGTTGCGAACTATATATGCTTGCTATAACTGCCGTTTGTGCTTAGCTCTATGTGTCGAGTCTATCCCTGTTTTAAAAGCTAGAGTTCGTGGGACATATCTTCATGTTCAAAATGCTTTTCGTATATCTATATATATCTCTATATGTGTTATATTTCAACGCGTTGGAGTGGGTTACTAGCATCTCTCGCTGAACAGATATATTTGGCTTTCAGGCACAGAAGAGTAGACAATGGAGCGCGCTAGAATCGTGGAGCATAGAAGTAGATAGTTTCCCTTTCGGCCTGTGTGCCACGGTTATGCATTTACTTTGTTGAGGATATTAGTTAGTTAGCCTGTGCACCTGAGTTCCCTAGCTCAGGTGTGGCATAGCACCCCGTAATCTTTATATTATGTTTTGGGATTTAATGAGATTTTTTACCTTCTTTATATAAGTTTCAAAAGTTTCGAAAATCTGGGGTGTTACAGTTGGTATCAGAGCCTATGTTTGACCCTAGGATAAGACTCTTAAGACCAGACTTTAGGGCATTAAGCTTAAACTCTAGGTACTTAGGAACATAGGATTCAGGAATTGTAGGACGCGCGGTGAGATTGTGAAACCTACACATAGCCCCCTCACTTAATCCCTCTCTGACTTAAAGAAACTCCCCCTTCCCTTATTACTTCATGGTAAGGATACAAAGTAACATCGACTTATGAACACTAGGATGGCACCAAAAAGGAGACAAACAGGAACACCGAAACTCCCCACTCAGGAATTCTTGACTCAGAATCTACAACGCCTGGCCCAAATTTCCCAGGCACTGAGTACTACCATTCCCCAACCTTTACCAACAAACGAGAACTTGGAAATCCACCACCAAGTCTCGGCGCATCAACCACCCACCTTCTCGGGGAATGAAGACCCCACGATCCTCGAGGAATGGATCGGAACTTTTGACAAGATATTCCGGGCAACCGAATGCCCAGAAAACCACCAAGTCAGAATAGCCTCCTTCTACCTCAGACACGAGGCCGACACCTGGTGGGTCCACGAGAGACCCACATATGAGCAAAGCCCCGAATTCAACTAGGAAACCCTAAAAACACGGTTGCGAGAACAATTCGATCCCGACCATCTAAAAGCCACCATATACGAAGAGTTCCTCCACCTAGAACAAGGGGCAGCCCCGATCACGGAATACTACCAGCAATTCCGCAGACTGGCTCGCCTCACCCCCGAACTAGTACCCGCCGAGATGATCAAGGTCAAGAAGTTCATAACAGGCCTTAATTCCGAACACCAGAAAGCCCTGGCCACACAAGAACCAAGGACCCTCGGGGAAGCCTATGCCAAGGCATTCCAACTACAACAAGTAACAAACCAACCCCGGGAGACACACCTGGGGTACAAAAGGAAACCTGAGGGGAATCGCACAAATCCCAACCGAGGACCTAAAAGCTCCAGGACCGTCTCACCCCCGAAGGTCACGACACCGATTACCCAAGGAAGAATCCTCACCCTAAGCAAAGCCAGGATCAGAGACAGCAACATAGTCTCCGGAACCTTCCTAGTACACGCCACCCCCGCCACTATACTATTTGATTCAGGGGCTACAAACTCATTTATAGCAACCGAGTTCGCCACTCAACTCAGCCTTAACGCCAGCACCAAAGTCCAACTCCAGGTCAAGGTGGCCTCTGGCGAAATCATGAAATGCGACCGCATGTACAAGAACGTAATGATCACCATCCAGGGAGTAGACTTTCCCAGCAACTTAATACAGTTCAGACTGGACGGGGTACAAGTGATCTTGGGCATGGACTGGCTAGGGAAATTCTAAGCACAAATCCTGTGTGGAGAACAAAAAGTGGTCCTACGGAGACCAAACGGAAAAAGGGTGTCATACCGCGGGACCCGCCAGGATCCGGGGATCAAACTTGTGAACATGATGAAAATAAAGAAGTACCTAAACCAAGGAAGCGAGGCCTTCCTATGCTCGGTCGAGAACCTCAACACCAAACCACCCGAACCACAATCCATTCCGGTGGTAAACGAATTCACCGACGTCTTTCCAGATGAAATCCCCGGGGCACCCCCAGCCAGGGAAGTCGAGTTCACCATAGACCTCGTACCTGGCGCTGCCCCGATCTCTAGCACCAAAAGAAATGAAGGAACTGAAAACACAACTCCAGGAATTGCTAGATAAAGGTTACATCCGCCCCAGCACCTCCCCATGGGGAGCACCGGTACTATTTGTTAAAGAGAAAGACGGGAGCATGCGCCTATGCATCGACTACAGGGAACTTAACCAAGTCACAATAAAGAACAGGTACCCCCTTCCCCGGATAGATGACTTGTTCGACCAACTTAATGGGGCAGGGGTGCTCTCAAAAATTGACCTGAGATACGGATATCACCAAATACAAGTGGCCAAACTAGACATTCAGAAAACGGCCTTCCGGACGCGTTACGGCCACTATGAATTTACAGTAATGCCCTTCGGACTCACCAATGCACCCGCCATATTCATGGACCTCATGAACCGGGTTTTCTGACCCCACCTGGATGACTTCGTCATTGTATTCATTGACGACATCCTAGTCTACTCCCGAAACAAGGAAGAACACGAAAGGCACCTCCGCATAACCTTGCAAACTCTAAGGGAACACCAACTATACGCTAAGTTCTCCAAATGCGAATTCTGGAAAGACAGCGTGGCCTTCCTAGGCCACGTGATAACCAAAGAAGGAATTAAGGTAGACCCCGCCAAGGTCCGTGCCGTTAAGGAATGGACCACACCAAGTTCGCTGTCAGAGGTCCGCAGCTTCCTAGGCCTGGCTGGTTACTACAGGAGGTTTGTACCCGACTTTACTAAAATAGCTCAACCTCTCATCAAACACATGAAAAAGGAGACCCCCTTCCGATGGGACGACAACTGCATCGCGGCCTTTCAGGAATTGAAAGATAAACTAACCACGACACCCGTGCTAGCTATCCCCTCCGGAGTGGAGGGATTTGAGGTCTTCAGTGACGCATCCAAAAAGGGGTTAAGTTGCGTGTTAATGCAAAAGGGCAAAGTAATAGCATACGCATCCAGGCAACTCAAAACCCACGAAGAAAATTACCCCACCCATGACCTTGAGCTAGCCGCTATCGTATTCGCGCTGAAAATTAGGAGGCACTACCTATACGGAGTGCAATGCAAGATCTACACAGACCATAAGAGCCTAAAGTACATCTTCACCCAGAAAGACCTAAACATGAGACAACGAAGGTGGCTAGAACTCATAAAAGACTACGACCTAGACATTCAGTACCACGAGGGAAAAGCTAACATTGTGGCAGACGCCCTAAGCAGGAAGGCTAACCACTCCCTCAACGCTACCTGGGTCCTACCCGACCAGCTGTACAATGACTTCCAGAAGCTGAACTTGGAAATAATAAAGCAAAATCAAACCCACCCCGAGATCCACCTATTCAACACACAAATCATACCCACACTCTTCGAAGAAATCAAAATAGGACAGCAGCAGGATCCGGAACTAGATAAAATACGCCTCGACCTAACCCAAGGGAAAGAAGGACCCTTCAAAATACACGAAGATGGCAGTCTCCGCTACCAAGGTAGGTGGTGCGTACCCACGACGCATCCCCACTTAAAACAACAAATCTTGGAGGAAGGACACAACACCCCATACTCGGTGCACCCCGGGGGTGACAAACTATACCAAGAGGTGAAAAGGTCGTTTTGGTGGCCCAACATGAAAAAGGAAGTCGCAGATTTCGTGGCCAAATGCCTGAACTGCCAAAGGGTGAAGGCCGAACGATGCAAACCCAAAGGACTCGTGCAACCCCTTGAGATACCACAAGGAAAGTGGGATTCCATATCCATGGACTTCGTCGGAGGATTACCCCCAACAAGAACCGGCAAGGATAAAATTTGGGTCATAGTGGACCGACTAACCAAAATGGCGCGATTCATTGCCATGAAGGAGACATGGACGATGACACAACTAGCCCAAGCCTACCTAGCCCGAGTGGTGAAATACCACGGAATTCCCCGAAACATTGTGTCCGATAGAGACTCCAGGTTCCTCTCACAATTCTGGAAGTCACTACAATCGGCCTTGGGGACACAACTAAAACTAAACACGGCATTCCACCCCACCACTAACAGCCAAACCGAGAGAACCATTCAGACTCTCGAAGACATGCTGAGGGCCTGTGTGTTAGACTTCCAAGGGACATGGGAAGAACACCTAGACCTCATTGAATTCTCGTACAACAACAGCTACCACGCAAGCATCCGTATGGCACCCTACGAAGCCTTGTACGGACAAAAATGCAGAACTCCCTTGTGTTGGGAGGACATGGTCGACCCGGTGACACTAGGGCCCCAATACCTACAAGACAACATAACCAAGGTCAAACACATCCAAGAAAGGATGAAGGCTGCTCAGGACCGCCAGAAATCCTACGCCGACCTAAAGAGAAAACAAGCCGAATTCAACCCCGGGGATAAGGTTTGGTTGAGAATCTCACCCACACGAGGGGTAATGAGATTTGGAAGAAAAGGAAAACTCAGCCCCCGATTCATCGGCCCTTATGAAATCATAGAAAGGGTCGGGAATCTAGCCTACCGCCTCTCTCTACCCATCGAACTAGAAAGAGTACACAACGTGTTCCACATATCCCTGCTAAAGAAATACGTGCACGACCCAAGACACGTGCTACAACCCGAGGTCGTGGACCTCGACGAGTCTCTAGCATACGAAGAAAGACCCATAAGAATCCAGGACACCAAGACAAGAACCACCGTCGTCGGGCCATAGAAATGGTAAAAGTCCTCTGGACCAACCATGGGACCGAAGAAGCAACATGGGAACTCAAGGACACAATGAAGGAACGCTACCCCGAACTCTTCACACCAGGTAACCAAGAGGGAGTCGCCCGACAAGAACCAAGCTTCGGGGACGAAACTTCCCGTTAAGGGGGGGAGAGTGTAACACCCAGTGTTACGACCCCTAAAACCAATTAATCATTTAACCAATTATCTAAAAAAAGAATTAAATTACAATAATTAATTAGGGAAAAGGCCCACCATGGTCCGTGGGCCCTCACCCCTAAAACCCAACCCCTAGCCCTAAAACGAATAGAATTAGCAAGCCTATAGTATTTGGACCCTAATTAGGACTCTTAGATATATATAAATAGGGGACATAGGAGGCACCTAGAACCCCCACCATAATAATCTCTCACCACACCAAGAATTCCCCTAGGAGAAATCAAGAAAGAAGAAAGCTTAAAGAAAGACCCTTCATAGCCAAGGAATTAATTAAGGCTAAGAGGTAACCCATGTCTCAACAAAACCTATTTTCGTAGCTATGATTACCCTCTTAGGATTTCCCCCATATTCTTGTGTGTTGATGATTCGTTATAATGATCTTGATAATTGGTGTTATGATTCCATGGGTAATCTTGATGATAAGAGGTTATTGATGATTATATGGTGTGCTTGGTGTTCTTGATGATTATATGATGTTCTTGATGTTTATATGATATTCCTACCGAATCTTGATATTAGAAGATGAATTGTGTTCTTGTTGATTTAAAAATAATTAGAACCCTAGGTTATATCGTGGAATTCGTATGGTATTATTCATGGTAGATTGGGAGGGAATTTTTATGTTTGGGTGTTGATTATGTTTAGAAAAGCATGATAGGTTATGTGCCGTATGTTTCTTGATTTTGATCCGTTAATTGTCTACGTGTGTTATCAATTGCGTTTGAAAGTGTCTAAGCATGGTTCCGGGTTCTATGGTGGTTCCCGAGGCGTTTATTTGTGAAGAAGAGTCAGTGGGGGGAAGGTGGGGGTAGGGGACCCGCCACCTACTCGCGGCTAAAAGTGGCATCGCCGGCAGCGGGCAGCTGCCCGCCGGGCACCCGCTGCCCGCAATAGTTGCCGCCGGCGGGTGAACCCTCACCCACCGGCTACCCGCTGGTTTGCACCCCAATTCGGGATTTTGGCTTCCCCGTTTGATGTTCCCCCGACCCCCGTGGTGTCCCAACGGACTCTGTCTATCGTGCCTATGTCTAGTTTGATGTTTCGGGTACCGTTCGTAGGTCGTATAAGTCTTATACATTGCATGCTAGTTGAAATGGTATCCCGTTGACCTAGGTGAAAGAAGTATGAACCCCTTAGGATTATTCTTAGTATGTGAAGGATCACGCATAGGTTTTGTTATACGTTTTCTCCCCCTTCCCAATGTGTTAATGTGGGTTGCATGTGCTTGCTATGTGTTATGTGTGCATGATACCCCAATTTGGTTGCGATCAAATTGGTTATACGGGCAGTCGGATGGGTTGAGAACCATACCGACTGTTAACCAGGCCGGTTGCTATCGGTCAGGTATATAAACATTATATAGGGCTGCGGTCCACCGTTTGGTTACGATCAAATGGATTATACGGGCAGTCGGATGGGTTGAGAACCATACTGACTGTTAACCAGGCCGGTTGCGATCGGTCAGGTATATAAATATTATATAGGGCTGCTGTCCACCGTTCTACATGAGCTGCGGTTCATTTTCCTGGCTGCGGTCAGATGACATACTCTTGGGCTGCGGTCCACTGTTTGGTTGCGATCAAACTATGATGAGCTGCAGTTCATCGGTCGGTTGCGATCGACCCCTCCGTATTGTGAGACGGGGCAGGGTGCTGCGGGGCCGTGTCAGAGCTATAGGCGCTGACCCTCATGTATGGGCATGCGATTGGTCCTGTGGCGCCAACAAAGTGTGCTTATAGGATGAGATATGAATGAGTTGTGATTATGAGTATCTTGGGGATGTGACTACGGGATTTACGTTGGGGATTGTTTATGTTGGGTTATGATTATTGGTTATGCTCAGCCTTATCTACCTTTCCTGTTGTGAACTATATATGCTTGCTATAACTGCCGTTTGTGCTTAGCTCTATGTGTCAAGTCTATCCCTGTTTTAAAAGCTAGAGTTCGCAGGACATATCTTCATGTTCAAAATGGTTTTCGTATATCTATATATATCTCTATATGTATTATATTTCAACGCGTTGGAGTGGGTTACCAGCATCTCTCGCTGAACAGATATATTTGGCTTTCAGGCACAGAAGAGTAGACACTGGAGCGCGCTAGAATCGTGGAGCATAGAAGTAGATAGTTTCCCTTTCGGCCTGCGTGCCACAGTTATGCATTTACTTTGTTGAGGATATTAGTTAGTTAGCCTGTGCACCTGAGTTCCCTAGCTCAGGTGTGGCATAGCACCCCGTACTCTTTATATTATGTTTTGGGATTTAATGAGATTTTACTTTCTTTATATAACTTTCAAAAGTTTCGAAAATCTGGGGTGTTACAATGCAACTATCGGCGCCCCGCCCGAGGGACGCTTCACTTGGGCGCGGACATTCTGATGATTGCCATATAGCCTGCGGAGAAGGCGGTCGGGAGGTTCACATCAATCGGTCGGGCTAGAAAGGTAGTGAGGTGATAAAGTCAAGCCGACCGGCGATTCTGCTTCCTAGCTTGAGTATGGTTGCGTGTATGCCTATCAAGACCCCCCCCCCCCCAGCCCGATGTCCTGACGAGTGCCCAAGAGAAAGGGCTCGGGCTAGAATGCCACCGCTTAAGGGTGCGGGTGCTATTCGAGTACGACGAGACTCCATACTACCCCTTTCGCGATCAATCGTTAAATAATTCTATGGTACGTATGTCGTCCGTCTGATTGCCCTAGGGATTCGAGTCAGGATTTTGGAATGCAAACCATTTTCCCACCAACGATGTAACACCCCGTGTTACGGCCTTCAATCCCGGATTAATTATTTAATTAATTCCGTTAATAATAATTAAAAAGGATTTAATTTGGTTAGGATTCCCTTTAATTAATTAATGTGGTCCACCATGGATTGTGGACCCTTGCCTAAACTAGAGTCTTAAGCCTATTAGGAATAAAGAGAGTAAACCTTTTACTAGTCAGATTCCAATTAGGAATCCTAGACCTATATATCTACTAGGAATAAAGAAAGTATGCCTTTATTATTCAGATTATGACTAGGATTCCTGATTCTATAAATAGGGGATTAGAAAGCAATTAGAACCCTTACCACCCATAGTTATATTACACGAAAATATTCCCGGGAGATTCCCCACCACCAAGCCTAGGAAGATCAATCGGATGGAAATATTAGGGAAGAACCTTAATAGCCAAGGGAGGATTAATTAAGGCTAAGAGGTAACCCATGTCTCAACAAAACCTATTTTCCTTGCTATAATCTTCTTCTTTGGCTCCTTTGATATGCAATTATATGCTTGTGTCTTGATAAAGCTTTTATGATGATTATGATATAATTTTGATGTTTAAGTGATGATCTTATGTGTTGATCTTGATAATCTTGATGATTATAAGAGGATCTTAATAATTGTGTGTTGTTCTTGATAAATCTTGATGGTCTTGATTTTAAAGATAAAGTTACGATCTTGTGATTTAAATGTGATTAGAGCCCTAGGTTAAATCATGGATTCCGTATTGTGATATTCTTGGTATACTTGGGTGAGATTTTGCATGATCGGGTGTTAATTATGTTTAGAAGTCATGTTACGATGTATTTAAATGTGATTCTTGGTTTTGATACATTATTTGACTACGTGGTGTCGACGTTTGTGTTTAAAAGTGTCCAAACATGGTTTTGGGTTCCACGAAAGATCCCGGGACCAAAGTATTGCAAAAGAGTTAGTGGGGGGTAGGTGGGGGTAGGGGAACCTGCCACCTACCCGCTGCCCTTAAGGGCGTCGCCGGCAGCGGGGCGGGTGGAGGTCGACCCGCCGGCCACCCGCTGAAAATTCCCAATGTGGGATTGTGGTTTTCCCCGTTTGATGTTTCCCCGTCCCCCGTAGTGTCCCAACGGACCCTGTTTGTCGTGCCTGAGTTTAGTGTTATGTTTCGGATACCATTCATAGGATAAAAGAGTCTTGTGTATTGCATGCTAGTTGAATTGGTATCCCGATGGCCTAGGTTAAAGATGTATGAAACCCTTAGGAATATTCCTAGTATGTGGATGACCACGCATAAGTTTATTTATATGTTTTCTCCCCCTTCCCAATGTGCTAATGTGGGTTGCATGTGCTTGCTATGTGTTATGTGTGCATGATACCCCAATTTGGTTGCGATCAAATTGGCTATACGGGCAGTTGGATGGGTTGAGAACCATCGGCTGTTAACCAGGCTGGTTGCGATTGGTCAGGTATATAAATATTATATAGGGCTACAGTCCACCGTTTGGTTGCGATCAAACGTTATACATGAGCTGCGGTTCATAATCTGGTTGTGATCAGAAATACACTTTTTCGGTTGCGGTCCACCGTTTGGTTGCGATCAAACGTTATGATGAGCTGTGGTTCATCGGTTGATTGCGATCAACCCATCGTGTTGTGATACGAGGCAGGGTTCTGCGGGGTCGTGTTAGCGCTATATGGGCTGACCCTCATGAATGGGCATGCGATTGGTCCTCTGGCGCCACCAAAGTGTGCTTATGTGTTGAGATAATGATTGGATAATGATATGAATGATGTGAAATAAATCTTGTGACCTTAGGATATATGCTAGTGTATTTATATGAATGATTATAACTGTTGAATGTGCTTGTCCCTACTTGTTGAGTCTGTAACACCCCGTGTTACGGCCTTCAATCCCGGATTAATTATTTAATTAATCCCGTTAATAATTAAATATGATTTAATTCGGTTAGGTTTCCCTTTAATCAATTAATAAGGTCCACCATGAACCGTGGACCCTTGCCTAAATTTGAGTCTTAAGCCTATTAGGAATAAAGAAAGTAAACCTTTTACTATTCAGATTCTAATTAGGAATCTTAGACCTAGTTATCTATTTGGAATAAAAGGAAGTAGGCCTTTTACTATTTAGATTATGATTAGGATTATCTTTAATTAATTAATATGGTCCACTATGGACCATGGACCCATATCCCTAAAACAAGTCCTTAGTCCTATAAGGAATAGAATTAGTAAACCCATACTATTCAGGCCCTAATTAGGAGTCTTAAATATATAAATAGGGATTTAGACCCCAATTATGACTCTTAGGAATATATATATATATATATATATATATATATATATATATATATATATATATATATATATATATATATATATATATATATATATATGTAGGATCATAGGAGGCACCTAAATCTTACACCACAATAATCTCTCACCACACAAGAAGTTCCAAGAATCTCCTTAGGAGAAATCAAGAAAGAAGAAAACTTAAAGAAAGACCCTTCATAGCCAAGGAATTAATTAAGGCTAAGAGGTAACCCATGTCTCAGCAAAACCTATTTTCATAGCTATGATTCCCCTCTTAGGATTTCCCCATATTATTGTGTATTGATGATTTGTGATATTATTATTGATGATTGGTGGGATGATTCCATGGGTGATCTTGATGATGAGAGGTTCTTGATAATTATGGTGTTCTTGACAATTGTATAACGTTCTTGATAATTATATGGTGTTCTTGATGTTCTTAATGATTATATGAGGTTCTTGATAGTTATATGATATTCCTACCGAATCTTGATTTTAGAAGATGAATTGTGTTCTTGTTGATTTAAAAATAATTAGAACCCTAGGTTATATCGTGGAATCCATATGGTATTATTCTTGGTATATTGGGTGGGAATTCGCATGATTGGGTGTTGATTATGTTTAGAAAAGCATGATAGGTTATGTGCCATATGTTTCTTGATTTTGATCCGTTAATTGTCCACGCACTACAAGAAAAATCACGAATAGCGATGGAAACTTCACGACAGAACATAATCTGTTGCCATTTTGCGATGGTTTTTGCGACGGGAACGCGTTCTGTTGCGATAATGCAACGGAAATGGTGACAGAATTAAATTCCGTGGCAATTTTTGGCGCGAAGTGAGAAAAAGCTCGCGAAATCTTGGCGCCAAAATTTTGATGACGGATTTTGCGACGAAATGATGTTCTGTCGCCAAATTAATGACAGAAAATGCAACGACTGATATTTCCGTCTCGATTTTGCGACAAAATTTGCGACGAGAGTTAATTCTGTTGCGATTTTTGACGCAAAGTGGGAAATACTCACGCATAATCTTATCGCCAATGAATTGACGACGGTGGATGACGATGGAAATTGCGACAATCATTTTTTCCGTCGCGAAAATATTTAATTTATTAAGTAAAGTTTATTTTCGCTACAGAATAGATGATGGAATGAATTTCGTCGCCAATATGTTAACATAGTGGCGACAGAAAATGCGACGCCATACATGAGCGTCGCGCTATGGCGATGGAATTGACAACGAAAATTAATTATGTTGCAATATTTTGGCTAAAAGAGAGATTTTTTGTTTGAGGTTAGCGACGGAATTTGCGGCGATCATTTTTTCCGTCGGGAAGATATTTAATTTTTTAATTAAAGTTTAATTTCGCTACAGAAAAATGACGAAATCAATTCCGTCACCAATATGTTGACATAGTGGACAGAAAATGTGACACCCTACATGTCTGTCGTGCTATGGCGATTGAATTGGCCACGAAAATTAATTATGTTGCAATGTTTGGCTAAAAGAGAGATTTGTCGTTTGAGGTTGGCGACAGAACTTGCGACGATCATTTTTTCCGTCGCGAAGATATTTAATTTTTTAAGTAAAGTTTATTTTCGCTACAGAATAGATGACGGAATCATTTTCGTCGCCAACATGTTAACATAATGGCGATATAAAATGCGACGCCCTACATGTCCATCGCGCTATGACAATGGAATTGGCAACGTGAATTAATTATGTTGCAATGTTTGGCTAAAAGAGAGATTTGTCGTTTGAGGTTGGTGACGAAACTTGCAACGATCATTTTTTTTTCCGTTGCGAAGATATTTAATTTTTTAATTAAAGTTTATTTTCGCTATAGAATGCCCCTACCGTTATAACTTCCATTATCTTTTTTCATTATTGTCGCCATGCACTTGCATCCACCATATATATACTTATATCTTTAATTGTAATAATATATGTAAATATTATATTAGAGTAATATAATATGGAGTGAATAAATTTGATTTCATTTATACTTTAGTTAGTAAAAATTAGTTAGTTATTTTGTAAAAAATAAATATTGAACTTATAAAAATAGTTTACATTATTATTATTATTATTATTATTATTATTATTATTGTTATTATTATTATTATTATTATCACATAAAAACCTAAATTCTATAATAACAAATTATAAGAGTGTATCAAGATTAGTACTCTTGATTTATGTTAGTATTTCTATACTTATTCAGTTCTACATTAATATTATATTTTCATTCTTACCAAACAAAATTACCTTACACGGTTAAACTTCGGTTAATTTGTATTAAGTGATATCATAATTATATTTAATCATTTACCAAATTTAAAATTTGTACTTTAAAAATTATTAATCATACCATAATTATTAACCAAATTGTCAACTATACTTTTAATATATAACAATATATATTACATCTACAACTATAAATTTTATGATTAAAAAAATATATATAAAATATTAATTTTTTTAAAAAAATTATAACAATAATTTTAACATTAAGTACTAATGTTGAGCATTTATTTTTGCACCTTATACAAAGCATAGTCCAAGCGAACCCACTTAAAATCTTTACTGAAGTATGACCGGCCATCATATTAGCAAATAAACGTATTCTTGAGCATAGAAAAAATTAATACACACACACAAATTATAACTATATATGATTTTAACATTGAGTACTAATATTGGACATTTATTTTTGCACACACACACACATAAACTATTACTTAATCGATTTGTTAATTCAGTTAATTAATACTTTATAACCAAAATGTTTAGAAATCTTTAACCATTGATCAAACTGGAATATTTTGTTTAAAAGCTTATTAACTGAAATTCTTCGAAACGTTAGGCGCCGATTTTTAATTTTATTTTTAATTTTTTTTATTTTTTTAAATTTTTATTTAATTAAAAATAAAATTAAAAATTAAAAATTTTCAAAATTTAGTAATAAAACATAAGGTTTACATAGTTATTTCTTACAAACTATTTACGTAAGTGGTTGTAAAAGTGTTCAAAAGATTGTTTAAACTATCTAAATACATACAAAACTAAAATTAAGAGCAAAAGAAGCATTTTTTTGAGAAATTAGTGGACCAAAACGCCTTCGGCGAAAAAAAAGTGATGCCTTCCCGAACTTGAAAAAATACGCAGTTTGAAAAAAAAAAATTATCCAAAACGAACAACCGAGTCAAAAGTTATGCCTTCCCGAACTTTTCGCAATTTAAAACGCAAAAAAAAAAAAATAAATAAATAAAATATTAAAGCGCCGGTTCAGCCGGCTAGGCGGTCTAGGCGGCCGCCTAGACCGCGTAGCCGGCCAGCCACGGAAGAGGCCGATTCCGGCCTTCTTCGCGGCGGCGGCTGGGCGCCTAGCGCCTAGGCGTGATTTTTGCAACCATGACTGAAATTCTTCGATTCGATCATTGTGAACACACGCCTAAAGATAATAATTAAAGTTTATGTCAATATTTAAATATAAGAAGATTTTGATTATACACAAATGTAAAAAATAATTAAATATTTAAGTTTCTCAATTAATTATTTGGGTAGTATATCTTTTGTATTAATCTAAAATGACGTCGTGTGTATACATACATACATATATATATATATATATATATATATATATATATATATATATATATATATATATATATATAATATTATAATTTAAAAATTTATTTTTAACAATAAAAAATTAAAAATTAAAATTAAATTAAAATTCAAAACCCCTAATCAATAAAATTTATATTAGAATATATATAATATTGTAATTAAGAATATTAACTCTTTATCAATAATAAAAGACTAAAACCTAATTTTCTAAAATCTAAGTCAAACCGAAAATTCCTAACCACTAATTCCTAAGAGACTAAAACTACTCTGAGAGCTGCGATCTGCATCGCTCCTCCAAAATTTCCGGCAACACTATGAACGTGTCTCCTCTTCCTGCTGCGATCTGCTACGAATCGTGCCTCCTCCTGCTGCGACACCGAGTCTCTATTGCGACGAAACTCCATGCTGCAGACACTGACGCCTTGCTGCCAACGCTAACTCGAGGTATTTCTTTGATTTTTTGACTGAAATTGTTGATATTTTGGTATGGTAGTATCTTTGATATCTTTGGTATTTTTATTTGGTTGTGATGAATGTATGAAACAAGTTTATTAATTTCATATTTTTGTTTACCATCTTGTTGTGGCAGTTGAATGAAACAAGTTCTGTTATCTTTGCTCCATATCCAGTTTGCTCTTCTATGATTGCATAACTAATAAAAACAAAAACATGGAAAAATTTTAACCTATGTATTCCTAAATCATTGACCAAAAACCAAAGACCACAGATTAGATATTATGATTTTTCCATGGCTAAGCCATAAGAAAAAAGCTATATATATATATATATATATATATATATATATATATATATATATATATATATATATATATATATATATATATATATATATTTGATCCAGAAAATGCTATATTTAATTAATTGAAACAAATAGCTCAAAAATTAAACTACGAAACTGAAAAAAAAAATTAAAGTGCATACAAAGCTAAAATATAAATATTTAAATTTAAATTAAAGGTTAATTTTTAAAAAAATAAATAAAAAAATTTAGTTGCTGAGTTGCTGCAACGGCAACATGCAAAGAAAGAATGAGATCGTTTTATACATGCATTGAAATAAATGTTCTTTGCATTCTTTCTCATGGCTATTTATAATTGTAGTGTAATAGAGTTCAAACTTCAATTCAAGTATATATGCTTCTTCTATGTCCCTATCTTATTAGTCTTGGATACTTATCTCAATATTATACATTACATGTGTGAAGTATGTTTTAGAATTGAGAGAAAATGAAATAGAAATAAAAATAGAAATAGTTTTATATGTTCTTTAAGTTTAGTGTCGATTTGTCATATTTCGAGATCAGCAAATTATACAATTCATGCTTTGGCTAAAGTTACGGCCTTTTAGTTTGATCTATCTAGTATTTTTATATAGTTCTTTTTCAATCATATTTTGTACTATGGACACAATTTCCTTATAATGGAATGGATGTATATATATTGTATGTCTGCACATGTATTTTTGTAATCAATTTTCATGCTCTATAGGTCTCAGTATACGATATGGACTAGTCATGCCCTACTGCAGTTGTTGGAAATGAGAATAGGTAATCTTAATTCCCTACTTTAGTGTATGCAGTTCACTGGGATCAGTTTCTGAGAAACATTTTGCCCGGTATATTTGGGTGATATTGTTAACCATCATGACCTTATTTTTGTCATATATATGTGACGCTAAATTAACATATTTTGGTTCTGAAACATATAATTTTAAGAACTTTGTTCTTGAATCCTATGAGTTGACTAGTCTTGAGTAGGTTATGCTCTTTTCCAGATGTCTCAAATCAAGCTGCAATATGGTAAATGAAATTGTAATTGCAGGGGAATAAGCAATGAGGATCTTGAATTGTCAGACTGCATATTCCAATGAAAGACATGGTAGACTCCTTCAACGTTTCAGTAGCTGCAGGAATTCTTATGCACCATGCTGTGTGTGACAGATCTTCCCGCATGGTAGGGATTTTATTAAGGGCAATTCTACTATTTGATAAAAACAAAAAGATTGCACTTTTTTTTTTTGCTGAACGATACTCGTTTTATTGTTTGATTAGTTTGTGTTTTCCCTGCTTAATTAATATTATTCATATTGTGTATTGTAGAAGTATTTTGATCGGAGTGCTACTAAAAAGAAGATATGTTGATTATATAAGCAGAATGAAGAACAAGCCAAGACCTCTCTATATCATCGACGGAATATGGGCTAAGTAGAATGATGTTTGGAATTCCAAAGATAGTTAGAAAAAATTATAATCGAATTGAATTTGATATTGATTTTTCTTTTATGAATTACTATATTTTTGTTTTTAAATGAATTTGGTATTAAGTATAACGTTTAATTTTTTTAACAACAAATAGTATCACTTTTATATAACAAATTATTTTTTTTTTGGAAGGTTATATAACAAATTATATTATATTTTAGTTTGCATATTAATATTTTAAATACAACTATTAGAATTTTAAAAAATAATAATAATTAAAAAATATTTTAAAAATAATAATTTAGTAGAATTGCGATAAAATATGATTTTAACGATGCGACGGAATCATGGTAGTGAATAGTTTCGTTATTTTTTGTATAACGAAATGTTATGACAGAAAACAAACTTTGCAACGGAATATCGAGCGATGGAATCACTACGGAAATTTGTTCCGTCGTTTTCTAACGATGAAATTTTGCGATGGAAGATAAAATTCGCAAAGAAACGTTAGCAACGGAATCACGACGACAATTTGTTCCGTCATTTTTTTACCACAGAATTTTATGACGGAATAGAAAATTTGCAACGGAAATGCTAGCAACGGAATCGCGACAATAATTATTTCGGTCGTTATATTTCATGACAGAAATATGCAACGGAATATGAATTCCACGACGGAGTATTTTTTTCACGCGATGGCGACAAAACAAACATTTTCGTTGCCAAAACTGCGACGGACTCGCGACAGAATGGTTTCCGTCGCTTACTTTGCGACGAAAAATTCTGTCACCATTTCCTGTCGCCACTGCTCGCGACGAAAATAATCCGTCGCGAAATGAAATACGACAAGCCTTGACACTACGGAATGGATTTCGTCGCGAAAATGTAAAATTCCGTCGCAAATTGCGTTGTGCGACGGAATTTGGCGTTTTCACGACAAAATTTTTCCGTCGCGAATCAGGATTTTTCTTGTAGTGGTGTGTTATCAATTGCGTTTGAAAGTGTCTAAGCATGGTTTCGGGTTCCACAAAGGTTCCCGGGGCGTTTTTTGGTGAAAAAGAGTCAGTGGGGGGTAGGGGACCCGCGGCCTATTTGGGCAACGCCGGCGGGCGGGCAGCTGCCCGCCGGGCACCCGCTGCCCGGAACAGTGCCGCCGGCGGGCAGCCGGTGGGTGACCCCTCACCCACCGGCTACCCGCTGGTTTGATGTTTCCCCGATCCTCGTGGTGTCCCAACGGACTCCGTCTATCGTGCCTATGTCTAGTTTGATATTTCGGGTACCGTTCGTAGGTTGTATGAGTCTTATATATTGCATGCTAGTTGAATTGGTATCCCGTTGACCTAGGTGAAAGAAGTATGAACCCCTTAGGATTATTCTTAGTATGTGAAGGATCACGCATAGGTTTTGTTATACGCTTTCTCCCCCTTCACAATGTGTTAATGTGGGTTGCATGTGCTTGCTATGTGTTATGTGTGCATGATACCCCAATTCGGTTGCAATCGGATTGGTTATTCCTGAACTGCAGTTCAGAAGCTAGCTGCGGTCAGATTTACACTCTTGGGCTGCGGTCCACCGTTTGGTTGCGATCAAACGTTTCTACATGAGCTGCGATTCATATTTCCTGGCTGCGGTCAGATGACATACTCTTGGGCTGCGGTCCACTGTTTGGTTGCGATTAAACTATGATGAGCTGCGGTTCATCGGTAGGTTGCGATCGACCCCTCCGTGTTGCGATACGGGGCAGGGTGCTGCGGGGCCGTGTTAGAGCTATATGCGCTGACCCTCATGTATGGGCATGCGATTGGTCTTGTGGCGCCAACAAAGTGTGCTATGTGATGAAATATGGATGAGTTGTTGTTATGAGTGTCTTGGGGATGTGACTAGGGGATTTATATTGGGAATCGTGTATGTTGGGTTATGATTATTAATTGTGCTTATCTTTACCTGTCTTGCCTGTTGTAAACTGTATATGCTTGGTATAACTGTTGTCTGTGCTTAGCTCTATCTGTCGAGTTTATCCCTGTTTTAAAAGCTAGAGTCTCGTAGGATATATCTTCATGCTTCGAAATGGTTTTTCATATATCTATGTATATATCTATATATTGTATTTCAACGCGTTGGAGTGGGTTATCGGCATCTCTCGCTGAACAGATATATTTGGCTTTCAGGCACTGATGAGTAGACACTGGAGCGCGCTAGAGATTCGAAGCGTAGTGTAGATAGTTTTCTTTTCGGCTTGCGTGCCATGCTTATGTTTTGACATTATGAAGGAATTTAGTTAGTTAGCCTGTGCATCTGAGTTCTTCAGCTCAGGTGTGGCATAGCACCCCATACTCTTATGTTTAGTAATGCTCTGTTTGGGATTTAATAAGAGAATACCTTTCTTATATAAGTCTTTAAAAGTTTAAAAATTTCGGGGTGTTACAGTTGGTATCAGAGCCTAAGTTTGACCGTAGGATAAGACTCTTAAGACCGGACTTTAGGACCTTAGGCTTGAACTCTAGGTATTTAGGAACATAGGACTCAGGAATCTTAGGACGCGCGGTGAGATTGTGAAACCTGCCTACCATCACATAACCTCCCCTCACTTTATCCCTCACTAATTTAAAGAACTCTCATTCGCTTACCACACCAAGGTAAGGGTGCAACACATCAACGCATCGTTACAATAAATATTGTCCCTGAAAACCAGCAGCATGGCGCCAACAAGAAGTCAGCCAAGGATCCCACACTCCTAGAAGAATGGATCCGAACCTTCAACAAAATCCTCGGGCTAGTGGAATGCCCAGAGGAACGTAGCGTAGAGATAACCTCATTCTACTTCAAGACACGAGGCTGATCTTTGATAAATCCACGAAGAACCCACTTATGGGCAACAACCGGGGGTTCAACTGGGAATGCCTAGGGGCACGGCTACGAGGACGATTCCACCCCGCACCCGTAAGGGCAACCATGTACGAGGAAAGTCTCCACCTAAAAACAAGGGATGACCATTGTCAAGGAATACCACAAACAATTCCTCCAGCTGACTCGTTTCGCGCCTAGATTAGATCCTACAGAGACAACCAAGATAAAGAAGTCTGTGACAGATCACAAACTACGAAACCCAGAAGGCCCTAATTGTAAGCAAACCCCGAACCCCTAACGAAGCCTACACCAGTGCTGCCGACCTCTATCAAATCCAACTTCTACAACGGGAAATTCAGGAACAAACCCAAAGGAAGGAGTAACAGAAGTCGGGGACCACCTGTAAAAGGGACTGGAAACGCCAATTAAATGCAAGGATGTAAAGTAACGCATAAACAACATCCTTCCTCAACCTTTAGTGCGAATTGTCGAAAAGGACTCGACATGGCAAGAAGAGGCAACAGACGCATGGAGAGTATCATACAACTAAAGCTTCCCTGCAATAAAGGTCTTACCTTGGAACAAGGACCTTGATGGTTTTAAAGCACCGTAAGAAGTGCATGTGAAACATAAAATCGCCAAAACACCATGCGACGTCGAGGGTAGTCAATCAAATGCATTCCAAGAAAGAGAAGTGCATCACCAAGCACTTGGTAACCAAAGGATTGAATAAAGAGTGAACGACAAGCCGAACTCCAAGAAAAAAACCAAGAAGGCTTATCATTAAGCAAGCAAGGAAAAGACAAAGTCGGCTTATAACCAACTACCCAGTGAAGATGACGAGGTTGCTAATTGGAAACCGGACCCAACCTACTGAGCGGAAAGAACATACGAGAGTCTTGACTCATCTAGACTTCGTGCTTAAGGATCAATAACGTTTTACGATGGGTCATCCTATGTATTCGAACCCCTTTGTTGTGCACATGGGCATGGGGCTTGTCGGGACTTGAATCTGTGCATTCTTGAGATTTTTCCCGAAGGAATTCACTCTTCCTAGTCACCTTCCCACGGGTCCCCAACGGGACCTTGATGGGACCTTAACGGGTCCTTGACGGGTCCCTGACAGGAGCTTGGCAGGCGGACGACCGCCCACGTCGCGCCCACTGGTACAATGTGTTGATTTCTTAACTCCTCGTTTTATTGATTCGTGGCACGCTTGTGCCTCAGTTGATGAACGCGAGTCTTGGGTAAAGAACCATGGGTTGCCCAAACATGGTGTCCTCGGTAAAAGACCTTGACACGCGAAACACCGTCAGAAAAGCACAACCAATTGCATTACACGTGGAGTTGAAGTTGGACTCTACAATGCAACCGACTAGGGATGATTGGCGTGAAGGATTGTGCAAACCAAGGAGGCGAGTTGGGAACTTGTGCTAGGGACTCACAAAGGCCTTAAAAGCCAAAATGCTAAGGATAGACCGGGACCCCTTCAAACTATGGATATCATTCAAGCAAATCATAGGGCTCCTTACAAGTTGTATGAAATCAAGAATGACGTAGTCCGTGGTGCTAGGCAAAAAGTAAAAGAGCAAATTTGTGCCAAGGCCTCAAGGGTTATTAAGGACCCACAAGGAAATGAGATGACTCGTAAAGTCACCGAGTCATTCCGCAACGAGATTAGGAAACCAACTGCGCTTCAAGAAGAAAAAGAGCATGCAAGGGCACCTTCATCATTAAAAGTAACACAAAAGGGCACAACAAGCCGAACCTCGGGGAAGACATGAAGTCTTACTAAGAATTTCATTCACTAAAGAGGAGATGGAAATTCAATAAGAAGAGAAAGTCAACCCAAAGTTTATCGACTCCCAAGAGACTTTGGGAAGAATTTGGGAAGTGTGCCCTAAGAGATTGGCTTGGTTGACCAAACTTGGTCAAGACCTTGGACGCATTAAAGAAGTAAGTGTTAAATCATCACGGGAGATGCCCTCAACATAGGAGAGAAGGATGTAACTTTAGCCTGGGAAGCAAGGTCTAACAAGGATCTTAAAGTCAAGCAAGTGCCAACACCAAGGAAGAAGGATCATCAGTTCGTCAATACGACGTGATCAAAGCATCAAACCAGAATTGTCACTTAAGATCGAGAATCCTTAACCCATCCTAGCCGAATTCCTTTCCCTCCCTCGGAAAATCGGCCCCCTCCTTATTTCAAAACCCTTTCTACCCTTCAAACCACATTCTTGATTCCCTATTTTAACGATTCCATACAAGGTGGCAACCTCACACCCTATGTTGCAACCTTGAAAACTTTGATCCTAATTCCTAAATTCACTTTGTCCTCAGGTTTGAAACCCACTCTCTTAACCCTAATCGTTCCCAAAAACCCAGCACACATAGACATACAATTATACAGTTTCCCCGTAGAATACTTTCTCTATAGGACCACCGTACTACTTTTGACTCGTTACCATGAACCGTGGACCCTTGCCTAAATTTGATTCTTAAGCCTATTAGGAATAAAGAAAGTAAACCTTTTACTATTCAGATTCTAATTAGGAATCCTAGACCTAGTTATCTATTAGGAATAAAAGGAAGTAGGCCTTTTACTATTCAGATTATGATTAGGATTCTCTTTAATTAATTAATATGGTCCACTATGGAATTAGCAAGCCCATAGTATTTAGACCCCAATTATGACTCTTAGGAATATATATATATATATAGGAACATAGGAGGCACCTAAATCTTACACCACAATAATCTCTCACCACACAAGAAGTTCCAAGAATCCCCTTAGGAGAAATCAAGAAAGAAGAAAGCTTAAAGAAAGACCCTTCATAACAAAGGAATTAATTAAGGCTAAGAGGTAACCCATGTCTCAACAAAACCTATTTTCATAGCTATGATTCCCCTCTTAGGATTTCCCCATATTATTGTCTATTGATGATTTGTGATATTATTATTGATGATTGGTGGGATGATTCCATGGGTGATCTTGATGATGAGAGGTTCTTGATAATTATGGTGTTCTTGACAATTGTATAACGTTCTTGATAATTATATGGTGTTCTTGATGTTCTTAATGATTATATGAGGTTCTTGATAGTTAGATGATATTCCTACCGAATCTTGATTTTGGAAGATGAATTGTGTTCTTGTTGATTTAAAAATAATTAGAACCCAAGGTTATATCGTGGAATCCGTATGGTATTATTCTTGGTATATTGGGTGGAAATTCGCATGATTGGGTGTTGATTATGTTTAGAAAAGCATGATAGGTTATGTGCCATATGTTTCTTGATTTTGATCCGCTAATTGTCCACGTGTGTTATCAATTGCGTTTGAAAGTGTCTAAGCATGGTTTCGGGTTCCACAAAGGTTCCCGGGGCGTTTTTTGGTGAAAAAGAGTCAGTGGGGGGTAGGGGACCCGCGGCCTATTTGGACAACGCCGGCGGGCGGGCAGCTGCCCGCCGGGCACCCGCTGCCCGGAACAGTGCCGCCGGCGGGTGACCCCTCACCCACCGGCTACCCACTGGTTTGAACCCAAATTTGGGATTTTGGCTTCCCCGTTTGATGTTTCCCCGATCCCCATGGTGTCCCAACGGACTCCGTCTATCGTGCCTATGTCTAGTTTGATATTTTGGGTACCGTTCGTAGGTTGTATGAGTCTTATATATTGCATGCTAGTTGAATTGGTATCCCGTTGACCTAGGTGAAAGAAGTATGAACCCCTTAGGATTATTCTTAGTATGTGAAGGATCACGCATAGGTTTTGTTATACGCTTTCTCCCCCTTCCCAATGTGTTAATGTGGGTTGCATGTGCTTGCTATGTGTTATGTGTGCATGATACCCAAATTCGGTTGCGATCGGATTGGTTATTCCTGAGCTGCGGTTCAGAAGCTGGCTGCGGTCAGATTTACACTCTTGGGCTGCGGTCCACCGTTTGGTTGCGATCAAACGTTTCTACATGAGCTGCGGTTCATATTTCCTGGTTGCGGTCAGATGACATACTCTTGGGCTGCGGTCCACTGTTTGGTTGCGATCAAACTATGATGAGCTACGGTTCATCGGTCGGTTGCGATCGACCCCTCCGTGTTGCGATACGGGGTAGGGTGCTGCGGGGCCGTGTCAGAGCTATATGCGCTGACCCTCATGTATGGGCATGCGATTGGTCCTGTGGCGCCAACAAAGTGTGCTATGTGATGAAATATGGATGAGTTGTTGTTATGAGTGTCTTGGGGATGTGACTAGGGGATTTATATTGGGAATCGTGTATGTTGGGTTATGATTATTAATTGTGCTTATCTTTACCTGTCTTGCCTGTTGTAAACTGTATATGCTTGGTATAACTGTTGTCTGTGCTTAGCTCTATCTGTCGAGTTTATCCCTGTTTTAAAAGCTAGAGTCTCGTAGGATATATCTTCATGCTTCGAAATGGTTTTTCATATATCTATGTATATATCTATATATTGTATTTCAACGCGTTGGAGTGGGTTACCGACATCTCTCGCTGAACAGATATATTTGGCTTTCAGGCACTGATGAGTAGACACTGGAGCGCGCTAGAGATTCGAAGCGTAGTGTAGATAGTTTTCCTTTCGGCCTGCGTGCCATGCTTATGTATTGATATTATGAAGGAATTTAGTTAGTTAGCCTGTGCATCTGAGTTCTTCAGCTCAGGTGTGGCATAGCACCCCATACTCTTATGTTTAGTAATGCTCTGTTTGGGATTTAATAAGAGAATACCTTTGTTATATAAGTCTTTAAAAGTTTAAAAATTTCGGGGTGTTACAGAGTCTATTTTCGATTTTAAAGCTAGAGTCTCCTAAGTATATATCTTCCAGCTTAAAAAAAAAATTAAAATATATATATATATATATATATATATATATATATATATATATATATATATATATATATATATATATATATATATATTGTATTTTAACGCGTTGGAGTGGGTTACCAGCATTATTCGCTGAACAGATATATTTGGCTTTCAGGCACAGATGATTAGCTCCGGAGCGCGCTACAGGACTTGAGGCTTAGATAGTTAGTTTCATATTCGGCCTGCATGCCATAATGATGTAATGACATTGTTTGAGGATAATTTGATATTTTAGCCTGTGCATCTGAGTTCTCCAGCTCTGATGTGGCATAGCACCCCAAACACTTATGATTAGAATGCTCTGTTTTGGAATTTAATGATAATATTACCTTTATATCATAAGTATTCAAAGTTTTAAATTCTAGGGGTGTTACAAGCGATATGCCTCTGTATAAAGGCCCATCGCGATTGTCCAATTACACTTTTCCCCACTACCTTCGATCAAACGCTCTCGAGCTGTTTACTCAACGACGCAGCAACCTGACCGGAAGCCTCTAGGAACCTTTCGTTTTCAAGCAACCAGTAAGCTCACCGATCACCCTCTTATTGCTTTACTTGTCTCTTTCTTACTTTCGCGTGCCCTGCGGCACTCTCACTCGGGGAACACAACCCGGGATTGGCACTAAAACACCTTTTATCATCTTTGAAGGATAAATGATTAGCTTCTATAGTGAAAACCCCTCGGTCACCGACTACAGTGACGAGGCTGAGGAGCTGGCTGACCACATTGACACCGAGGGCTCTTCCGAGCTTGGGGTTGGAAGCGGGTCGGAGGGGGCCGAAGGCATACGCGACGACGAGCAACGCGCTCGGGATGATCAAACAAGCGGGTTCGCGGAGGGACAGCTGGGGGAAACCGAATAGGCGGGGACGTCTGGCCACGGTCGGGAGTCGGGCATTCAGCACGGGCACGGGAAGTCTCCCCTGACGATCATTGTAGCCCTACACCCCGACCTTTATCCCTGCTCATTGGCACGCATAACCAAGGCTTTGTTCGGCGAGATCGCCGACCCACCAAAGCAAGAGCCCGATATG
This sequence comes from Ipomoea nil, assembly GCF_001879475.1. Classification (NCBI taxonomy): domain Eukaryota; kingdom Viridiplantae; phylum Streptophyta; class Magnoliopsida; order Solanales; family Convolvulaceae; genus Ipomoea; species Ipomoea nil. Next base: position 3,114,155 of record NW_017619623.1, on the reverse strand, counting down.
GTCTTCCTCAATAGCGAGGTCGTGGAGCAACGTGAGTGCCTCCTCACTAGAAGAGAGATGGCCAAGGTCATGCCCTTGCTATCCGGACGGGTCAAAATTGACACCAAGAGGTCGCTCGGCAACGTGAAGGAGCGGACCAAGGAAAACTGGCTCATGATGCTTCTTGATTCCTTAAAAGCCCCGATCTCGTTTCCTTTCTCGCCCTTCCTGCTATCGTTCCTTGGCAAATTATAAAGTCCTCCCCGGTCAAATATGTCCGAACGCTCACTAGATCATCGCATGCTTCCCGTAGATATGCGTTTGGCACAGAGCTCTGTGCACTATAGAGCTATTCAACTTCATATACCAGCTCAAGCAGCTTCCTGCTAACCACGGGGCGGGAGGGGTTTAATGGCTCAATCCCGAGAACATCTGTGCTCCATCTTACACCTCCCAGCCAATAACAGGGTGGAAAGATCGGATATTCTCGGTCGAGTACACGTGGCCACTCCAGGTCGAGCGAACCTGGCCAACGCACTTCGCTGAGAACGTCCAACCAGACCCGACCGACGGGCTTCGGGAGGCCACATCGAAGATCTCTTTAGAGTTTCACGAATACAAGTTCTTTCGATCGGCTAACGCTTACGCAGGTGCCCGACTCCTGCCTCCAAGATACGATCTGGAAGAGAAGTACACTCCTCAATCGGTTAAGGTCACGATTGCGGCCCCTCCTCCCCGGTCTAGCCCGAGTGCTGAAGGTTGATTGCTTGACACGATCTAACTGACACAGGTCGACACTTGCCTCTTTTCCCTTTCTTCTTTGCTTACTAACTCGGTTATTGCTAAGCAGGGATGAAATCAAGCCGCGGGTTCTCGCGCTCCCTCTACCACCCGAGCGTCACATTCCAAGGTGGCCCTAGGAGGGAAGATGGTTGCCGCTCCGAGCTCATCTGCCCTGACCGACCTGAGTGAGGCCATTCTGACTGCGATCCCGATATTTACGTCAACGACCGCAGGCCTTCCCTCTACTACTAGCGTGTCGAGCCCGGAGCTACAGCTCATCTAGGCGCCCAGCAAGAGTGGCAAGGAAAAGGTTGTGGAGTCCGAGATGAGGGTTTTATATGTGATTTCTTGGATTCTACTTGTGTTTTGCTATGAAATGTGAGGGTTTTATGCATTTATCTTGTGATATTGCATATCTAGAGCTTGTGTTTAGGGTTCCTTTGTGCCATTACTTGGCATTTTCCTTGGTTCAAGTCATTTTTTTGTGTTTGGTGAGATTTGGCATGTTTTGGACTTGAATTTGTGTATGGAGAAGAAAATCCCCGAAGGGATTTGTTGTGGAACAGGTATGTTCCCGCGGGCGGAACGGCGGGCGGGGCACCACCCGCCGACCTACCCGCGGCTACACAGCCTCGTGGGATATTGTTCCCGCGGGCGGGACCACGGGTGGGGAACTACCCGTGGGTCCACTCGCGGGTACATGGTTGTGGTGATGTTGGGATTTGTTCCCCGTGATTTGGTTGTCTTGGTGTTTGATCTTTTGGCTTCCCGATGTTCTTTTGTGGAACTATTTGAGTGTCTTCTTGATGTTTCGTAGGTCTAGAACCATATGGTAGGTATCCATGAAGGACTTTGGTGTCTTGAATCGTGCTAAGTGTTTAACATTGTGCTTCGTTGGACCAAGAGGTGTCTTGTGTGTTCCTCGGAACTATCTTGAGTTTCCCCGTTGATAAGCATGCTAGTTTGTTGTGTTAATGCTAGCGTGTGTGTGGTTTTTACCTTCCGTTTGGTTGATGATAACTTGTGTTATCCATCGTTGTTGTCGTTGGGTTGTGACCCGTTCCTTGATTGAGTTTGTTTCATACCTTCGTTGTAATCCGTTGTTTGACTCTCGTGTGAGTGGTGGTGCGGTATTGGGACACTAGTCACCAAGGTATTGCAGCGGTCCTCGTGGTGGCCGTGACGTGATTATGGAGCTGTGGCCTGAGTGATGGGTCCATGTGATTGGGGGATAACATGTGTTATCCAGGTATTTGTTGCCGTGATTGGTGGTTGGTCGTTGGTGGTTATAGGTGGGGGACGACGGTCCCGGCGGAATAAGGTTGGACTTGGCTGTACAGGGGATCCTGGAGGTAATGGTTGGAAAGAAGATACAAGGTTGGGGGTAGCCATATGGTTGGAACATGGCATAAGGAAGGCATACCAAACTCGTGATGGGTGATGTTGCGAGGGCTTTTAAAGCCGGCGTTGTGTGATCTTCTCTCGTGACGTGTGTTGTGTTGCCGTTGGGTGAGTCTTTATCCTTGTGTGTGGTTAACCTTTGCGGTTGGGATGTGTTCCCGGTGTTATCCTTGTGAGTGGTGAGTCTTGTGTTGACTGGTGATCTTGGCTTTTGACTTATATATATGTATTCCATTTCGAAAATGGTTTTTATATCTTATATCTACCTATTTATGATAGTTAACGGTATTGGTGGGTTACCAGCATTATTCGCTGACCGGGCTTCACCCCAATGTTTATCTTTGTGTTCTTTCAGGTGGTGTTTAGACGAGAGCGATGTCTAGAGCCTGGTAGCTTAGCACCTTTGTGTTTTTGTGGCCTGTGCGCCAATGTTTTTAGACTGTTTTAGATTGATGTATTGGGATAGTATTATACACTTGCAGATTGTTGCCTTAGCGTTACCTAGTGTGGTATACATGGCATAACACCCCTTTTTGAATTCCTTTTATCCAGTTTCCGTTTATCTTCCACTGTGCTAGATTTGTTGTTAATCTGCTTGTGTTAGGGCTCAATTGGGCCTTGTTTTTGGGGGGTGTTACAGTTGGTATCAGAGCCTAGGTTTAGAGCCTAGGACGAGTTAAGTCTAGACTTTCTAAGTGGTTAAGTGTGTTTTGAGACCTCTAAGCGACCTTAAGAAGCTAAGTGTTAGGCTTAGGACTCTAGGTTGCGCGGTGAGATGTGTGTTGCTTTCTGTCTTGCTTGTTTGCTCTTTTCGGTAATCTCGCTGTTGTTGTAGAAGTTTGCGATGCCTCCTCGTCCCCGCGCTCGCACCCCAGAGACCCCGACCAACGAGCAGCTCGCTCAGAATCTCCATCAGCTGACGCAGACGATGTAGTCACTCAGTGAAGCCTTGCTGAACAACAATCAAGCTGTGCCGCCTTCGCCTCCTGCTGGGCATCGCGATGTAGGTCGTTTGGTGGCAGGGCATCGGCCGCCATCCTTCGCTGGCGAGGAAGACCCTGTAGTCCTTGAAGAGTGGCTACGGGTGTTTGATAAGATCTTCACCGTGGTGGGCTGTCCCGAAGAGAGGAGAGTAGAACTTGCAACGTTCTACTTCTGCCAAGAAGCTGATCTGTGGTGGGTTCACGAAGGTCTGACCTTCCTTGAAGAGCCTGGGTTTGATTGGACCGCGCTCAATAACAGAATGCGCGAAAGGTTCTACCCAGCGCATGTGCGAGCCACCATGTTTGATGAGTTCCTTCATCTGCAGCAAGGACCTCTATCTGTGGTCTCAAGGACCAATTAGGTTGGAGCCCCAGGTTCAAGCTAAGTCGGTTGGTTGTCGCAAGTGTGGGAAAGTGCACGCGGGCCAAGATTGCTATGGCCAGGCGTTTAAGTGTTTTCGCTGTGGGGTTGCTGGTCATAGAGTCGCGGAGTGTCCCCAGCTTGCCGGTCAGAGTGCGCTGCCGCCACCCCCGAGAGCCAGAGGAGCACCAGGATGGAGTTCAGGTCGCGGAGCTGTCGGAGCTAGGCCGTCTGGGAGGGTTTTCGTGATGGCGCGTTCGTAGGCGGAGTCGGAGGGTCTGGTGGAGGAAGAGTTAGTAGGTAACCCTTGTTTTCGAGCCTATCCTTGTTTCCCGAGTGTGCTGTGTCCTTTGTTGCCTTGAGTCCTATCTTGTGTTTCGTAGTTGTCTTTGTTTCGCAATCCTCGGCATGCTTTCCTTGTTAGTAATTCGTTGGATGCTTAGTTTAGACTCTTTTCTTGCTAAGTGCTTTCTCTAGTTGGCTTCTAAATCTTGTCTTGTGGTAGCCATCTATCCTTGAGTTATCTTGTGCGTAGCTCAATTCTTCCACCCTTGTACTTGGTTGCTCTTGCAACAATTCCTTGTGCATTTCCTAAAATTTTTCCAAGTATTCTTTGATTTGGAAAATAGCAAATCCATACCAAAAACCTCTCCTTGTGTAGCTTAAAAGCCAAGCCTAATGTTTGAATGTAGCTTTGGAGTTGCGAACCCGAGCCTAATCTTTGTCAATCCAACCTCTAAACTACTTGAGCCAATTGCCTTTCTTGAAACCTAACCAATTTTAATTCCACCTAAACCTTAAATTCCCACTTTGTTCAAAATCCCCAAATTTAATCATCTTTTTCCCCAATCTCACCCAAATCCCTAATTTCTTTTCCCAAATTCTCTTCTCTTTTTCCTTCTCCCTACCCGTGAACCACCTTAACCCCATCCCCAACCCGTAGCATCCCTTCCACCCGTCGCCGGCCACCACCGAACCGCCACCCGCAACCGTCGCCGTTCGGCGGAGCCTCGCCGCCGCCGCCGAGCCGCTGTGGTTGTGTCGCCGAGAGAGAGTGCGAGAAAGAGAGAGAGAGCTCGAGAGAGTGCAGCGAGAGTGTGAGTGTGAAGAAGAAGTTGTGGGCTTTGTTTGTTGAGCTTTGGATCATCTCCTACCATGCCTAGAAGGTCAAGTTTGGCTAGGAAAACGGAATGGGTGGATGCCCACTACCTTGTGCTTGAAGGTAAAGCTTTTGATCCGGAATCTTTTTCAAGTTCCTTGTTGGATTTGCTTAAGTTTCAAGGTTTGTTGGATGGGTTTCTCGCCATAAGGGCCGAGACTTACCCAAGTTTGGTGAAAGAGTTTTACCGTCACATGGTTGTGACGAAGGAAGGTGAAAGGCTTGAGATCACTTCTAAGGTGAGAGGTGTGAAAGTTGTGTTGTCTGAGAAGAGGTTGGCTCAGTTGTTGAGTTTGTCTGCTACCGGAGTGGCTCAGTACAGTGGTCATTCTTGGATTAGTACGGATACCATGGGCTACCGTGACTATTTGAGCTATCTATTGGGCCGTACGAGTGGTTTCACTCAAGCTTCGAGGTCGGAAAAGAAGTGGTTGTCTGCGGAGCAAAGGATCTTGATGATGTTGGTGTCAGATTGTTTGTTGCCTAATAACAACAAGAGCAGTTTGTTGGGTAAGTTGGAGTGCACCTTTGCTTTCTGTCTGAAGAATATGGTTAAGTTCAATCTGCTTGCTTTGATGATGCAACACATGGTGTTTTGCCGGGATCACAACCGGAAGAGTTCGCCGTATGGAATGGTGCTGAGTTGGATCTTGGTTAAGAAAGGTGTTAGTGTGGATGGCTGTCTCCCGAAGGCTGTGGGAAAGATGGTGTTGGATACCGCCAATCTCCGGAGTTGTAATCTGTTTCAGTTGGGTAGTGGTGAGTACATCACGCTTGAAGAGGTTGCAAGGAAAGCACTTGTTGAACGGGCAGAGTTAGTTGCCGAGCTTGGTGTCCATGCCGGGAAGTTGAGCCTCGCAGTCCAGAGTTTGGGCGGTGATGAAGAAGTTGAGGAGGAAGCGGATCAAGAAGAAGTAGGGGCACTAGAGACCGCCGAAGCTGAAGTAAGTGAATCAGACAGTGAGGAAAGCTGGAGAAGGAAGGAAGCTCGCACCAAGAGAGAGCAGGACGTCGTCTCTTTGCTTCGTCAGCAGAACAGTTTGATCGCCGAGGGCTTTGCGTTTGTGAAGGCGCAGTTCGTCGCAGTGCATCAGAGGCTGGACCAGATTCAAGCCACAGAGACGAAGACGAGGAAGAGTCTGAAGAGGCCGAAGAGTCGGAGAGTGAGGAGTTCTAGTTTGTGTTGCGGTAACCCCGTTCGCTTCTTTCTTGTTGTTTCTTTCTTGGCCGTTGTTAGTTTGGTGTTAGGTTGTTGTGTGCTTTGTGTGTTTGCTTGTTTTGCTTGTTGCCTTGTTGTTTAGCTAGTGTGCTAGTTGGTGTTTGGAGTTAGTTGTTGAGTTCTTGGTTGTTGTCTAGAAGTTGGTTGTTGAGTTGAGGTTAGAGTTCTTGATGCTCAATCTATCCGTTCTTTTAACTCTAGACCAATCCTTGAATTCGTAATGTCTTCTTCTTTGCTTTGGAACCCTTGTGAGTACTTTTGGAGTTTTTGACCAAAAGGACTATTCTTGGATTTCTTGTCACAATTTCGTTTCCTTGTTACCATTTGCTTTTAATTCGTTGTGCCCAAGTTTCGGGGACGAAACTTCTTTGAAGGGGGAGAGGATGTGACACCCCAAAAATCCACACTCCAATCCATGAATTAATTGAGTAATTAATTCTAATTCTTTTGAGGAATTGATTCCTAAAATCCTGATTTTTAATACTGAAGGACTAGTATTTGACTAGTCAACCTTTAAATTGTGTTGTACATTATGCTTTGAGGGGAGTTTCCTTGTTCCTTACACTTTCTAAGGGTTAGTAAGGGTAGCCTTATCTTTTCACCAAGAGTTAGTATTGTATCCTAACCTAGAAGACTTCTTCATTTCATTCCTTACAATTCCTAGAAAAATATCTCTACCTTCTCTCTAGAATTGAAGTGTAGCTTATTCTCCAAGCCAAGTTGAGACCCTTGTCAAGATTCCAAGTTTTGCTTCCAAGATTCAACCTTTCACCTATTTGGGCATCTAGAAGGGTAAGATCTAAGCATGTCTAGTCTTTTTGGTTCCATCTTAGTTGTCTTTTTCTTATAAGTGAGATCTTTATGATCTTTTGGTTTGATCTTGAAGTGGGTTTGGCTAGTGAGCCTAGTGGAGAGCTTGTTGTGGTGTAAAGAGAAGTCTTTTGGTCTTCAAGAGGTAACCCATGCTCTACAAAACCTATTTTGCTTACCTATATGTGATTTCTTGGATTCTACTTGTGTTTTGCTATGAAATGTGAGGGTTTTATGCATTTATCTTGTGATATTGCATATCTAGACGTGTCTTAATGCTACTTGAGTTTCCCCGTTGATAAGCATGCTAGTTTGTTGTCTTAATGCTAGCGTGTGTGTGGTTTGTACCTTCCGTTTGGTTGATGATAACATGTGTTATCCATCGTTGTTGTCGTTGGGTTGTGACCCGTTCCTTGATTCAGTTTGTTTCATACATTCGTTGTAATCCGTTGTTTGACTCTCGTGTGAGTGGTGGTGCGTGTGTGGCTCTACCTGGATTGCACGATTAGTGGTATGGGACACTAGTCACCAAGGTATTGCAGCGGTCCTCGTGGTGGCCGTGACGTGATTATGGAGCTGTGTCCTGAGTGATGGATCCACGTGATTGGGGGATAACATGTGTTATCTGGGCATGTGTTTCCGTGATTGGTGGTGGGTCGTTGGTGGTTATAGGTGGGGGACGACGGTCCCGGCGGAATAAGGTTGGACTTGGCTGTACAGGGGATCCTGGAGGTAATGGTTTGAAAGAAGATACAAGGTTGGGGGTAGCCATAAGGTTGGAACAGGGCATAAGGAAGGCATACCAAACTCGTGATGGGTGATCTTGCGAGGGCTTTTAATGCCGGCGTTGTGTGATCTTCTCTCGTGACGTGTGTAGTCGCGGAGGCTTGTGGTGTTTTGGCATGTGTTGCCCTTGGGTGAGTCTTTATCCTTGTGTGTGGTTAACCTTTGCGGTTGGGATGTGTTCCCGGTGTTATCCTTGTGAGTGGTGAGTCTTGTGTTGACTGGTGATCTTGGCTTTTGACTTATATATATGTATTCCGTTTTGAAAATGGTTTTTATATCTTATATCTACCTATTTATGATACTTAACGGTATTGGTGGGTTACCAGCATTATTCGCTGACCGGGCGTCGTCCCAATGTTTATCTTTTTGTTCTTTCAGGTGGTGTTTTGACGAGAGCGATGTCTAGAGCCTGGTAGCTTAGCACCTTTGTGTTTTTGTGGCCTGTGCGCCAATGTTTTTAGACTGTTTTAGATTGATGTATTGGGATAGTATTATACACTTGCAGATTGTTGCCTTAGCGTTACCTAGTGTGGTATACGTGGTATAACACCCCTTTTTGGATTCCTTTTATCCAGTTTCCGTTTATCTTCCGATGTGCTAGTTTTGTTGTTAATCTGCTTGTGTTAGGGCTTCAATTGGGCCTTGTTTTTGGAGGGTGTTACACAAACCCCTTCGTACAAGATCGTTCTTAGCCGATCGCGCTCTCTGATTACCACACCAATCACTACGGCTTGCCATTGAGAACTAAGAATTATTCTACTGGGGCGATTTCCCCCTTTTGCACTCAGTTTTTGAACTGAGAGCCCCGAGTAGAGGGACGGGACCTGGTGGTCTAACGATGACGAGATTGGAAGGTCGCTTTGCTCGGGAAATGCGTTAAAAAAGGAGCCACTCTGCTCGGGAAACACTTTGGCGAACGAGCTATTCTACCAGTGTAGCCCCCCACTCGCTTAGGTTCGAGAATCGTCAGCATAAGGGAGTAGATACAATGGTTCTCATGTTTACCTTTTAATTTTCATTGTGATCGGGAAATAACCCGAATGAACTTATGATACCAACGCACCGGGCCGTACGCATAACGCCGATGTTCGGGAAGTTGCCCCTATTGATTAAGGGAACTTTGGAACTTTGCGAGATCCGCACGTACCGATCAGACGATCAATCACTACCAATCAAAAGAATGGTTGTACTTAGGGTTGGAAGCCTGACCTCGTGGGTTCAATTGCCTACCTGGTAGGGCTTAAGGCCGATATGCGGTACCAGGCTGACCGAGCCGGTGGTGGCACTGATGCCAGTTTGACCGGACTTAGAGCGCCGGCGGTTGCAATGATGTCGACCGGACCGTACTTAAATAACCCTTGCCATCAGCTGATCGATTTGATGGAAATCCTCTTCGTCACACCCCACATCGTCAGGACCCAATGGCAGATCGGAGCCTTGTCTTCATCGGTGTAACACCGGAACTTAAAGTTTATCAGCACAACGGTCGTATTTTGGAACATTGTCCTCATCGGTATGGAACCGGAGTAAAGTTTAATCGACATTGCGGTCGGTAAAGTAGATCCTCGTCCTCATCGGTATGGAACCGGAACTTAAAGTTTATCGACATTGCGGTCGTAGGTCGGAGCCACGTCCTGTACAGTAAGCTTTGGAAATTTCGGGGTGTTACAGTAAGCTTCCCTCCTCCTGCGGCTGACTAGACTCTCGACGTCGCAGCACATAATCGCTGACTTGAAAGTACTTCGATCGGACTTGCACATCGCGGCTTGCCTTCATTTCCTTTTGGTACTCGGCCACCCACTGGGCCGCTAATTCCCGCTTTTCCTCCACACAGTCCAAGTCGATAGCTTAGAGACTTTCATTTTCTTCTGGGTCGTAGCTTTTCTCCCGAGCGGTCGGGATCTAGGCTTCAATCGGAAGTTTGGCCTCCGCTCCATAGACAAGGGAAAATGGGGTCTCTCGGGTCGCTTCACTCAGGGTCGTTCGGTAGGTCCACAAGATGAAGGGCAACTCATCGGCCCAACTGCGCCTAGATAGGTACAACGTCTTCTTCAGGTCGTCGAGTATGGTGCGATTAGCGTTCTCGACTTGCCCATTTCCTTGGAGATAGGCCACGGATGACCACAATGACTTGGTCTGTAACACCCCGTGTTACGGCCTTTAATCCCGAATTAATTATTTAATTAATCCCATTAATAATAATTAAAAAGGATATAATTTGGTTAGGATTCCCTTTAATTAATTAATATGGTCCACCATGGACCATGGACCCTTATCCCTAAACCAAGCCCTTAGTCCTATAAGGAATAGAAATAGTAAACCCATACCATTCAGACCGTAATTAGGACTCCTAGATATATATATATATATATATATATATATATATATATATATATATATATATATATATATATATATAAGGACATAGGAGGCACGTAGAACTCACACCACAATAGATATCACCACACAATAGATATCCCCCTTCCCAATGTGCTATTATGTGCTATGATGTGTTATGTGATGCATGATTCCCCAATTTGGTTGCGATCAAATTTGCTATATGGGCAGTTGGATGGGTTGAGAACCATACCAACTGTTAACCAGGCCGTTTGCGATCGGTCAGGTATATAAATATTATATAGGGCTGCGGTCCACTGTTTGGTTGCGATGAAACGTTTTACATGAGCTGCGGTTCATTTCCCTGGCTGCGGTCAGTGATTCACTTCTTGGGCTACAGCACACGGGCCTCGTGTGCGGATGCTCCACCAACTGGACGCGCCAGCGGTGTGTAGGGCCACCAGCCTGAGGAAGACCATAGCCCACCGAATGAGTGATCAGGCAGTGTGTAGGGCTATGGTCGGCTACGATCCACCGAGTGAAGGGCCAGCGGTGTGTAGGGTCGTAGTCTCCGAGGATCTTCGCCCACCGACTGAGTCCCTCAGCGGTGTGTAGGGTTTGATCCACTACGATCCACCGACTGTGCTCGTCAACGGTGTCTAGGGTCGTAGTCCCCAAAAGAGGATCACAGTCCACCGACTGAGCGCGTCAGCAGTGTGTAGGGCTGTGATCCGCCGTCGAGCTTTCGACGGCCTATGCGATTGGTTGCAATCAACCCCTTCATGCTGCGGTATGAGGTAGGGTGTTGCGGGGCCATGTTAGTGCTATACGCACTAACCCGCATGTTCGGGGCATGTGATTGGTCCCGTAGCGCCACCAAAGTGTGCTTATGTGATTTGAATGATGATGATTTGAATGATGACTTGAATGACGAATGAATGATGATTGAATAATGACGTGGATGATTTGAAAGTAAATTGTGACCTTAAATATATGTTCATTATGATGTTGTCTCTATATAACTGTTTATCATGATTGAATGTGCTTACCCCTACTTGCTGAGTCTATCCCTGATTTTAAAGCTAGAGTCCCCTAAGTATATCTCTTCCTGCTTCAAAATGGTTTTCGTATATCTATATATATATATATATATATATATATATATATATATATATATATATATATATATATATATATATATATATATATATATATATATATATATCTACCTATATTGTATTTCAACGCGTTGGAGTGGGTACCAGCATCATTCGCTGAACAGGTATATGTGGCTTTCTGGCACAGATGAGTAGACACCGGAGCGCGCTAGAGATCCGGAGCGTAGACTAGTTAGTTTCCCTTTCGGCCTGCGTGCCATGATTATGTATTGACATTGCTTTGAGGTTGTTTAGTTAGTTTAGCCTGTGCATCTGAGTTTTCCAACTCAGATGTGGCATAGCACCCCGCACTCTTATGTTATTCTTGGGTTTTAATGAGAATTCACCTTTATTATATAATCTTTAAAAGTTTCAAAATTTCGGGGTGTTACAGTTGGTATCAGAGCCTAAGTTTGACCCTAGGATAAGACTCTTAAGACCAGACTTTTGGACATTAGGCTTGAACTCTAGGTATTTAGGAACATAGGATTCAGGAATCTTAGGACGCGTGGTGAAATTGTGAGCCTACCTATCATCACATAACCTCCCATCACTTTATCCCTCATTAATTTAAAGAATTTCCCCGTTCGCTTATCACATCAAGGTAAGGGTACAACACACTAACTCTTCATTCCACATAGTTGCCCTAGAAATTTGTGATGTCCTTGCATGCTTTTACCTGCTTTGTTGCTTATCACTCTTTGATTGTCATACTTGTTTATTTGCTTAAGCATATGTTCCTAATTGATTTTAGACGAAGTTAGGAACTGCATATTATTGCTTAACTATTTAATCAAACATGCGTTATTTGGATGTCTGTTGCTTGATAAAGTATTTTGGAACTTGCAATTAGTAATGTTATTCAGCTTATAAGAGCTCACTTGTCCTAATCATAATTGACCAATATAGTTAACTCACTAATAGCCCGATAAGTACTTACATGAGTTCGCATGAAATTTTGGGGAATATAGCTTTAATTTGGAAGGGGAAGAATGGGGTGTGTGATCCTTATGATATCTAGTGAAGTCTCCCGTGTTCCTTGTTAGTGTCATAATAATGTGATCCCTTGATACCTTTTATGTGTTTAACATGTAAATAACAATCTAATGCTTGAACATGAAAGTCGAATTATCTTCCTAATTGATTTGTTTATAAATTACATAGAAATTATAGGGACTAATTCTATTTCTAGAAAATCTAAAAGAAGTCTTACACGTGGCAGGATCTTTATTTAATTATTTTATAATGATTTAACATATAGGATCACAAGTTGTACCGATCATATAATTATTTATGTACCTAAATGAGAGGTAAATACCACGCGGGTGCAGATTCGGATAGCCACATAATTATTATAAAGTATATATGCACATATATCAACACAGGCGAACCTCATTTACGAATGGATGCAGACGTTTAATTATGTAGTGTAGCATGTTGTGAGCCTAGATGCCATATATGTAGGATCTATGTCTAATCTTTGTGTTTAGCAGATTATACCAAATGTTCATAGTTACAAAATAACAAGCCTAACATCTATGATAATTAACTATTATGTTATATGCGGAACCTGCATGTCGTCATGCCTATATGTATACAGTCGTAATTATGCTAAATATGCAATTTCTTAAGTCCATATGCATAGAGTATGAAGGCATGTAAACCTATTTCAAGTCTTAAATAATAACTAGTCTTATGGAATCGTATGTATTATTCAACATGTTAACTAGTGCATGATTAACAATTAAATTCACGTACTTAATATCGTGGCATAACCAAACTTTTGTCATATAAATTCGGGAAGGTCATAAATCATATAACAATTATTCAAATAGCGAAAATCAGATTTTGAGGAAAAGATTGTAAGTAATTAGGGGGGAGGTTCTTGCTTCTTATGGGGTAAATGAATTCTGGGGAGACAATAGAATTAGGGTCTTTATTTTGCATACCGTGGATAACGGTGGGTGATCAAATAACAAGTATTGGCAATTATATGCAGACTGCTTGTAATTAATAATATTGTATATATGCATAGTGGGATGCCTTATAACATACCGTTTTTGCCTAGCATGCTTTGTATGTGTACATGAATGTGTGTAAGTGTGTGTTTTGACATAAACATGCAAGCTATGTGATTTGACATGCAATACATATGAAAAATATAAATTTCCACCTATAAATGGGACCATGCAATTTGCATACAAATATTCTTTAAATTATTACGAGTAAGATAGCCTAGGTTTACAAGTACTAAAGGTTTTATCTTGAGAAATCTTGACAGATTTAATCACACAAGCACTTAGGAAAATTAGCTTTATCTCGGTGGTAATTAGATTTTAGGTAGGCATAATTTTTACCTCTAGAAGCCCAGAATACCTAAACCACTTAGAGTTGAAGACACTTTATTGCTAATTCCTAAATTAATTGATGACCTGATGATGAGGCTAAAGTTTTTAATTATTTATGGAAGGCATGAGTGGTAACAAGGAGGTCATGCGAGGGGGAAAAGTAGAATTAGGGTTATCATAGTTATGTGTATGAATACATATAAGAGTGATGTAATTTGTACGAAATAATATTTCAGGGTTAGGATATGCTAAGGGCAACCTCATGGATGTATATAAGATTATCGTAACTTGGGTACATGTGTATGGTTCGGGGCTGGGGATATTATTGTATATAATATGATTGTAACAATTTATATGAATATGTATGAATAAGGGAGGATGTTCTATAGGCTCACAGGTTTATACATACATATATATATATATATATATATATATATATATATATATATATATATATATATATATATATATATATATATAAGCATATTGGGACGTACCGTATATGACGCAATCATTTTTAGGATCAGGCGATTATGGTTAGAGTGTAACAATAATGAAAATAATAATAATAATAACAATTTGGTGTAAGGGTAGCATATGAATGTAATTGGGGTTTACTACATAGTTTAGATATATATAGGATTTTTAGGGGAATATATTTAGAATAGTAGCGATATGCTTATTTATGTATAAATGTTTGTTTTAGGGGGGGGGAGGGGTTTTAGGGGGCGGGGTCCTTATATTAGTGGTAAAGGGTTCTAAACAAGGTAAGGGAAGCTTGTGGTCTATCATGCAACATGGACCAAAGTCTAGAGGGATAGTTTTAAGATAGTTTAGGGACGCAATATATTTTTCCAAGGATAATTTGTAGATGACCACTTGGTTCAGGTTCCTCGGTTTTCTACCGGTCTCACTCAGATTGACTTTCGGGTCAAAACTTAATGTTGCATATTCGTGACCTTGTTATTTGGTGCATTTTGCTAGCACAATAGTTAGGCTCAAACCCAGTGCATTTATATGTGTACGTGTATATATTTCCCATATAATACTTTCCTTATGAACTACTATACTAATTCGGGCTCTTTACCCCAAAATGATTTCTAAGCTTTGGGGATGAAGCTTCTTGTAAGGGGGGAGAGTGTAACACCCCGTGTGACGACCTTTAATCCCGAATTAATTATTTAATTAATCCCATTAATAATAATTAAAAGGATTTAATTTGGTTAGGATTTCCTTTAATTAATTAATATGGTCCACCATGGACCATGGACCCTTATCCCTAAACCAAGCCCTTAGTCATATAAAAGAATAGAATTAGTAAACCCATACCATTAAGACCCTAATTAGGACTCCTATATATATACATATATATATATATATATATATATATATATATATATATATATATATATATATATATATATATATATATATATATATATATATATATATATATATATATATATATATATATATATATAAGGACATAGGAGGCACCTAGAAGTCACACCCCAATAGATATCACCACACAAGAATTCTCAAGGGACTCCCCACCACCAAGCCTAAGGAGATCAAACGGATGGAAATCTTAGGGAAGAACCTTAATAGCCAAGGGAGGATTAATTAAGGCTAAGAGGTAACCCATGTCTCAACAAAACCTATTGTCCTTGCTATATTCTCCTTCTTTGGCTCCCTCTATATGCTTGTGTCTTGATGAATTCCTTTACGATATTCGTAATATTATCTTGTTGATTGATGTGATGATTTCATGTGTGATCTTGATGATCTTGATGTTAAAAAGAGGTTCTTGATATTTATGTGATGATTCTTGATGATAAAGATAAAATACGATTTTGATGATTTCGATGGGATTAGAGCCCTAGGTTGGGTTGGGAATTTGTATTATGATATTCTTGGTTTATACTTGGGAGGGAATTCGCATGTTTGGGCGTTATTTATGTTTAGAAGTCATGTTAAGATGTGTTCAATATGATTCTTGCTTTTGATCCATTAATTGCCTACGTGGTGTCGTTATTTACGTTTAAAAGTGTCTAAGCATGGTTTCGGGTTCCCCAAGGGATCCCGGGACGCGTATTTGATGAAAAGAGCCAGTGGGGGGTAGGTGGGGGTAGAGGTACCCGCCACCTACCCGCTGCCCGAGGATTACCGCCAGGCAGCGGGAAGACGCCTGACCGCCAGCCACCCGCTGCCCGGAAGATCGTCGCTGGCGGGCAGCCGGCGGATGACCCCCACCCACCGGCTACCCGCTGGTCCGTTTCCCACCCCGGGTTCTCAGCTTCCCCGTTTGATGTTCCCCATTCCCCGTGGTATCCCAACTGACCCCGTTTGTCGTGCTTGAGTCTAGTTTGATGTTTCGGGTGCCATTCGTAGGATAAAAGAGTCATAGGAATTGCATGCTAGTGAATCGGTAACCCGTTGGCCTAGGATGTAACACCCCAGATTTTCAAGACATTTAAAACTTAAAATAAAGGTAGAATCTTATTAAATCCCAAGATATAAATACAAGCGTTCGGGGTGCTATGCCACACCTGGGCTAGAGAACCCAAGTGCACAGGCTAACTAACTAATATCCTCAAAGCGTAAATACGTAAACGTGGCACGCAGGCCAAAAGAGAAACTATCTACTTCTAAGTTCTAGCACGCTCCAGTGACTTAATCTTCGGTGCCTGAAAGCCAAATATATCTGTTCAGCGAGAGATGCTGGTAACCCACTCCAACGCGTGGAAATACAATACATATAGAGATATATATAGAGATACGAAAACCATTTTGAGCATGAAGATATATCCTACAAACTCTAGCTTTAAAACCGGGAATAACTCGACAGATAAGGTCAGACACAAGCAACAGTTATAACGAGCATATGCAGTTCACAACAGATAAGGCAGGCAAAGCATAAACAATGATCATAATCCAACATGAACAATCCCCAATATAAACCCCATAGTCACATCCCCCAAGACTCTCGTAATCACAACTCGTCCATGTCACAACACATAACACACTTTGTTGGCGCCACAGGACCAATCGCATGCCCATACATGAGGGTCAGCGCATATAGCTCTGACACGGCCCCGCAGCACCCTGCCCCGTATCGCAACACGGAGGGGTCGATCGCAACCGATCGATGAACCGCAGCTCATCATAATGTTTGATCGCAACCAAACAGTGGACCGCAGCCCAAGAGAATGTCATCTGACCGCAGCCAGGAAAAAGGACAAACTGCAGCTCGTATAGAAACGTTTGATCGCAACCAAACGGTGGACCGCAGCCCAAGAGTATCAATCTGACCGCAGCCAGCTTCAGAACCGCAACTCAGGATAACCAATCCGATCGCAACCGAATTGGGGTAACACACACATAACACATAACAAGCACATGCAACCCACATTACACATTAGGAAGGGGGAGAAAACGTATAACAAAACCTATGCGTGATCCATCACTTACTAAGAATAGTCCTAAGGGGTTCATACTTCTTCCACCTAGGTCAACGGGATACCAATTCAACTAGCATGCAATATAATAGACTCATAAACCTACGAACGGTACACGAAACATCAAACTAGACATAGGCACGATAAACGGAGTCCGTTGGGACACCACGGGGAACGGGGAACATTAAACGGGGAAGCCGGGATCCCAAGTTGGGGGAATTTCCAGCGGGTAGCCGGTGGGTGGGGGGCCACCCGCCGGTTTTACTGTTCCGGGCAGCGGGTCGCCGGCGGGCAGCTGCCCGCCCGCCGGCCACCCGCTGCCAGGCGGTGATTCTCGGCACCGGGTAGGTGGCGGGTCCCCTACCCCCCACTGACTCTTTTTCATCAATTGCGCCCCGGGAAACGTTGTGGAACCCGAAACCATGCTTAGACACTTTGCAACGCAATTAACGATTAACACGTAGACAAATAACGGATCAAATACGAGAAACGTACGGCACATAACCTATCATGCTTTTCTAAACATAATCGACACCCGAACATGCGATTTCCCCACCCGATAATCCAAGAATAAGATCATACGATACAACCTGGGGTTCTAATCACTTTTATATCAACAAGAATACGGTTCGTCTTCTAATTGCAAGATTCGGTAAGAATAACACATAAGCATCAAGAACATCACACAATTATCAGGAACAACACATAATCATCAAGAACTCCATATAATTATCAAGAACACCATAATTATCAAGAATCTCCCAATATCAAGATCATCAAGATCCCCCATGGGATCATCACATCAATTACCAATAATAATCATCATAACTCGCCAATATACAATAATATGGGGAAACCCTAAGGGGGAATTATAACTATGAAAATAGGTTTTGTTGAGACATGGGTTACCTCTTAGCCTTAATTAATTCCTTGGCTATGAAGGATCTTTCTTTAAGCTTCCTTGCTTTCTTGATTTCTCCTAAGGGGATTCTTGGAGCTCTTTTGGGGTGGTGGGGCGTTAGACTTGTGGGAGGAGTTCTATGTGCTTCCTAAGTTCCCTATTTATAGATCTATGGATCTTATTTAGGGTCTAATCCTATTGGGATTAGGGGTTGGGTTTATATAGGAGGGCCCATGGGCTACGGTGGGCCTTTTTCCCTAATTAATCATTATAATTTGTTCTTTCTCTTGGGCTATTATTTAATTAATTAATTGGTTTTAGGACTCGTAACACGGGGTGTTACACTCTCCCCCCCTTAACAGGAAGCTTCGTCCCCGAAGCTTGGCCCTTGGTGAAAAAGGTTTTCTCTTAGTTACCTGGAGTGAACAGTTCGGGATACCGCTCCTTCATCATGTCCTTAAGTTCCCATGTTGCTTCCTCGGTCCCGTGGTTGGTCCAGAGGACTTTCACCATTTCTGTGACTCGGTTCCAAGTATTTCTTGTCTTGGTGTCCAGGATTCTTACGGGTTTCTCTTCGTATACTAGTGACTCGTCGAGGTCTATGTTCTCGTGTTGGAGTACATGGCTTGGATCGTGTATGTATTTCTTTAGCTGAGATACGTGGAACACGTTGTGTACTCGTTCTAGTTCGATGGGTAAGGCGAGGCGGTAGGCCAAGTCCCCGATTTTCTCCACGATTTCGTAAGGACCGATGAACCGGGGGCTGAGTTTTCCTTTTCTTCCGAACCTCATTACTCCTCGTGTGGGCGAGATCCTTAGCCAGACCTTGTCCCCGAGGTTGAATTCGGCTTGTTTCCTCTTTAGGTCGGCGTAAGACTTCTGGCGGTCTTGGGCGGCCTTCATCCTTTCCTGGATGTGTTTGACTTTAGCTATGGTGTCTTGTTGGTATTGGGGGCCCAGTGTTACCGGGTTGACCATATCTTCCCAACATAATGGGGTTCTACATTTCTGACCATACAGTGCTTCGTAGGGCGCCATGCGAATGCTCGCATGGTAGCTGTTGTTGTATGAGAATTCGATGAGGTCTAGGTGTTCTTCCCACGTCCCTCGGAAGTCTAGTGTGCAGGCTCTTAGCATGTCCTCGAGGGTTTGGATGGTTCTCTCGGTTTGGCCGTCTGTGGTGGGGTGAAAGGCTGTGCTTAGTTTTAGGTGCGTTCCCAATGCTGATTGTAGTGATTTCCAGAATTGTGAGAGGAATCTGGAATCTCTATTGGACACAATGTTTCGGGGGACTCCGTGGTATTTCACCACTCGGTTTATGTAGGCTTGGGCTAGTTGCGTCATTGTCCAAGTTTCCTTCATGGCAATGAATCGTGCCGTTTTGGTCAGCCGATCCACTATGACCCAGATTTTGTCCTTGCCGGTTCTTGTTGGGGGTAACCCTCCGACGAAGTCCATGGATATGGAATCCCATTTTCCTTGAGGTATTTCAAGGGGTTGTACGAGCCCCTTGGGCTTGCATCGTTCAGCCTTTACTCTTTGGCAATTCAGGCACCTGGCCACAAAATCTGCGATTTCCTTCTTCATGTTTGGCCACCAAAATGTTTTCCTTACGTCTTGGTATAACTTGTCACCTCCCGGGTGGACCGAGTACGGGGAGTTGTGTCCTTCCTCCAAGATCCGTTGTTTCAAGTGAGGGTGCGTTGAGGGTACACACCACCTTCCTTTGTAACGGAGGCTACCGTCCGGGCGTGCTTTGAAGGGGCCTTCCTTCCCTTGGGTTAGGTCGTGGCGGATCTTATCTAGTTCCGGGTCTTGGTGTTGCCCTGCCTTGATCTCCTCGAAGAGGGCGGGTATAGCTTGCGTGTTGAGTAGGTAGGCATTAGGGCGGGTTTGTCCTTGCTCTATGATTTCCAAGTGTAGTTTTTGAAAGTCCCTGTACAGTTGGTCCGGTAAGACCCACGTGGTGTTGAGGGAATGGTTCGTCTTTCGGCTTAGGGCGTCTGCAACGACATTGGCTTTTCCCTCGTGGTATTGGATGTCTAGGTCGTAGTCTTTTATGAGTTCTAGCCACATTCGTTGTCTCATGTTTAGATCCTTTTGGGTGAAGATGTACTTTAAGCTCTTATGGTCGGTGTAGATTTTGCATTGCACCCCATACAGGTAGTGCCTCCAGATTTTTAGTGCGAAAACGATAGCGGCTAGTTCGAGGTCGTGGGTGGGGTAATTTTCATCGTGGGTTTTGAGTTGTCTGGATGCGTATGCTATTACCTTCCCTTTTTGCATCAGCACGCATCCCAACCCTTTCTTGTATGCATCGCTGTACACCTCGAATTCTTCCGTTCCGGAGGGGATGGCTAGCACGGGCGCCGTGGTCAACTTGTCCTTTAATTCTTGGAAGGCTGAGATGCAGTCGTTGTCCCATCGGAAGGGGGTTTCCTTTTTCATGAGCTTAATGAGGGGTTGGGCTATCTTGGTGAAGTTGGGTACAAACCTCCTCTAGTAACCGGCCAGGCCTAAGAAGCTTCGGACCTCCGAGAGTGAGCTTGGCGTGGTCTATTCTTTAACGGCGCGAATCTTAGCGGTGTCCACCCTGATCCCTTCTTTGGTTATTACGTGGCCCAAGAAGGCTACGCTGTCCTGCCAGAATTTGCACTTGGAGAATTTAGCGTAAAGTTGGTTTTCTCTGAGGGTTTGTAGTGATATACGAAGGTGCTTCTCATGCTCTTCTTTATTTCAGGAGTAGACTAGGATGTCGTCGATGAATACAATGACGAAGTCATCTAGGTGAGGTCGGAATACTCGATTCATGAGGTCCATGAATATGGCGGGTGCGTTAGTGAGGCCGAAGGGCATTACGGTAAACTCGTAGTGGCCATAACGTGTTCGGAAGGCCGTTTTCTGGATGTCCGGTTTGGCCACTTGGATTTGATGATATCCGGATCTTAGGTCGATCTTCGAGAATACCCCTACCCCCTTAAGTTGGTCGAATAAGTCATCTATCCGGGGAAGGGGGTACCTATTCTTTATTGTAACTTGGTTGAGTTCCCTGTAGTCGATGCATAGGCGCATGCTCCCATCCTTTTTCTTAACGAATAGTACCGGTGCTCCCCATGGGGAGGTGCTGGGTCGGATATAACCCTTATCTAGTAGTTCCTGGAGTTGCGTTTTCAGTTCTTTCATTTCCTTTGGTGCTAGTCTGTAGGGTGGTTTAAAAATCGGGGCGGCGCCCGGTGTGAGGTCTATGGTGAACTCGACTTCTCTGGCCGGGGGTGCCCCGGGAATTTCGTCCGGAAAGACGTCGGTGAACTCGTTTACCATTGGGATGTCTCGTGGTTCGAGTATTTTGGCGTTGAGGTCTTCGACTGAGCATAAGAAGGCCTCGTTTCCTTGGCCCAGATACTTCTTAATTCTCATCATGTTTACAAGCTTGATCCCCGGATCCTGGCGGATACTGCGGTTTGACACCCTCTTTCCGTTTAGTCCTCGTAGGACCACTTTCTGCTCTCCACACAAGATTTGCGCTTGGAATTTCCCTAGCCAGTCCATGCCCAAGATTACTTGTATCCCATCCAGTTGGAACTGGATTAGGTTGCTGGGAAATTCCACCTCTTGAATGGTGATTATCACATGTTCGTACATGCGATCACATTTTATGATCTCGCCTGAGGCCACCTTGACTTGGAGCCGGACCTTTGTGCTGGCGTTAAGGTCGAGCTGGGCGGCGAATTCGGTTGCTATAAATGAGTTGGTAGCCCCCGAGTCAAATAGTATGGTGGCTGGGGTGGCGTGCACTAGGAAAGTTCCGGAGACTATGTTGCTATCTCCGACCCTGGCCTTGCTTAGGGTGAGGATCCTCCCCCGGGCAGTCGGCGTGATGGCCTGGCCCAGTGGGGTGGTTTTGGGGTTTTTAGGCTCTTTGGTGGGAATTGGGCGACTTCTTTCGGGCTTCCTTTTATACCCCAGTTGTGTCCCTTGGGGCGGGTTCGTTACCTGTTGTAGTTGACATGCCTTGGTGTAGGCTTCTCCGAGGGTCTTTGGTTCTTGGGCGGCCAAGGCCCTCTGGTGTTCGGGGTTAAGGCCTGCTAAGAATCTCCTGACTTTGATCCCCTCGGTGGGTACTAGCTCGGGGGCGAGGCGAGCCAGTTGGCAGAATCGCTGGTAGTATTCTGAGACTGGGGCTGCCCCTTGTCTTAGATGGAGGAATTCCTCGCGTGTGGCGGCTTTCAGGTGGTTGGGGTAGAACCGTTCTCGTAACCGTGTTTTTAGGTCTTCCCAGTCGAATCCGGGGTCGTGTTCGTACGTGGGTCCTTCACGGGCCCACCAGATGTCGGCCTCGTGTCTGAAGTAGAAGGAGGCTATCCCGACTTGGCGGTGTTCGGGGCATTGGGTTTCCCTGAATACCCTGTCGAAGGTCTCAATCCATTTCTCGAGGATCGTGGGGTCTTCGTCTCCCGAGAAGGTGGGCGGTTGGTGTGCCGAGACTTGGTGGTGGATTTCCAAGTTCTCGTTCGTTGGTAGGGGCTGGGGAATGACAGTGCTTAGTGCCTGGGCGATTTGGGCCAGGCGTTGTAGATTCTGAGTCAGGAGTTCCTGAGTAGGGCGTCTCGGTGTTCCTGTGTTTTTAGGTCTTCCCAGTCGAATCCGGGGTCGTGTTCGTACGTGGGTCCCTCACGGGCCCACCAGATGTCGGCCTCGTGTCTGAAGTAGAAGGAGGCTATCCCGACTTGGCGGTGTTCGGGGCATTGGGTTTCCCTGAATACCCTGTCGAAGGTCTCAATCCATTTCTCGAGGATCGTGGGGTCTTCGTCTCCCGAGAAGGTGGGCGGTTGGTGTGCCGAGACTTGGTGGTGGATTTCCAAGTTCTCGTTCGTTGGTAGGGGCTGGGGAATGACAGTGCTTAGTGCCTGGGCGATTTGGGCCAGGCGTTGTAGATTCTGAGTCAGGAGTTCCTGAGTAGGGCGTCTCGGTGTTCCTGTCTGTTTCTTCTCGGGTGCCATCCTGGTGGGTAAAGGTTGATATTATTTTGTGTTTTCATCTTGATGTAATAAGCGGAGAAGAGTTCCTTAATATTAGAGAGGGGTGAAGTGAGGGGAGGTGATGTGTAGGTTTCTCAATCTCACCGCGCGTCCTAAGATTCCTGAGGCCTATGTTCTTAAGCTTCTAGAGTTCAAGCCTAATTGTCCTAAAGTCCGGTCCTACGAGTCTTTTCCTAGGGTCAAACTTAGGCTCTGATACCAACTGTAACACCCCAGATTTTCAAGACATTTAAAACTTATAATAAAGGTAGAATCTTATTAAATCCCAAGATATAAATACAAGCGTTCGGGGTGCTATGCCACAGCTGGGCTAGAGAACCCAAGTGCACAGGCTAACTAACTAATATCCTCAAAGCGTAAATACGTAAACGTGGCACGCAGGCCAAAAGAGAAACTATCTATTTCTAAGTTCTAGCGCGCTCCAGTGACTTAATCTTCGGTGCCTGAAAGCCAAATATATCTGTTCAACGAGAGATGCTGGTAACCCACTCCAACGCGTGGAAATACAATACATATAGAGATATATATAGATATACGAAAACCATTTTGAGCATGAAGATATATCCTACGAACTCTAGCTTTAAAACCGGGAATGACTCGACAGATAAGGTCAGACACAAGCAACAGTTATAACGAGCATATGCAGTTCACAACAGATAAGGCAGGCAAAGCATAAACAATGATCCTAACCCAACATGAACAATCCCCAATATAAACCCCATAGTCACATCCCCCAAGACACTCGTAATCACAACTCGTCCATGTCACAACACATAACACACTTTGTTGGCGCCACAGGACCAATCGCATGCCCATACATGAGGGTCAGCGCATATAGCTCTGACACTGCCCCGCAGCACCCTGCCCCGTATCACAACACGGAGGGGTCGATCGCAACCGACCGATGAACCGCAGCTCATCATAACGTTTGATCGCAACCAAACAGTGGACCGCAGCCCAAGAGAATGTCATCTGACCGCAGCCAGGAAAAAGGACGAACCGCAGCTCGTATAGAAACGTTTGATCGCAACCAAACAGTGGATCGCAGCCCAAGAGTATCAATCTGACCGCAGCTAGCTTCTGAACCGCAACTCAGGATAACCAATCCGATCGCAACCGAATTGGGGTAACACACACATAACACATAACACGCACATGCAACCCACATTACACATTATGAAGGGGGAGAAAACGTATAACAAAACCTATGCGTGATCCATCACTTACTAAGAATAGTCCTAAGGGGTTCATACTTCTTCCACCTAGGTCAACGGGATACCAATTCAACTAGCATGCAATATAATAGACTCATAAACCTACGAACGGTACCCGAAACATCAAACTAGACATAGGCACGATAAACGGAGTCCGTTGGGACACCACGGGGAACGGGGAAGCCGGGATCCCAAGTTGGGGGAATTTTCAGCGGGTAGCCGGTGGGTGGGGGGCCACCCGCCGGTTTTACTGTTCCGGGCAGCGGGTCGCCGGCGGGCAGCTGCCCGCCCGCCGGCCACCCGCTGCCAGGCGGTGATTCTCGGCACTGGGTAGGTGGCGGGTCCCCTACCCCCCACTGACTCTTTTTCATTAATTGCGCCCCGGGAACCGTTGTGGAACCCGAAACCATGCTTAGACACTTTGCAACGCAATTAACGATTAACACGTAGACAAATAACGGATCAAATACGAGAAACGTACGACACATAACCTATCATGCTTTTCTAAACATAATCGACACCCGAACATGCGATTTCCCCACCCGATAATCCAAGAATAAGATCATACGATACAACCTAGGGTTCTAATCACTTTTATATCAACAAAAATACGGTTCGTCTTCTAATTGCAAGATTCGGTAAGAATAACACATAAGCATCAAGAACATCACACAATTATCAGGAACAACACATAATCATCAAGAACTCCATATAATTATCAAGAACACCATAATTATCAAGAATCTCCCAATATCAAGATCATCAAGATCCCCCATGGGATCATCACATCAATTACCAATAATAATCATCATAACTCGCCAATATACAATAATATGGGGAAACCCTAAGGGGGAATTATAACTATGAAAATAGGTTTTGTTGAGACATGGGTTACCTCTTAGCCTTAATTAATTCCTTGGCTATGAAGGATCTTTCTTTAAGCTTCCTTGCTTTCTTGATTTCTCCTAAGGGGATTCTTGGAGCTCTTTTGGGGTGGTGGGGCGTTAGACTTGTGGGAGGAGTTCTATGTGCTTCCTAAGTTCCCTATTTATAGATCTAGGGATCTTATTTAGGGTCTAATCCTATTGGGATTAGGGGTTGGGTTTATATAGGAGGGCCCATGGGCTACGGTGGGCCTTTTTCCCTAATTAATCATTATAATTTGTTCTTTCTCTTGGGCTATTATTTAATTAATTAATTGGTTTTAGGACTCATAACACGGGGTGTTACATAGGAGAAGAATGCATGAACCCCTTAGGACTACTCTTAGTATGTGAATGATCACACGTAAGTTTATTTATACACCTCCCCCTTCCCAATGTGCTATTATGTGCTACGATGTGTTATGTGATGCATGATTCCCCAATTTGGTTGCGATCAAATTGGCTATACGGGCAGTTGGATGGATTGAGAACCATACCAACTGTTAACCAGGCCGGTTGCGATCGGTCAGGTATATAAATGTTATATGGGGCTGCGGTCCACTGTTTGGTTGCGATGAAACGTTTTACATGAGCTGCGGTTCATTTCCCTGGCTGCGGTCAGTGATTCACTTTTTGGGCTACAGCCCACGGGCCTCGTGTGCGGATGGTCCACCAACTGGACGCGCCAGCGGTGTGTAGGCCCACCAGCCTGAGGAAGACCATAGCCCACCGAATGAGTGATCAAGCGGTGTGTAGGGCTATGGTCGCAACGATCCACCGAGTGAAGGGCCAGCGGTGTGCAGGGTCGTAGTCTCCGAGGATCTTCGCCCACCGACTGAGCCCCTCAGTGGTGTGTAGGGCTTGATCCACTACGATCCACCGACTGTGCTCGTCAACGGTGTGTAGGGTCGTAGTCCCCAAAAGAGGATCACAGTCCACCGACTGAGCGCGTCTGCGGTGTGTAGGGCTGTGATCCGCCGTCCAGCTTTCGACGATCTGTGCGGTTGGTTGCGATCAACCCCTTTATGCTGCGGTATAAGGTAGGGTGCTGCGGGGCCATGTTAGTGCTATACGCACTAACCCGCATGTTCGAGGCATGTGATTGGTCCCGTGGCGCCACCAAAGTGTGTTTATCATGATTGAATGTGCTTACCCCTACTTGCTGAGTCTATCCCTGATTTTAAAGCTAGAGTCCCCTAAGTATATCTCTTCCTGCTTCAAAATGGTTTTCGTATATATATATATATATATATATATATATATATATATATATATATATATATATATCTACCTATATTGTATTTCAACGCGTTGGAGTGGGTTACCAGCATCATTCGCTGAACAGGTATATGTGGCTTTCAGGCACAGATGAGTAGACACCGGAGCGCGCTAGAGATCCGGAGCGTAGACTAGTTAGTTTCCCATTCGGCCTGCGTGCCATGATTATGTATTGACATTGCTTTGAGGTTGTTTAGTTAGTTTAGCCTGTACATCTGAGTTTTCCAACTCAGATGTGGCATAGCACCCCGCACTCTTATGTTAATCTTGGGTTTTAATGAGAATTCACCTTTATTATATAAGCTTTAAAAGTTTCAAAATTTCGGGGTGTTATATGGTCCCTATTGTAACGAGGATGTTTTGGAAGTATTTCCCCTCAAATTGCTTCCATTATCCGTGATTAACTGCACTGGTACCCCGAAACGAGAGACCATATTTCGCCAGATAAACCGAGTGCATTGTTGGGATGTGATGGTCGCCAACGGCTCGGCCTCGATCCACTTGGAGAAGTAATCGATAGCGACGATGATGAATCACCAGCGGCCGGATAACTGAGGGAACGGGCCAATGATGTCTACCCCTCACAAACCAAACAGTATAACTATGCTGACCGGTTGATAGAACATTGCAGGCCTCCCAGGCATCTTCATGAATACTTGGCATGCTTCGCACTCCTTGGCATGTTTGTTGCAATCAAGCTGTATGGACGACCAATAACATCTGATAACCATTATCCGTCGAGCAAGCGACCTTCCCCCTTGATGGGAGGAGCAGAGACTCGAGTGCAGCTCGGTCATGACAATTTGTGCTTCAAAGTCCATGCGGCATCGCATCAGGGGTCCTCCATAGAACGCAGCGTAGAGATAACCTCATTCTACTTCAAGACACGAGGTTGATCGTTGATAAATCCACGAAGAACCCACTTATGGGCAACAACCGGGGGTTCAACTGGGAATGCCTAGGGGTACGGTTACGAGGACGATTCCACCCCGCACCCGTAAGGGCAACCATGTACGAGGAAAGTCTCCACCTAAAAACAAGGGATGACCATTGTCAGGGAATACCACAAACAATTCCTCCAGCTGGCTCGTTTCGCGCCTGGATTAGATCCTACAGAGACAACCAAGATAAAGAAGTCTGTGACAGACCACAAACTACGAAACCCAGAAGGCCCAAATTGTAGGCAAACCCCGAACCCCTAACGAAGCCTACACCAGTGCTGCCGACCTCTATCAAATCCAACTTCTACAACGGGAAATTCAGGAACAAACCCAAAGGAAGGAGTAACAGAAGTGGGGGACCACCTGTAAAAGGGACTGGAAACGCCAATTAAATGCAAGGATGTAAAGTAACGCATAAACAACATCCTTCCTCAACCTTTAGTGCGAATTGTCGAAAAGGACTCGACATGGCAAGAAGAGGCAACAGACGCATGGAAAGTATCATACAACTAAAGCTTCCCTGCAATAAAGGTCTTACCTTGGAACAAGGACCTTGATGATTTTAAAGCACCGTAAGAAGTGCATGTGACACATAAAATCGCCAAAACACCATGCGACGTCGAGGGTAGTCAATCAAATGCATTCCAAGAAAGAGAAATGCATCACCAAGCACTTGGTAACCAAAGGATTGAATAAAGAGTGAACGACAAGCCGAACTCCAAGAAAAAAACCATGAATGCTTATCATTAAGCAAGCAAGGAAAAGACAAAGTCGGCTTATAACCAACTACCCAGTGAAGATGACGAGGTTGCTAATTGGAAATCGGACCCAACCTACTGAGCGGAAAGAACATACGAGAGTCTTGACTCATCTAGAACTCGTGCTTAAGGATCAATAACGTTGTACGATGGGTCATCCTATGTATTCGAACCCCTTTGTTGTGCACATGGGCATGGGGCTTGTCGGGACTTGAATCTGTGCATTCTTGAGATTTTTCCCGAAGGAATTCACTATTCCTAGTCACCTTCCCGCGGGTCCCCAACGGGACCTTGATGGGACCTTAACGGGTCCTTGACGGGACCTTGGCGGGACCTTGATGGGTCCCTGACAGGAGTTTGGCAGGCGGACGACCGCCCACCTCGCGCCCACTGGTACAATGTGCTGATTTCTTAACTCCTCGTTTTATTATTCGTGGCACGCTTGTGTGCCTCGGTTGATGAACGCGAGTCTTGGGTAAAGAACCATGGGTTGCCCAAACATGGTGTCCTCGGTAAAAGACCTTGACACGCGAAACACCGTCAGAAAATCACAACCAATTGCATTACACGTGGAGTGAAGTTGGACTCTACAATGCAACCGACTAGGGATGATTGGCGTGAAGGATTGTGCAAAGCAAGGAGGCGAGTTGGGAACTCGTGCTAGGGACTCACAAAGGCCTTAAAAGCCAAAATGCTAAGGATAGACCGGGACCCCTTCAAACCATGGATATCATTCAAGCAAATCAGAGGGCTCCTTACAAGTTGTATGAAATCAAGAATGACGTAGTCCGTGGTGCTAGGCAAAAAGTAAAAGAGAAAATTTGTGCCAAGGCCTCAAGGGTTATTAAGGACCCACAAGGAAATGAGATGACTCGTAAAGTCACCGAGTCATTCCGCAACGAGATTAGGAAACCAACTGCGCTTCAAGAAGAAAAAGAGCATGCAAGGGCACCTTCATCATTAAAAGTAACACAAAAGGGCACAACAAGCCGAACCTCGGGGAAGACATGAAGTCTTACTAAGAATTTCATTCACTAAAGAGGAGATGGAAATTCAATAAGAAGAGAAAGTCAACCCAAAGTTTATCGACTCCCAAGAGACTTTGGGAAGTGTGCCCTAAGAAATTGGCTTGGTAGACCAAACTTGGTCAAGACCTTGGACGCATTAAAGAAGTAAGTGTTAAATCATCACGGGATATGCCCTCAACATAGGAGAGAAGGATGTAACTTTAGCCTGGGAAGCATGGTCTAACAAGGATCTTAAAGTCAAGCAAGTGCCAACACCAAGGAAGAAGGATCATCAGTTCGTCAATACGACGTGATCAAAGCATCAAACCAAAATAGCCACTTAAGATCGAGAACCTTTAACCCATCCTAGCCGAATTCCTTTCCCTCCCTCGGAAAATCGGCCCCCTCCTTATTTCAAAACCCTTTCTACCCTTCAAACCACATTCTTGATTCCCTATTTTAACGATTCCATACAAGGTGGCAACCTCACACCCTAAGTTGCAACCTTGAAAACATTGATCCTAATTCCTAAATTCACTTTGTCCTCAGGTTTGAAAACCACTCTCTTAAACCTAATCGTTCCCAAAAACCCAGCACACATAGACATACAATTATACAGTTTCCCCGTAGAATACTTTCTCTATAGGACCACCGTACTACTTTTGACTCGTTACCCCAGCAATGATTTCTAAGCTTCGGGGACGAAGCTTCTCGTAAGGGGGGGAGAGTGTAACACCCCGTGTTACGGCCTTCAATCCCGGATTAATTATTTAATTAATCCCGTTAATAATAATTAAATATGATTTAATTCGGTTAGGTTTCCCTTTAATTAATTAATAAGGTCCACCATGAACCGTGGACCCTTGCCTAAATTTGAGTCTTAAGCTTATTAGGAATAAAGAAAGTAAACCTTTTACTATTCAGATTCTAATTAGGAATCCTAGACCTAGTTATCTATTAGGAATAAAAGGAAGTAGGCCTTTTACTATTCAGATTATGATTAGGATTCTCTTTAATTAATTAATATGGTCCACTATGGACCATGGACCCTTATCCCTAAAACAAGTCCTTAGTCCTATAAGGAATGGAATTAGCAAGCCCATAGTATTTAGACCCCAATTATGACTCTTAGGAATATATATATATATATATATATATATATATATATATATATATATATATATATATATATATATATATATATAGGATCATAGGAGGCACCTAAATCTTACACCACACAAGAAGTTCCAAGAATCCCCTTAGGAGAAATCAAGAAAGAAGAAAGCTTAAAGAAAGACCCTTCATAGCCAAGGAATTAATTAAGGCTAAGAGGTAACCCATGTCTCAACAAAACCTATTTTCATAGCTATGATTCCCCTCTTAGGATTTCCCGATATTATTGTGTATTGATGATTTGTGATATTATTATTGATGATTGGTGGGATGATTCCATGGGTGATCTTGATGATGATAGGTTCTTGATAATTATGGTGTTCTTGACGATTGTATAACGTTCTTGATAATTATATGGTGTTCTTGATGTTCTTAATGATTATATGAGGTTCTTGATAATTATGGTGTTCTTGATGAATTGTGTTCTTGTTGATTTAAAAATAATTAGAACCCTAGGTTATATCGTGGAATCCGTATGGTATTATTCTTGGTATATTGGGTGGGAATTCGCATGATTGAGTGTTGATTATGTTTAGAAAAGCATGATAGGTTATGTGCCATATGTTTCTTGATTTTGATCCGTTAATTGTCCACGTGTGTTATCAATTGTGTTTGAAAGTGTCTAAGCATGGTTTCGGGTTCCACAAAGGTTCCCGGGGCATTTTTTGGTGAAAAAGAGTCAATGGGGGGTAGGTGGGGGTAGGGGACCCGCGGCCTATTTGGGCAACGCCGGCAGCGGGCAGCCGGCGGGCGGGCAGCTGCCCGCTGCCCGGAACAGTGCCGCCGGCGGGTGACCCCTCACCCATCGGCTGCCCGCTGGTTTGTACCCCAATTTGGGATTTTGGCTTCCCCGTTTGATGTTTCCCCGATCCCCGTGTTGTCCCAACGTACTCCGTCTATCGTGCCTATGTCTAGTTTGATATTTCGGGTACCATTCGTAGGTTGTATGAGTCTTATATATTGCATGCTAGTTGAATGTGTATCCCGTTGACCTAGGTGAAAGAAGTATGAACCCCTTAGGATTATTCTTAGTATGTGAAGGATCACGCATAGGTTTTGTTATACGCTTTCTCCCCCTTCCCAATGTGTTAATGTGGGTTGCATGTGCTTGCTATGTGTTATGTGTGCATGATACCCCAATTCGGTTGCGATCGGATTGGTTATTCCTGAGCTGCGGTTCAGAAGCCGGCTGCGGTCAGATTTACACTCTTGGGCTGCGGTCCACCGTTTGGTTGCGATCAAACGTTTCTACATGAGCTGCGGTTCATATTTCCTGGCTGCGGTCAGATGACATACTCTTGGGCTGCGGTCCACTGTTTGGTTGCGATCAAACTATGATGAGCTGCGGTTCATCGGTCGGTTGCGATCGACCCCTCCGTGTTGCGATACGGGGCAGGGTGCTGCGGGGCCGTGTCAGAGCTATATGCGCTGACCCTCATGTATGGGCATGCGATTGGTCCTGTGGCGCCAACAAAGTGTGCTATGTGATGAAATATGGATGAGTTGTTGTTATGAGCGTCTTGGGGATGTGACTAGGGGATTTATACTGGGAATCGTGTATGTTGGGTTATGATTATTAATTGTGCTTATCTTTACCTGTCTTGCCTGTTATAAACTGTATATGCTTGGTATAACTGTTGTCTGTGCTTAGCTCTATCTGTCGAGTTTATCCCTGTTTTAAAAGCTAGAGTCTCGTAGGATATATCTTCATGCTTCGAAATGGTTTTTCATATATCTATGTATATATCTATATATTGTATTTCAACGCGTTGCAGTGGGTTACCGGCATCTCTCGCTGAACAGATATATTTGGCTTTCAGGCACTGATGAGTAGACACTGGAGCGCGCTAGGGATTCGAAGCGTAGTGTAGATAGTTTTCCTTTCGGGCTGCGTGCCATGCTTATGTATTGACATTATGAAGGAATTCAGTTAGTTAGCCTGTGCATCTGAGTTCTTCAGCTCAGGTGTGGCATAGCACCCCATACTCTTATGTTTAGTAATGCTCTGTTTGGGATTTAATAAGAGAATATCTTTGTTATATAAGTCTTTAAAAGTTTAAAAATTTCGGAGTTTATATATATATATATATATATATATATATATATATATATATATATATATATATATATATATATATATACATATATATATATATATATATATATATATATATTGTATTTTAACGCGTTGGAGTGGGTTGCCAGCATTATTCGCTGAACAGATATATTTGGCTTTCAGGCATAGATGATTAGCTCCGGAGCGCGCTAGAGGACTTGAGGCTTAGATAGTTAGTTTCATATTCGGCCTGCATGCCATAATGATGTAATGACATTGTTTGAGGATAATTTGATATTTTACCCTGTGCATCTGAGTTCTCTAGCTCTGATATGGCATAGCACCCCAAACACTTAGTGGTGGTGCGTGTGTGGCTCTACCTGGATTGCACGATTACTGGTATGGGACACTAGTCACTAAGGTATTGCAGTGGTCCTCGTGGTGGCCGTGACGTGATTATGGAGCTGTGGCCTGAGTGATGGGTCCACGTGATTGGGGGATAACATGTGTTATCCAGGCATGTGTTGCCGTGATTGGTGGTGGTTCATTGGTGCTTATAGGTGGGGGACGACGGTCCCGGCGGAATAAGGTTGGACTTAGTTGTACAGGGGATCCTGGAGGTAATGGTTGGAAAGAAGATACAAGGTTGGGGGTAGCCATAAGGTTGGAACAGGGCATAAGGAAGGC
The DNA here is from genome assembly GCF_001879475.1 of Ipomoea nil. NCBI lineage: Eukaryota > Viridiplantae > Streptophyta > Magnoliopsida > Solanales > Convolvulaceae > Ipomoea > Ipomoea nil. The sequence continues at coordinate 3,081,397 of NW_017619623.1, read as the reverse complement.
ATACCAAACTCGTGATGGGTGATGTTGCGAGGGCTTTTAAAGCCGGCGTTGTGTGATCTTCTCTCGTGACGTGTGTAGTCGCGGAGGCTTGTGGCGTTTTGGCATGTGTTGCCGTTGGGTGAGTCTTTATCCTTGTGTGTGGTTAACCTTTGCGGTTGGGATGTGTTCCCGGTGTTATCCTTGTGAGTGGTGAGTCTTGTGTTGACTGGTGATCTTGGCTTTTGACTTATATATATGTATTCCGTTTCGAAAATGGTTTTTATATCTTATATCTACCTATTTATGATACTTAACGGTATTGGTGGGTTACCAGCATTATTCGCTGACCGGGCGTCGTCCCAATGTTTATCTTTGTGTTCTTTCAGGTGGTGTTTAGACGAGAGCGATGTTTAAAGCCTGGTAGCTTAGCACCTTTGTGTTTTTGTGGCCTGTGCGCCAATGTTTTTAGACTGTTTTAGATTGATGTATTGGGATAGTATTATACACTTGCAGATTGTTGCCTTAGCGTTACCTAGTGTGGTATACGTGGCATAACACCCCATTTTGGATTCCTTCTATCCAGTTTCCGTTTATCTTCCACTGTGCTAGTTTTGTTGTTAATCTGCTTGTGTTAGGGCTTCAATTGGGCCTTGTTTTTAGGGGGTGTTACAGTTGGTATCAGAGCCTAGGTTTAGAGCCTAGGACGAGTTAAGTCTAGACTTTCTAAGTGGTTAAGTGTGTTTTGAGACCTCTATGCGACCTTAAGAAGCTAAGTGTTAGGCTTAGGACTCTAGGTTGCGCGGTGAGATGTTTATTGCTTTCTGTCTTGCTTGTTTGCTCTTTTTGGTAATCTCGTTGTTGTTGTAGAAGTTTGCGATGCCTCCTCGTCCCCGCGCTCGCACCCCAGAGACCCCGTCCAACGAGCAGCTCGCTCAGAATCTCCATCAGCTGACGCAGACGATGCAGTCGCTCAGTGAAGCCTTGCTGAACAACAATCAAGCTGTGCCGCCTCCGCCTCCTGCTGGGCATCGCGATGTAGGTCGTTTGGTGTTAGGGCATCGGCCGCCATCCTTCGATGGCGAGGAAGACCCTGTAGTCCTTGAAGAGTGGCTACGTGTGTTTGATAAGATCTTCACCGTGGTGGGCTGTCCCGAAGAGAGGAGAGTAGAACTGGCAACGTTCTACTTCTGCCAAGAAGCTGATCTGTGGTGGGTTCACGAAGGTCCGACCTTCCTTGAAGAGCCTGGGTTTGATTGGACCGCGCTCAAGGACAGAATGCGCGAAAGGTTCTACCCAGCGCATGTGCGAGCCGCCATGTTTGGTGAGTTCCTTCATCAGCAGCAAGGACCTCTATCTGTGGTTGAGTACCACAAGAAGTTCTTAGAGCTGGCGCTCTTCGCGAGGATGTTGGTGCCTACAGAGCTTGCCAAGGTTGAGCGTTTCGTTGCCGGTCTGAACTATGAGGCACGAAAAGCGTTGACGGTGAGTAGGCCTAGTTCCCTTAAGGATGCGTATCTGTGTGTCGCGGATCTGTTTCGTGTTCAGCAGCTTCAGAGGTGTTCGTTGGAGTGCCAGGAAGAGAGTTGAGAGTGGAGGTTCTTCAATCTTCAAGAAGCCCCGACCGAGTTTTTCGGCCAGAGTTGTGTCGTCTTCTTCTCAAGGACCAGTTAGGTTGGAGCCCCAGGTTCAAGCTAAGTTGGTTGGTTGTCGCAAGTGTGGGAAAGTGCACGCGGGCCAAGATTGCTATGGCCAGGCGTTGAAGTGTTTTCGCTCTGGGGTTGCTGGTCATAGAGTCGCGGAGTGTCCCCAGCTTGCCGGTCAGAGTGCACCTCCGCCGCCCCCGAGAACCGGATGAACACCAGGAGGGAGCACAGGTCGCGGAGCTGTCGGAGCTAGGCCGTCTGGGAGGGTCTTCGTGATGGCGCGTTCGCAGACGGAGTCGGAGGGTCTGGTGGAGGAAGAGTTAGCAGGTAACCCTTGTTTTCGAGCCTATCCTCGTTTCCCGAGTGTGCTGTGTCCTTTGTTGCCTTGAGTGCTATCTTGTGTTTCGTAGTTGTCTTTGTTTGGCAATCCTCGGCATGCTTTCCTTGTTAGTAATTCGTTGGATGCTTAGTATAGACTCTTTTCTTGCTAAGTGCTTTCTCTAGTTGGCTTCTAAATCTTGTCTTGTGGTAGCCATCTATCCTTGAGTTATCTTGTGCGTAGCTCAATTCTTCCACCCTTGTACTTGGTTGCTCTTGCAACAATTCCTTGTGCATTTCCTAAAATTTTTCCAAGTATTCTTTGATTTGGAAAATAGAAAATCCATACCAAAAACCTCTCCTTGTGTAGCTTAAAAGCTAAGCCTAATGTTTGAATGTAGCCTTGGAGTTGCAAACCCGAGCCTAATCATTGCCAACCCAACCTCTAAACCACTTGAGCCAATTGCCTTTCGTGAAACCTAACCAATTTTAATTCCACCTAAACCTTAAATTCCCACTTTGTTCAAAATCCCCAAATTTAATCATCTTTTTCCCCAATCTCACCCAAATCCCTAATTTCTTTTCCCAAATTCTCTTCTCTTTTTCCTTCTCCCTACCCGTGAACCACCCTAACCCCATCCCCAACTCGTAGCATCCCTTCCACCCGTCGCCGGCCACCACCGAACCGCCACCCGCAACCGTCGCCGTTCGCCGGAGCCTCGCCGCCGCTGCCTCGCCGCTGTGGTTGTGTCGCCGAGAGAGAGCGCGAGAGAGAGAGAGAGCGCGATAGAGAGAGAGAGAGCGAGAGAGAGAGAGAGAGAGAGAGAGTGCAGCGAGAGTGTGAGTGTGAAGAAGAAGTTGTGGGCTTTATTTGTTGAGCTTTGGATCATCTCCTACCATGCCTAGAAGGTCAAGTTTGGCTAGGAAAGCGGAATGGGTGGATGCCCACTACCTTGTGCTTGAAGGTAAAGCTTTTGATCCGGAATCTTTTTCAAGTTCCTTGTTGGATTTGCTTAAGTTTCAAGGTTTGTTGGATGGGTTTCTCGCCATAAGGGCCGAGACTTACCCGAGTTTGGTGAAAGAGTTTTACCATCACATGGTTGTGACGAAGGAAGGTGAAAGGCTTGAGATCACTTCTAAGGTGAGAGGTGTGAAAGTTGTGTTGTCTGAGAAGAGGTTGGCTCAGTTGTTGAGTTTGTCTGCTACCGGAGTGGCTCAGTACAATGGTCATTCTTGGATTAGTACGGATACCATGGGGTACCGTGACTATTTGAGCTATCTGTTGGGCTGTACGAGTGGTTTCAGTCAAGCTTCGAGGCCGGAAAAGAAGTGGTTGTCTGCGAAACAAAGGATCTTGGTGATGTTGGTGTTAGATTGTTTGTTGCCTAATAACAACAAGAGCAGTTTGTTGGGTAAGTTGGAGTGCACCTTTGCTTTCTGTCTGAAGAATATGGTTAAGTTCAATCTGCCTGCTTCGATGATGCAACACATGGTGTTTTGCCGGGATCACAACCGGAAGAGTTTGCCGTATGGAATGGTGCTGAGTTGGATCTTGGTTAAGAAAGGTGTTAGTGTGGATGGCTGTCTCCCGAAGGCTGTGGGAAAGATGGTGTTGGATACCGCCAATCTCCGGAGTTTTAATCTGTTTCAGTTGGGTAGTGGTGAGTACATCACGCTTGAAGAGGTTGCAAGGAAAGCACCTGTTGAACGGGCAGAGTTAGCTGCCGAGCTTGGTGTCCATGCCGGGAAGTTGAGCCTCGCAGTCCAGAGTTTGGGCGGTGATGAAGAAGTTGAGGAGGAAGCGGATCAAGAAGAAGTAGGGGCACCAGAGACCGCCGAAGCTGAAGTAAGTGAATAAGACAGTGAGGAAAGCCGGAGAAGGAAGGAAGCTCGCACCAAGAGAGAGCAGGACGTCGTCTCTTTGCTTCGTCAGTAGAACAGTTTGATCGCCGAGGGCTTTGCGTTTGTGAAGGCGCAGTTCGTCGCAGTGCATCAGAGGCTGGACCAGATTGGAGCCAGTTCAAGCCACAGAGACGAAGACGAGGAAGAGTCTGAAGAGGCCGAAGAGTCAGAGAGTGAGGAGTTCTAGTTTGTGTTGCGGTTACCCCGTTCGCTTCTTTCTTGTTGTTTCTTTCTTGGCCGTTGTTAGTTTGGTGTTAGGTTGTTGTGTGTTTTGTGTGTTTGCTTGTTTTGCTTGTTGCCTTGTTGTTTAGCTAGTGTGCTAGTTGGTGTTTGGAGTTAGTTGTTGAGTTCTTGGTTGTTATCTAGAAGTTGGTTGTTGAGTTGAGGTTAGAGTTCTTGATGCTCAATCTATCCGTTCTTTTAACTCTTGACCAACCCTTGTGAGTACTTTTGGAGTTTTTGACCAAAAGGACTATTCTTGGATTTCTTGTCACAATTTCGTTTCCTTGTTACCATTTGCTTTTAATTCGTTGTACCCAAGTTTCGGGGACGAAACTTCTTTGAAGGGGGAGAGGATGTGACACCCCAAAAATCCACACTCCAATCCATGAATTAATTGAGTAATTAATTCTAATTCTTTTGAGGAATTGATTCCTAAAATCCTGATTTTTAATACTCAAGGACTAGTATTTGACTAGTCAACCTTTAAATTGTGTTGTACCTTGTGCTTTGAGGGGAGTTCCCTTGTTCCTTACACTTTCTAAGGGCTAGTAAGGGTAGCCTTGTCTTTTCACTAAGAGTTAGTATTGTATCCTAACCTAGAAGACTTCTTCATTTCATTCCTTACAATTCCTAGAAAAATATCTCTACCTTCTCTCTAGAATAGAAGTGTAGCTTATTCTCCAAGCCAAGTTGAGACCCTTGTCAAGATTCCAAGTTTTGCCTCCAAGATTCAACCTTTCACCTATTTGGGCATCTACAAGGGTAAGATCTAAGCTTGTCTAGTCTTTTTGGTTCCATCTTAGTTGTCTTTTTCTTATAAGTGAGATCTTTATGATCTTTTGGTTTGATCTTGAAGTGGGTTTGGCTAGTGAGCCTAGTGGAGAGCTTGTTGTGGTGTAAAGAGAAGTCTTTTGGTCTTCAAGAGGTAACCCATGCTCTACAAAACCTATTTTGCTTACCTATATGTGATTTCTTGGATTCTACTTGTGTTTTGCTATGAAATGTGAGGGTTTTATGCATTTATCTTGTGATATTGCATATCTAGAGCTTTCGTTTAGGGTTTCTTTGTGCCATTGCTTGCCATTTTCCTTGGTTCAAGTCATTTTGTTGTGTTTGGTGAGATTTGGCATGTTTTGGACTTGAATTTGTGTTTGGAGAAGAAAATCCCCGAAGGGATTTGTTGTGGAACAGGTATGTTCCCGCGGGCGGAACGGCGGGCGGGGCACCAACCGCCGGCCTACCCGTGGGTACACAGCCTCGTGGGATATTGTTCCCGCGGGCGGGACCACGGGTGGGGCACTACCCGTGGGTCCACCCGCGGGTACATGGTTGTGGTGATGTTGGGATTTGTTCCCCGTGATTTGGTTGTCTTGGTGTTTGATCTTTTGGCTTCCCAATGTTCTTTTGTTGAACTATTTGAGTGTCTTCTTGATGTTTCGTAGGTCTAGAACTATATGGTAGGTATCCATGTAGGACTTTGGTGTCTTGAATCGTGCTAAGTGTTCAACATTGTGCTTCGTTGGACCAAGAGGTGTCTTGTGTGTTCCTCGGAACTATCTTGAGTTTCCCCGTTGATAAGCATGCTAGTTTGTTGTCTTAATGCTAGCGTGTGTGTGGTTTGTACCTTCCGTTTGGTTGATGATAACTTGTGTTATCCATCGTTGTTGTCGTTGGGTTGTGACCCGTTCCTTGATTGAGTTTGTTTCATACATTCGTTGTAATCCGTTGTTTGACTCTCGTGTGAGTGGTGGTGCGTGTGTGGCTCTACCTGGATTGCACGATTAGTGGTATGGGACACTAGTCACCAAGGTATTGCAGTGGTCCTCGCGGTGGCCGTGACGTGATTATGGAGCTGTGGCCTGAGTGATGGGTCCACGTGATTGGGGGATAACATGTGTTATCCGGGCATGTGTTGCCGTGATTGGTGGTGGTTCGTTGGTGGTTATAAGTTGGGGACGACGGTCACGGCGGAATAAGGTTGGACTTGGCTGTACAGGGGATCCTGGAGGTAATGGTTGGAAAGAAGATACAAGGTTGGGGGTAGCCATAAGGTTGGAACAGGGCATAAGGAAGACATACCAAACTCGTGATGGGTGATGTTGCGAGGGTTTTTAAAGCCGGCGTTGTGTGATCTTCTCTCGTGACGTGTGTAGTCGCGGAGGCTTGTGGTGTTTTGGCATGTGTTGCCCTTGGGTGAGTCTTTATCCTTGTGTGTGGTTAACCTTTGCGGTTGGGATGTGTTCCCGGTGTTATCCTTGTGAGTGGTGAGTCTTGTGTTGACTGGTGATCTTGGCTTTTGACTTATATATATGTATTCCGTTTCGAAAATGGTTTTTATATCTTATATCTTCCTATTTATGATACTTAACGGTATTGGTGGGTTACTAGCATTATTCGCTGACCGGGCGTCGTCCCAATGTTTATCTTTGTGTTCTTTCAGGTGGTGTTGAGACGAGAGCGATGTCTAGAGCCTGGTAGCTTAGCACCTTTGTGTTTTTGTGGCCTGTGCGCCAATGTTTTTAGACTGTTTTAGATTGATGTATTGGGATAGTATTATACACTTGCAGATTGTTGCCTTAGCGTTACCTAGTGTGGTATATGTGGCATAACACCCCTTTTTGGATTGCTTTTATCCAGTTTCCGTTTATCTTCCGATGTGCTAGTTTTGTTGTTAATCTGTTTGTGTTAGGGCTTCAATTGGGCCTTGTTTTTGGGGGGTGTTACACAAACCCTTTCCTACAAGATCGTTCTTAGCCGATGGCGCCCTCTGATTACCACACCAATCACCACGGCTTGCCATTGAGAACTAAGAATTATTCTATTGGGGCGATTTCCCCCTTTTGCACTCAGTTTTTGAACTGAGAGCCCTGAGTAGAGGGACGGGACCTGATGGTCTAACGATGACGAGATTGGAAGGTCGCTTTGCTCGGGAAATGCATTAAAAAGGGAGCCACTCTGCTTGGGAAACACTTTGGCGAACGAGCTATTCTACCAGTGTAGCCCCCCACTCGCTTAGGTGCGAGAATCGTCAGCATAAGGGAGTAGATACAATGGGTTCTCGAGTTTACCTTTTAATTTTCATTGTGATCGGGAAATAACCCCAATGAACTTATGATACCAACGCACCGGGCCGTACGCATAACGCCGATGTTCGGGAAGTTGCCCCTATTGATTAAGGGAACTTTGGAACTTTGCGAGATCCGCACGTACCGATCAGACGATCAATCACTACCAATCAAAAGATAGTTGTACTTAGGGTTGGAAGCCTGACCTCGTGGGTTCAATTGCCTACCTGGTAGGGCTTAAGGCCGATATGCGTACCAGGCTGACCGAGCCGGTGGTGGCACTGATGCCAGTTGGACCGGACTTAGAGCGCCGGCGGTTGCAATGATGCCGACCGGACCGTACTTAAATAACCCTTGCCATCAGCTGATCGATTTGATGGAAATCCTCTTCGTCACACCCCACATCGTCAGGACCCAACGGCAGATCGGAGCCTTGTCTTCATCGGTGTAACACCGGAACTTAAAGTTTATCAGCACAACGGTCGTATTTCGGAACTTCGTCCTCATCGGTATGGAACCGGAGTAAAGTTTAAGCGACATTGCGGTCGGTAAAGCAGATCCTCGTCCTCATCGGTATGGAACCGGAACTTAAAGTTTATCGACATTGCGGTCGTAGGTCGGAGCCACGTCCTGTCGGGTCCGAGTGAAGATGTGGGTGAATCTTCTTATCACATCTGCTTTACAACACATAACACAGGCGATACATAACAACACACTCGGCAATCGGATGCGCATCAAGCACCGGTCACCGGTTACACATCAAATACACAAAATTACATACTCAACAATCGGGTACATGTTGCCTAACGTCTACTCCCGATCCCTGATTATATCCCCTTTGGGGAAAGTAGAATCGCATTGAATTACATAGGATTCTGATCAACAAAATGAAATTACACTCGAATCGTAGGATGTCTAATGACGAAAAAACACCAAGTTCTCTGAGTTCCATGTTCGCTCAACCGGCCTGCCAGCCGTGGTCACCAATCGATAGGTTCCTGGTCGGATGACCGCTGAAATGACATAAGGACCCTCCCAGTTCTAGGTAAGTGCTACACCCCGTGTTACGGCCTCTAACCCGAACTAATTATTTAATTACCTACCCAAAAAAGAGAATTAATTTCCATTAATTAACTAAGAAGGGTCCACTATAGACCATGGACCCTTATCCCCACAAACCAATCCCTTAATCCTATGAGAAATAGAATTAGCAAACCCATACCATTCAGACCCTAATTAGGACTCTTAGATATATAAATAGGGACATAAGACGCACTTAGAATACGCACCAAAATAGATATCGCCACACAAGAATTCCCAAGAATTCTCTTATCACCAACGTAGGAGAAATCAAGAAGAAGAGATCTTAGAGAAAGAACCTTAATAGCCAAGGAACCTGATTAAGGCTAAGAGGTAACCCATGTCTCAACAAAACCAATTTTCTTTACTATAATCTTCTTCTTTGGCTCCTTCTCTAAGTTTGTGTCTTGATAAATCGTTTATGATGATGATGATGTGATCTTGATGATTGATGAGATGATTTTATGTGTTGATCTTGTTAATCTTGATGATTATAAGAGAATCTTGATGATTGTGTGATGTTCTTGATAAATCTTGATGTTCTTGATTTTAAAAATAAATAATGATTTTGATGATTTGAATATGGTTAGAGCCCTAGGTTGAATTGGGAATTTCGTATTATGATATTCTTGGTATATTTGGGTGGGATTTCGCATTTTTGGGTGTTATTTGTGTTTGGAGGTAATGTTAGGATATGTTCAATATGATTCTTGGTTTTTGACCATTTATTTAACTATGTGATGTCGTCGTTTGTGTTTAAAAGTATCCAAACATGGTTTCGGGTTCCGCGAAAGATCCCGGGACCAAAATATTGAAAAGGAGTCAGTGGAGGGTAGGAGGGGGTAGGGGGACCCGCCACCTACCCGCTGCCAAATTTGGCATCACCGGCAGCGGGCAGACGACTGCCTGCTGTGCACCCGCAGCCCGGAGGCTCGCCGCCGGCGGGCAGCCGACGGGTGGTGACCCGCTGGATTCTTCCCACCTTGGGATATTGGCTTCCCCGTTTGATGTTCCCGACCCCCGTGGTGTCCCGACGGACTCCGTTTATCGTGCCTAAGTGTAGTTTGATGTTTCGGGTACCGCTCCTAGGATAAAAGAGTCTTGTGTATGGCATGCTGGTTGAATTGGTACCCCGTTGACCTAGGTGAAAGATGCATGAACCCTTAGGATATTTCCTAGCATGTGGATGACCACGTATAGGTTTCATTATACGTTTTCTCCCCTTTCCAATGTGTTAATTTGAATTGCATGTGCTTGTTATGTGATATATGTGCATGACTCTCCAATATTGGCTGCGGTCAAATTGGTCTTACATAGGCTGTAGTCCACCGACTGAGCTCGTCAGCGGTGTGTAGGGCTGCAGTCCACAAAGAGGGCCATAGTCCACCGACTGAGCTCGTCAGCGGTGTGTAGGACTATGGTCCGCCGCTGAGCTCGTCAGCGGTCTCACAGGGGCTCTGATCCACCGACTAAGATCGTCAGCGGTATCTAGGTTGCAGTCCACAAAGAGGATTACAGTTCACCGACTGAGCTCGTCAGCGGTGTGTAGGATTGTGGTCCGCTGTTGAGCTCGTCAACAGTCTAATCGGTTGGCTGCGGTCAATCCCTTCATGCTGCGGTCTGTGGTAGGGTGCTGCGGGGCCGTGTTAGCGCTATATGCGCTAACCCTCATGTATGGGCATGCGATTGGTCCCGTGGCGCCACCAAAGTATGCTTGTGCGATAAAGATATTGATTGAAAGATGATATGAATGACATGAAAGTAACCTTTGACCTTAGATATATATATATATATATATATATATATATATATATATATATATATATATATGATGTGTTTATATGCGTGATTTTAACAGTTGAATGTGCTTGTCCCTACTTGTCGAGTCTATTCCTGGTTTTAAAGCTTGAGTCTCCTAAGTATATATCTTCCTGCTTCAAAATGGTTTTCCTATATATATATATATATATATATATATATATATATATATATATATATATATATATATATATATATATATATATATATATATATATATATACCTATATTGTATTTTAACGCGTTAGAGTGGGTTACCAGCATAATTCGCTGAACAGATATATTTGGCTTTTAGGCACAAATGATTAGCCACCGGAGCGTGCTAGATTATCCCGGCTTAGATAGTTAGTCTTTCCTTTCGGTCTGCGTGCCCTAATGATGTAATGACATTGTCTGAGGATAATTAGTTAATGTAGCCTGTGCATCTGAGTTCTCTAGCTCAGATGTGGCATAACACCCTAGACCCTTATGTTCAAAATACTCTATTTGGAATTAATTTAATAGAATTGCTTTCATATTATAAGATTGAAAAGTTTTAAAAATTTCGGTGTGTTACAGATGGTATCAGAGCCTAAGTTTGACCCTAGGATAAGACTCTTAAGACCCGACTTTAGGACATTAGGCTTAAAACCTAGGTATTTAGGAACATATGATTCAGGAATCTTAGGACGCGCGGTGAGATTATGAGCCCACCTAACCTTCTCCTCACTCTATTCTGCACTTAATTTAAACAACTGCCCCTACACTTATAGCATCAACGTAAGGATGCAACTTAAAAATAATATCGGCCTGTAAACCACCAGGATGGCACCAACAAGGAAACAGGCAAAAGCACCGGGACTCTCCACACATGGATCCTTGATTCAAAATCTACAGCATCTGGCCCAAATTGCTCAAACACTGAGCAACACAATCCTCCAACCACCACTAATAGAAACTCAGAAATCAACCACCAAATCTCAGAACATCAACCGCCTACCTTCTCAGGGGAAGAAGACCCCATAGTTCTCAAAGAATGGATCCGGACTTTTGACAAAATATTCAACACAGTAGAATGCCCGGAGGACCACCGAATATGAACAGCCTCCTTCTATTTCAGACACGAAGCTGACCTCTGGTGGGTCCACGAGGGACCTAGTTATAAACAAACACCAGGGTTCAACTGGGAGGCCCTAAAAGCACGATTACGGGAACAGTTCTACCCCAACCACATAAGGGCAGCCATATACGAAGAGTTCCTCCACCTAAAACAAGGAACAATCCCAATCACAGAATATTACCAACAGTTGCTCAAACTAGCTCGCCTCACACCCGAGCTAGTACCTACGGAGTCAACCAAGATCGAGAAATTTATGACGGGCCTCAACCTCGAAAGCCAGATGGCCCTAACCCTACGCCAACCGAAGACTCTCGAGGAAGCCTATGCCAAGGCATCCCAACTACAACAAATACCGAATAGCCCGCAAGAAACACACCTGGGACTCAAGAGGAAGGTCAAAGAAAATCACACCACACCCCTTCGAAAACCAAAGACTGTCAGGGCCACCTCGCCCCACAAGGCCATAACACCGGCTCCCACAAGGAAAACAGGGAACACTCAAGGAAGGGTCCTTATCATAAGCAAAGCCAGAATCAGAGATAGCAACATAGTCTCTAGAACCTTCCTAGTACACGCCACCACTGCCACCGTACTATTTGACTCAGGAGCCACCAACTCACTCATAGCAGCCGAATTCGCCACGCGACTTGGCTTAAACACCAACACAAGAGTACAACTGCAAGTCATGGTGGCATCTGGATAAAATAATAAAATGTGACCGCATGTACAGAAATATAATGATCACTATCAAAGGAGTGGAGTTCCCCAGCAACCTGATACAATTCAGGCTAGATGGGATACAAGTGATCTTGGGCATGGACAAGCTAGGGAAATTCCGAGCACAAATCCTATGCGGCGAACAAAAAGTGGTCTTACGGGGACCAAACGGCAAACGGGTATCCTACCACGGGGCCCACAAGAACCCGGAAATCAAACTAGTAAACATGATAAAAATGAAGAAATACCTGACCAAGAGACACGAAGCCTTCCTGTGCTCAGTTGAAGATCTCAACACTAAGACAATCGAGCCACAGACCATTCCGGTGGTAAATGAGTTCACCGATGTCTTTCCAGACAAAATCCCCGGGGCACCCCCAACCAGAGAAGTAGAATTCACCATAGACTTCGTGCCTGGCGCTGCCCCAATCTCAAAACCACCCTATAGATTGGCACCAAAAGAAATGAAGGACCTAAAAGCACAACTCCAGGATTTACTAGACAGAGGATACATACGCCCCAGCACCTCACCATGGGGAGCACCGGTACAATTCGTCAAAAAGAAGGATGGAAGCATGCGCCTATGCATCGATTACAGGGAACTAAACCAAGTTACAATAAAGAACTAGTATCCTCTTCCCCGAATTGATGACTTGTTCGACCAACTTAAAGGAACAGGAGTGTTCTCAAAAATTGATTTAAGATCCGGATACCACGAAATAAAAGTGGCCGACCCAGACATTCAGAAAATAACCTTTCGAACCCGCTATGGCCACTACGAATTCACGGTAATGCCCTTCGGACTCACCAATGCACCGGCTATATTCATGGACCTCATGAACCGAGTATTTCGGCCCTACTTTGATGACTTCATCATTGTGTTCATTAACGACATCCTGGTCTACTCACAAGATAAAGAGAGACATGAGAAGCACCTCCGCACAACCTTGCAAACCTTGAGGGAAAACCAGTTATACACCAAATTCTCCAAGTGCGAATTTTGGAAAGACAACATGGAATTCCTAGGACACGTGATAACCACAGAGGGATCAAGGTGGACCCAACCAAAATCCACGCCGTCAAGGAATGGCCCACACCAAAATCACTTTCGGAGATCAGAAGCTTCCTAGGGTTAGCAGGCTATTATCGGAGGTTCGTACCCGATTTTACCAAGATAGCCCAACCCCTCACCAAACTCATGAAGAAGGAAACCCCCTTCCGGTGGGACGAAAATTGCACTTCAGCCTTTCAAGAATTGAAAGAAAGGCTGACCACAGCACCCGTTCTAGCCCTTCCTTCCGGAGTGGAAGGATTCGAAGTTTTCAGCGACGCTTCCAAAAAGGGACTAGGATGCGTACTAATGCAAAAGGGCAAGGTAATAGCATACGCGTCCAGGCAACTCAAAACCCACGAATAAAACTACCCCACACACGACCTAGAGCTAGCCGCCATCGTGTTCGCCCTAAAAATTTGGAGGCATTACCTATACGGAGTACAATGCAAGATCTACACAGACCATAAAAGCCGAAATACATCTTCACTCAAAAAGATCTGAACATGCGACAACGAAGATGGTTGGAACTCATAAAGGATTATGACTTGGATATTCAGTACCACGAGGGAAAAGCTAACGTCGTGGCAGACGCACTAAGTAGAAAAACTAACCACTCCCTCAACACCACCTGGGTCCTGTCAAACGAGTTGTGCAAGGATTTCCAAAGGTTGGATTTGGAGATAGTAGGGCAAGGACAAACGAACTCAGAAATCCACCTATTCAATGTTAGAGTCATACCCACGCTACTCGAGGAAATCAAAACCGGACAGCAACAGTACCCGGAGCTAGATAAAATACAGCTCGACCTGGCTCAGGGGAAGGACGGACCATTCAAAATATTTGAAGATGGCAGCCTCCGCTATCAAGGGAGATGGTGCATACCCACGACACACCCCCACCTAAAACAACAAATCTTGGAAGAAGGGCACAACTCACCATACTCGGTGCACCCCGAAGGTGACAAATTATACCAAGGCGTGAAAAAGATGTTTTGGTGGCCCAACATGAAAAAGGAAGTAGCGAACTTCGTGGGAAAATGTCTGAACTGCCAGAGAGTAAAAATCGAACGATGCAAGCCCAAGGGACTCGTACAGCCCCTCGAGATACCCCAAGGGAAGTGGGACTCCATATCCATGGATTTCGTAGGAGGATTACCCACAACACCAACAGGTAAGGATAAAATCTGGGTAATAGTGGACCGGCTAACCAAGACAGCACTGTTCATTGCCATGAAAGATATATGGACAATGACACAGTTAGCCATGGCCTACCTAAACCGAGTAGTGAAATATCACGAAGTCCCCCGAAACATTGTGTCCGATATAGATCCCAGGTTCCTCCCCCAATTCTGGAAGTCTCTACAAACGGCCATGGGGACAAGGCTGAACTTGAGCACTGCCTTCCACCCTACTACCGACGGCCAAACCGAGAGAACCATTCAAACTCTCGAAGACATGCTAAGAGCCTGCATGTTAGACTTCCTGGGGACATGGGAAGAACACCTAGACCTCATCGAATTCTCTTACAACAACAGCTACCACACGAGCATCCGCATGGCCCCTTACGAAGCACTATACGGTCAGAAATGTAGGACACCCTTGTGCTGGGAAGACATAGTCAGCCCAGTGACACTGGGGCCCCAATACCTACAAGACAACATCACTAAAGTCAAACACATACAAGAAAGGATGAAGGCCGCCCAAGACCACCAGAAATCCTACACCGACCTGGGAAGGAAGCAATCCGAATTCTCCACGAGAGAGAAGGTCTGGCTAAAAATCTCACCCACACGAGGGGTGATGAGGTTTGGAAGAAAGGGGAAACTCAGTCCCCGATTCATTGGTACCTGGCCTACCGCCTCGCCCTACCCGCCGAACTGGAGCGGGTGCACAACGTATTCCACATATCTCACCTAAAAAAATACATACACGACCCAAGCCACATGCTACAACCCGAGGCCGTGGACTTGGACGACACACTAACCTACGAAGAAAAACCCGTAAGGATCTTGGACACCAAGACAAGGGCCACTCGCCAACGAACCATAGAGATGGTAAAGATCCACTGCACCAACAACGGAACCAAAGGGGCAACATGGGAACTTAAAGACACCATGATGGAACGCTACCCCGGACTCTTCACACAAGGTAACCAAGGCAAAATCATGGGATAAGGAAAGAAACCGAATGAGCAAACCAAAGCTTCGGGGACGAAGCTTCCCGTTAAGGGGAGGAGGGTGTAACACCCCCTGTTACGACCTCTAACCCGAACTAATTATTTAATTACCTACCCTAAAAAGAGAATTAATTTCCATTAATTAACTCGGAAGGGTCCACCATAGACCATGGACCCTTATCCCTAAAAACCAATCCCTTCATATGAGAAATAGAATTAGCAAACCCATACCATTCAGACCCTAATTAGGACTCTTAGATATATAAATAGAGACATAAGAGGCACCTAGAATACACACCACAATAGATATCGCCACACAAGAATTCCCAAGAATTCTCTTATCACCAACGTAGGAGAAATCAAGAAGAAGAGATCTTAGAGAAAGAACCTTAATAGCCAAGGAACCTGATTAAGGCTAAGAGGTAACCCATGTCTCAAACAAAACCAATTTTCTTTGCTATAATCTTCTTCTTTGGCTCCTTCTCTATGCTTCTGTCTTGATAAATCATTTATGATGATGATGATATGATCTTGATAATTGATGAGATGATTTTATGTGTTGATCTTGATAATCTTGATGATTATAAGAGAATCTCGATGATTGTGTGATGTTCTTGATTTTAAAGATAAACAATGATTTTGATGATTTGAATATGGTTAGAGCCCTAAGTTGAATTGGGAATTTCGTATTATGATATTCTTGGTATATTTGGGTGGGATTTTGCATGTTCGGGTGTTATTTATGTTTAGAGGTCATGTTAGGATATGTTCAATATGATTCTTGGTTTTTGACCCATTATTTGACTAGGTGGTGTCGTTGTTTGTGTTTAAAAATATCTAAACATGGTTTCGGGTTCCACGAAAGATCCCGGGACCAAAATATTGAAAAAGAGTCAGTGGAGGGTAGGTGGGGGTAGGGGGACCCGCCACCTACCCGCTGCCCAATTTGGCATCACCGGCAGCGGGCAGACGCCTGCCCGCCGGGCACCCGCTGCCCGGTGGCTTGCCGCCGGCGGGTGGTCCTCCACCCGCCGGCCACCCGCTGGATTCTTCCCACCTTGGGATATTGGCTTCCCCGTTTGATGTTCCCCAACCCCCGTGGTGTCCCGACGGACTCCGTTTATCGTGCCTAAGTCTAGTTTGATGTTTCGGGTACCGCTCGTAGGATAAAAGAGTCTTGTGTATTGCATGCTTGTTGAATTGGTACCACGTTGACCTAGGTGAAAGATGCATGAACCCTTAGGATATTTCCTTGCATGTGGATGACCACGTATAGGATATTGGTCTTACATAGGCTACAGTCCACCTACTGAGCTCGTCAGCGGTGTGTAGGGCTGCAGTCCACAAAGAGGGCCATAGTCCACCGACTTAGCTTGTCAGCGGTGTGTAGCACTATGGTCCGCCGCTGAGCTCGTCAGCGGTCTCACAGTGGCTGTGATCCACCGACTAAGCTCGTCAGCGGTGTGTAGGGTCGCAGTCCACAAGAGGATTACAGTCCACCGACTGAGCTCGTCAACGGTCTAATCGGTTGGCTGCGGTCAATCCCTTCATGCTGCGGTATTAGGTAGGGTGCTGCGGGGCCGTGTTAGCGCTATATGCGCTAACCCTCATGTATGGGCATGCGATTGGTCCCGTGGCGCCACCAAAGTATGCTTGTCTGATAAAGATATTGATTGAAAGATGATATGAATGACATGAAGTTAACTTGTGACCTTAGATATATATATATATATATGATGATGTCTTTATATGCGTGATTATAACTGTTGAATCTGTTTGTCCCTACTTGTTGAGTCTATTCCTGGATTTAAAGCTAGAGTCTCCTAAGTATATATCTTCCTGCTTCAAAATGGTTTTCCTATATATATGTATATATATATATATATATATATATATATATATATATATATATATATATATATATATATATACCTATATTGTATTTTAATGCGTTGGAGTGGGTTACCAGCATTATTCGCTGAACAGATATATTTGGCTTTCAGGCACAGATGATTAGCCACCGGAGCGCGCTAGAGGATCCCGGCTTAGATAGTTAGTCTTTCCTTTCGGCCTGCGTGCCCTAATGATGTAATGACAATGTTTGAGGATAATTAGTTAATGTAGCCTGTGCATCTGAGTTCTCCAGCTCAGATGTGGCATAACACCCCAGACCCTTATGTTCAGAATACTCTATTTGGAATTAATTTAATAGAATTGCTTTCATATTATAAGATTGAAAAGTTTTAAAAATTTCGGGGTGTTACAGTAAGCTTCCCTCGTCCTGCGGCTGACTAGACTCTCAACGTCGCAGCACATAATCGCTGACTTGCACATCGCGGCTTGCCTTCACTTTCTTTTGGTATTCGGCCACCCACTGGGCCACTAATTCCCGCTTTTCCTCCACACAGTCCAAGTCGATAGCTTAGAGACTTTCATTTTCTTCTGGGTCGTAGCTTTTCTCCTGAGCGGTCGGGATCTAGGCTTCAATCGGAAGTTTGGCCTCCGCTCCATAGACAAGGGAAAATGGGGTCTCTCGGGTCGCTTCACTCGGGGTCGTTTGGTAGGTCCACAAGATGAAGGGCAACTCATCGGCCCAACTGCGCCTAGACAGGTACAACGTCTTCTTTAGGTCGTCGAGTATAGTGCGATTACCGTTCTCAACTTGCCCATTTCCTTGGAGATAGGCCACGGAAGACCACAATGACTTTGTCTATAACACCCCGTGTTACGGCCTTTAATCCCGAATTAATTATTTAATTAATCCCATTAATAATAATTGAAAAGGATTTAATTTGGTTAGGATTCCCTTTAATTAATTAATATGGTCCACCATGGACCATGGACCCTTATCCCTAAACCAAACCCTTAGTCCTATAAGGAATAGAAATAGTAAACCCATACCATTCAGGCCGTAATTAGGACTCCTAGATATATATATAAGGACATAGGAGGCACGTAGAACTCACACCACAACAGATATCACCACACAAGAATTCCTAAGGGACTCCCCACCACCAAGCCTATGGAGATCAAACGGATGGAAATCTTAGGGAAGAACCTTAATAGCCAAGGGAGGATTAATTAAGGCTAAGAGGTAACCCATGTCTCAACAAAACCTATTTTCCTTGCTATATTCTCCTTCTTTGGCTCCCTCTATATACTTGCGTCTTGATGAATTCCTTTATGATATTCATAACATTATCTTGTTGATTAATGTGATGATTTCGTGTGTGATCTTGATGATCTTGATGTTAAAAAGAGGTTCTTGATATTTATGTGATGATTCTTGATGAATCTTGATGATTCTTGATGATAAAGATAAAATACGATTTTGATGATTTGGATGGGATTAGAGCCCTAGGTTGGGTTGAGAATTTGTATTATGATGTTCTTGGTTTATACTTGGGAGGGAATTCGCATGTTCGGGCGTTATTTATGTTTAGAAGTCATGTTAAGATGTGTTCAATATGATTCTTGCTTTTGATCCATTAATTGCCTACGTGGTGTCGTTATTTACGTTTAAAAGTGTCTAAGCATGGTTTCGGGTTCCCCAAGAGATTCCGGGACGCGTATTTGATGAAAAGAGCCAGTGGGGGGTAGGTGGGGGTAGGGGTACTCGCCACCTACCCGCTGCCCGAGGATTACCGCCAGGCAGCGGGCAGCCAGCGGGCAGACGCCTGACCGCCGGCCAGCCGCTGCTCAGAAGATCGTCACCGGCGGGTGACCCCCACCCACCGGCTACCCGCTGGTCCGTTACCCACCTCGGGTCCTCGGCTTCCCCATTTGATGTTTCCCATTCCCCGTGGTATCCCAACGGACCCCGTTTGTCGTGCTTGAGTCTAGTATGATGTTTCGGGTGCCATTCGTAGGATAAAAGAGTCTTAGGAATTGCATGCTAGTGAATCGGTAACCCGTTGGCCTAGGAGAAAAATGCATTAACCCCTTAGGACTACTCTTAGTATGTGAATGATCACACGTAAGATTATTTATACACCTCCCCCTTCCCAATGTGCTATTACGTGCTACGATGTGTTATGTGATGCATGATTCCCCAATTTGGTTGCGATCAAATTGGCTTTACGGGCAGTTGGATGGGTTGAGAACCATACCAACTGTTAACCAGGCTGGTTGCGATCGGTCAAGTATATAAATATTATATAGGGCTGCGGTCCACTGTTTGGTTGCGATGAAACGTTTTACCTGAGCTGCGGTTCATTTCCCTAGCTACGGTCAGTGATTCACTTCTTGGCCTACAGCATACGGGCCTCGTGTGCGGATGGTCCACCAACTGGACGCGCCAGCGGTGTGTAGGGCCACCAGCCTGAGGAAGACCATAGCCCACCGAATGAGTGATCAGGCGGTGTGTAGGGCTATGGTCGGCTACGATCCACCGAGTGAAGGGCCAGCGGTGTGTAGGGTCGTAGTCTCCGAGGATCTTCGCCCACCGACTGAGTCCCTCAGTGGTGTGTAGGGTTTGATCCACTACGATCCACCGACTATGCTCGTCAACGGTGTCTAGGGTCGTAGTCCCCAAAAGAGGATCACAGTCCACCGACTGAGCGCGTCAGCAGTGTGTAGGGCTGTGATCCGCCGTCGAGCTTTCGACGGCCTATGCGGTTGGTTGCAATCAACCCCTTCATGCTGCGGTATGAGGTAGGGTGCTGCGGGGCCATGTTAGTTCTATACGCACTAACCCGCATGTTCGGGGCATGTGCTTGGTCCCGTGGCGCCACCAAAGTGTGCTTATGTGATTTGAATGATGATGATTTGAATGATGACTTGAATGACGAATGAATGATGATTGAATAATGACGTGGATGATTTGAAAGTAAATTGTGACCTTAAATATATGTTCATTATGATGTTGTCTCTATATAACTGTTTATCATGATTGAATGTGCTTACCCCTACTTGCTGAGTCTATCCCTGATTTTAAAGCTAGAGTCCCCTAAGTATATCTCTTCCTGCTTCAAAATGGTTTTCGTATATCTATATATATATATATCTACCTATATTGTATTTCAACGCGTTGGAGTGGGTACCAGCATCATTCGCTGAACAGGTATATGTGGCTTTCAGGCACAGATGAGTAGACACCGGAGCGCGCTAGAGATCCGGAGCGTAGACTAGTTAGTTTCCCTTTCGGGCTGCATGCCATGATTATGTATTGACATTGCTTTGAGGTTGTTTAGTTAGTTTAGCCTGTGCATCTGAGTTTTCCAACTCAGATGTGGCATATCACCCCGCACTCTTATGTTAATCTTGGATTTTAATGAGAATTCACCTTTATTATATAAGCTTTAAAAGTTTCAAAATTTCGGGGTGTTACAGTTGGTATCAGAGCCTAAGTTTGACCCTAGGATAAGACTCTTAAGACCAGACGTTTGGACATTAGGCTTGAACTCTAGGTATTTAGGAACATAGGATTTAGGAATCTTAGGACGCGCGGTGAGATTGTGAGCCTACCTATCATCACATAACCTCCCCTCACTTTATCCCTCATTAATTTAAAGAATTTCCCCCTTCGCTTATCACATCAAGGTAAGGGTACAACACACTAACTCTTCATTCCACATAGTTGCCCTAGAAATTTGTGATGTCCTTGCATGCTTTTACCTGCTTTGTTGCTTATCACTCTTTGATTATCATACTTGTTTATTTGCTTAAGCATATGTTCCTAATTGATTTTAGACCAAGTTAGGAACTGCATATTATTGCTTAACTATTTAATCAAACATGCGTTATTTGGATGTCTGTTGCTTGATAAAGTATTTTGGAACTTGCAATTAGTAATGTTATTCGGCTTATAAGAGCTCACTTGTCCTAATCATAATTGACCAATATAGTTAACTCACTAATAGCCATCCACGATAAGTACTTACATGAGTTCGCATGAAATTTTGGGGAACATAGCTTTAATTTGGAAGGGGAAGAATGGGGTGTGTGATCCTTATGATATCTAGTGAAGTCTCCCGTGTCCCTTGTTAGTGTCATAATAATGTGATCCCTTGATACCTCTTATGTGTTTAACATGTAAATAACAATCTAATGCTTGAACATGAAAGTCGAATTATCTTCCTAATTGATTTGTTTATAAGTTACATAGAAATTATAGGGACTAATTCTATTTCTAGAAAATCTAAAAGAAGTCTTACACGTGGCATGATCTTTATTTAATTATTTTATAATGATTTAACATATAGGATCACAAGTTGTACCGATCATATAATTATTTATGTACCTAAATGAGAGGTAAATACCACACGGGTGCAGATTCGGATAGCCACATAATTATTATAAAGTATATATGCACATATATCAACACAGGCGAACCTCATTTACGAATGGATGCAGACGTTTAATTATGTAGTGTAGCATGTTGTGAGCCTAGATGCCATATATGTAGGATCTATGTCTAATCTTTGTGTTTAGCAGATTATACCAAATGTTCATAGTTACAAAATAACAAGCCTAACATCTATGATAATTAACTATTATGTTATATGCGGAACCTGCATGTCGTCATGCCTATATGTATACAGTCGTAATTATGCTAAATATGCAATTTCTTAAGTCCATAGGCATAGAGTATGAAGGCATGTGAACCTATTTCAAGTCTTAAATAATAACTAGTCTTATGGAATCGTATGTATTATTCAACATGTTAACTAGTGCATGATTAACAATTAAATTCATGTACTTAATATCGTGGCATAACCAAACTTTTGTCATATAAATTCGGGAAGGTCATAAATCATATAACAATTATTCAAATAGCGAAAATCAGATTTTGAGGAAAAGATTGTAAGTAATTAGGGGGGAGGTTCTTGCTTCTTATGGGGTAAATGAATTATGGGGAGACAATAGAATTAGGGTCTTTATTTTGCATACCGTGGATAACGGTGGGTGATCAAATAACAAGTATTGGCACTTATATGCAGACTGCTTGTAGTTAATAATATTGTATATATGCATAGTGGGATGCCTTATAACATACCGTTTTTGCCTAGCATGCTTTGTATGTGTACATGAATGTGTGTAAGTGTGTGTTTTGACATAAACATGCGAGCTATGTGATTTGACATGCAATACATATGAAAAATATAAATTTCCACCTATAAATGGGACCATGCAATTTGCATACAAATATTCTTTAAATTATTACGAGTAAGATAGCCTAGGTTTACAAGTACTAAAGGTTTTATCTTGAGAAATCTTGACAGATTTAATCACACAAGCACTTAGGAAAATTAGCTTTATCTCGGTGGTAATTAGATTTTAGGTAGGCATAATTTTTACCTCTAGAAGCCCAGAATACCTAAACCACTGAGAGTTGAAGACCCTTGATTGCTAATTCCTAAATTAATTGATGACCTGATGATGAGGCTAAAGTTTTTATTTATTTAGGGAAGGCAGGAGTGGTAACAGGGAGGTCATGCGAGGGGGAAAAGTAGAATTAGGGCTATCACAGTTATGTGTATGAATACATATAAGAGTGATGTAATTTGTACGGAATGATATTTCAGGGTTAGGATATGCTAAGGGCAACCTCATGGATGTATATAAGATTATCGTAACTAGGGTACATGTGTATGGTTCGGGGCTGGGGATATTATTGTATATAATATGACTGTAACAATTTATATGAATATGTATGAATAAGGGAGGTTTTACGTGCATTGCGCGATTGGGATAATGCCCAATGTTTTTTCTTTTAAATAAGTACTTTAAAGTATATTAAGGCAAGATTATATTGAAATTGTTCATGTATAGATAATTGAAGGTTGAATTTGCGTATTTAAATAGGTAATTCTTCTCCCAAAGGTTTAGTCCCCAACCCCAAGGGCCCCCCACACTCTGACTCGACAGAGCATTGTGGGAAGTTGTAAATCACGGTGACTCAATGGTTCAGCAGACAGGACCAAATGCCGGTGCGAACAAGGAATCTGCCCACTTTGGACATAATTCCCGCACTGCCGCCGCCGAGGTTCAAACCTTGGTCTCTTCTCCCAAATACTGCCCACTAAACCATTGAGCTAAGCCCGTGCGGGTTAAATAGGTAATTCTAAGTTTACAAATGCAAGATAATATAGTCAATATTGATTATAATTGTCAATAAAATAATTGTATAGGTATGGTTGAAACCAAATACGGGACATAAGGGAGAACAAATAAAAATTAGGGCATAAAATATTAAATATATACTAATATTGTTTGAGAAGATTTCGACATTAGGATTTGTGGTTAAGTTCTATTAAGACTTTAATATTAGAATTAGATTAATGGTATAATTATAATTCTATATTAGACGTTAATATTAGAATTAGACTAACAGTGAATTAACGGTATTTAACGGAAAAGTTAAATGGATAATCATATAATTAAGGATAAATTAGAAAATCTTTAAAAAAAATTAAAACCTGAACAATTTGAATCATTCATTTGATTTAATAATTTGGCGGTCATTTTTTCTACCCAATGTTAATAATTAAATAAATTCGTTGGTCAAATCCGCTAATATAATCCGCTAACTGCTGATTGTCAAACAAGGACATTGCAAGGTAGTTTTCACTTCAATTTGTTGTGTGATTTGAATACTCTCTTTGTCACAAAATCTCTCAAGTAGTTAATATGGTTGGCTTTATTAATTATATATTTTTTTAAATTTTTTCATGGTATTAATAAAATACTTGGTAAATAAATATATAGCATTATTTTGTATTATAACTTTGATATTTAATTAGAAAAATAGTGCACAAAAAAGATAATAGACAATGTAGTGAATATAATCAATTGATGAATTTGAATGTAAAAATTTTTACATTTGAGAAAAATAAAGACAATATAACTAATGAAAATATTTCTCTTAATTAATTTATTGATAATGAATAATTTTTTTTTTACTGAATTAAGACATTGTAAGGACAATGTAGCGAATATAATCAATTAATAAATTTGAATATAAAGAATTTTTATATTGTAGAAAAATAAAGAGAATATAACTAATACAATTATTTCTCTTATTTAATTTATTGATAATGAATAAATTTTTTTGAATAAAGGCATTGTGGACACATAATTCTAAATTAAAGAAATGCATATCTATAATTTTTTGTTGTAGCTACTAAATTATTATTTATATAATTTAATAAGAGTAAAATAGAGTACTAATTATGCCAACTTTGATTGGGATGAGGTTCGAACCTAAGACCTTTTTTTTTTTAATTGAAATCAATGAGTAAGTTAACGGTGAACTAACGGCAATTCTTAAAATTTTAACGGAATTAGTAACGGTGTGTGGGTATTTTAGGAAATTTTAGTGTAAAATTTAAATCTTATCAATCTTTTAATCAATCTGAGCCATTCATTTGATTAAAATCTGTGACCGCCATTTTTTCTACCCATTATATTCCTAACTCTCTTGGGCTCTTATTAGTATAGTAGATATATATATATATATATATATATATATATATATATATATATATATATATATATATATATATATATATATATATATAAGCATATAGGGACGTACCGTATATGACGCAACCATTTTTAGGATCAGGCGATTATGGTTAGAGTGTAACAATAATGAAAATAATAATAATAATAATAATAATAATAATAATAATAATAATAATAATTTGGTGTAAGGGTAGCATATGAATGTAATTGGGGTTTACTACATACGTTAGATATATATATATATAGGATTTTTAGGGGAATATATTTAGAATAGTAGCGATATGCTTATTTATGTATAAATGTTTGTTTTAGGGGGGGAGGGGTTTTAGGGGGGGGGGGGGGGGTCATTATCTTAGTGGTAAAGGGTTCTAAACAAGGTATGGGAAGCTTGTGGTCTATCATGCAACATGGACCAAAGTCTAGAGGGATACTTTTAAGATAGTTTAGGGACGCAATATATTTTTCCAAGGATAATTTCTAGATGACCACTTGGTTCAGGTTCCTCGGTTTTCTACCGGTCTCACTCAGATTGACTTTCGGGCCAAAACTTAATGTTGCATATTCGTGACCTTGTTATTTGGTGCATTTTGCTAGCACAATAGTTAGGCTCAAACCCAGTGCATTTATATGTGTACGTGTATATATTTCCCATATAATACTTTCCTTATGAACTAAGATACTAATTCGGGCTCTTTACCCCAAAATGATTTCTAAGCTTCGGGGATGAAGCTTCTTGTAAGGGGGGGGAGAGTGTAACACCCCGTGTGACGACCTTTAATCCCGAATTAATTATTTAATTAATTCCATTAATAATAATTAAAAAGGATTTAATTTAGTTAGGATTTCCTTTAATTAATTAATATGGTCCACCATGGACCATGTACCCTTATCCCTAAACCAAGCCCTTAGTCATATAAAGAATAGAATTGGTAAACCCATACCATTCAGACCCTAATTAGGACTCCTAGATATATATATATATATATATATATATATATATATATATATATATATATATATATATATATATATATATATATATATATATATATATATATAAGGACCTAGGAGGCACCTAGAAGTCACACCCCAATAGATATCACCACACAAGAATTCCCAAGGGACTCCACACCACCAAGCCTAGGGAGATCAAATGGATGGAAATCTTAGGGAAGAACCTTAATAGCCAAGGGAGGATTAATTAAGGCTAAGAGGTAACCCATGTCTCAACAAAACCTATTGTCCTTGCTATATTCTCCTTCTTTGGCTCCCTCTATATGCTTGTGTCTTGATGAATTCCTTTATGATATTCGTAATATTATCTTGTTGATTGATGTGATGATTTCGTGTGTGATCTTGATGATCTTGATGTTAAAAAGAGGTTCTTGATATTTATGTGATGATTCTTGATGATAAAGATAAAATACGATTTTGATGATTTGGATGGGATTAGAGCCCTAGGTTGGGTTGGGAATTTGTATTATGATGTTTTTGGTTTATACTTGGGAGGGAATTCGCATGTTCGGGCGTTATTTATGTTTAGAAGTCATGTTAAGATGTGTTCAATATGATTCTTGCTTTTGATCCATTAATTGCCTACGTGGTGTCGTTATTTACGTTTAAAACTGTAAGCATGGTTTCGGGTTCCCCAAGGGATCCCGGGACGCGTATTTGATGAAAAGAGCCAGTGGGGGGTAGGTGGGGGTAGAGGTACCCGCCACCTACCCGCTGCCCGAGGATTACCGCCAGGCAGCGGGCAGACGCCTGACCGCCGGCCACCCGCTGCCCGGAAGATCGTCGCTGGCGGGCAGCCGGCGGGTGACCCCCACCCACCGGCTACCCGCTGGTCCGTTACCCACCCCGGGTCCTCAGCTTCCCCGTTTGATGTTCCCCATTCCCCGTGGTATCCCAACGGACCCCGTTTGTCGTGTTTGAGTCTAGTTTGATGTTTCGGGTGCCATTTGTAGGATAAAAGAGTCTTAGGAATTGCATGCTAGTGAATCGGTAACCCTTTGGCCTAGGAGAAGAATGCATGAACCCCTTAGGACTACTCTTAGTATGTGAATGATCACACGTAAGTTTATTTATACACCTCCCCTTCCCAATGTGCTATTATGTGCTACGATGTGTTATGTGATGCATGATTCCCCAATTTGGTTGCGATCAAATTGGCTATACGGGCAGTTGGATGGGTTGAGAACCATACCAACTGTTAACCAGGCCGGTTGCGATCGGTCAGGTATATAAATGTTATATAGGGCTGCGGTCCACTGTTTGGTTGCGATGAAACGTTTTACATGAGCTGTGGTTCATTTCCCTAGCTGCGGTCAGTAATTCACTTCTTGGGCTACAGCCCATGGGCCTCGTGTGCGGATGGTCCACCAACTGGACGCGCCAGCGGTGTGTAGGCCCACCAGCCTGAGGAAGACCATAGCCCACCGAATGAGTGATCAGGCGGTGTGTAGGGCTATGGTCGGCTACGATCCACCGATTGAAGGGCCAGCGGTGTGTAGGGTCGTAGTCTCCGAGGATCTTCGCCCACCGACTGAGTCCCTCAGTGGTGTGTAGGGCTTGATCCACTACGATCCACCGACTGTGCTCGTCAACGGTGTGTAGGGTCGTAGTCCCCAAAAGAGGATCACAGTCCACCGACTGAGCGCGTCAGCGGTGTGTTGGGCTGTGATCCACCGTCGAGCTTTCGACGGTCTGTGCGGTTGGTTGCGATCAACCCCTTTATGCTGCGGTATAAGGTAGGGTGCTGCGGGGCCATGTTAGTGCTATACGCACTAACCCGCATGTTCGGGGCATGTGATTGGTCCCGTGGCGCCACCAAAGTGTGCTTATGTGATTTGAATGATGATGATTTGAATGATGACTTGAATGACGAATGAATGATGATTGAATAATGACGTGGATGATTTGAAAGTAAATTGTGACCTTAAATATATGTTCATTATGATGTTGTCTCTATATAACTGTTTATCATGATTGAATGTGCTTACCCCTACTTGCTGAGTCTATCCCTGATTTTAAAGCTAAAGTCCCCTAAGTATATCTCTTCCTGCTTCAAAATGGTTTTCGTATATATATATATATATATATATATATATATATATATATATATATATATATATATATATATATATATCTACCTATATTGTATTTCAACGCGTTGGAGTGGGTTACCAGCATCATTCGCTGAAAAGGTATATGTGGCTTTCAAGCACATATGAGTAGACACCGGAGCGTGCTAGAGATCCGGAGCGTAGACTAGTTAGTTTCCCATTCGGCCTGCGTGCCATGATTATGTATTGACATTGCTTTGAGGTTGTTTAATTAGTTTAGCCTGTGCATCTGAGTTTTCCAACTCAGATGTGGCATAGCACCCCGCACTCTTATGTTAATCTTGGGTTTTAATGAGAATTCACCTTTATTATATAAGCTTTTAAAGTTTCAAAATTTCGGGGTGTTACATGGCCCCTATTGTAACGAGGATGTTTTGGAAGTATTTCCCCTCAAATTGCTTCCATTATCCGTGATTAACTGCACTGGTACCCCGAAACGAGAGACCATATTTTGCTAGATAAACCGAGTGCATTGTTGGGATGTGATGGTCGCCAACGGCTCGGCCTCGATCCACTTGGAGAAGTAATCGATGGCGACGATGATGAATCGCCAGCGGCCGGATAACTGAGGGAACGGGCCAATGATGTCTACCCCTCACAAAGCAAACAGTATAACTATGCTGACCGGTTGATAGAACATTGCAGGCCTCCCGGGCATCTTCGTGAATACTTGGCATGCTTCGCACTCCTTGGCATGTTTGTTGCAATCAAGCTGTATGGACGACCAATAACATCTGATAACCATTATCCGCCGAGGTCTTTGGGAGGAGCAGAGACTCGAGTGCAGCTCGGTCATGACAATTTGTGCTTCAAAGTCCATGCGGCATCGCATCAGGGGTCCTCCATAGGACCGTCGATATAGCCGGCTGTCGACGACCTGGAACCTTGGTGCCCGGAGTTTGGTCTTCTGGGCCCTCTCAGCGTCATCCGGCAGGCGACCTTCTTGAAGATAAGTCATTATATCGGATATCCAGCTCTCTTCCTCGTTCTGAACTAGTGTGACCTCCAACTAATCAATGATCGGGGCGGGGACGAACAGGACCCGAGCAATTTTAGAAATGTGCTCCGGGGCTTCCTGCACGAGCTTCGAGAGGATATCTGCGTCAGCATTGTCCAATCGGGGAACATGCTTCACCGGTATGCCTTGAATCCACTCAGCTTCTCTAGGGCCATGTCCATATACTGATATAAGTGCTCACCGTTGACTTCATAATCTCCCAGGACTTGCCCCATGACTAATGAGGAGTCTGTCTAGACACGGACGTAGTCGACTCCGAGGTTTCTATCGTGTTGTAGGCCCGCAATAAATGCTTCATATTCAGCTTTATTGTTGGTCGGGGAGAATTGATATATCAATGCTTAATTGACCTTGAACCATTCTTGGCTAGTTACCACGACACCCCCGCCCGAGCCTCGTTTATTGCTCGATCCGTTAGTGACGACCTCTCACCACGAGGCGTCGAAGTCCATCTATTCCGATGCCTGGGGATACCGAGCCGTACACTCTACGATGAAGTCGGCCAATGCATGGCCCTTAATCGCCGGTCGGGGCATGTATTCGATTGCGAACTATGTTAGCATCATGGCCCACTTGATCAATCGGCCATACGATGTGGTGGTGCAGAGAACAGCATTGATCGGCTGATCTGTCAGTACCCGGACAGTCCGCCCTTGAAAGTATGGTGTCAATTTCTTTGCGGTAGTGTACAAGGCGAATAACACTTTTTCTAGGCGAGATTAGCGGAGCTTGGGTCCTTGGAGAACATGACATAGTAGACAAGCCTTTGAGTTCCTTCCCGATCGGTCTGGCAAAGCACAACATTAACTGCTCGATCCGACACAACTAAGTACACATCTAGGTTTACTTTCAAATCATCCACATCATTATTCAATCATCATTCATTCGTCATTCAAGTCATCATTCAAATCACATAAGCACACTTTGGTGGCGCCACGGGACCAATCACATGCCCCAAACATGCGGGTTAGTACGTATAGCACTAACATGGCCCCGCAGCACCCTACCTCATACCGCAGCATGAAGGGGTTGATCTCAACCAACCGTACAGACCGCTGAAAGCTCGACGGCGGATCACAGCCCTACACACCGCTGACGCGCTCAGTCGGTGGACTGTGATCCTCTTTTGGGGACTACGACCCTACACACCGCTGATGAGCACAGTCGGTGGATCGTAGTGAATCAAGCCCGACACACCACTGAGAACCTTAGTCGGTGGGCGAAAGCCCTACACACCGCTGAGGATCTTAGTCGGTGGGCGATGATCCTCGGAGACTACGACCCTACACACCGCTGGCCCTCAGTCGGTGGATCGCAGCCAACCATAGCCCTACACACCGCCGATCACTCGGTCGGTGGGCTATGGCCTTCCTCAGGCTGGTGGCCCTACACACCGCTGGCGCGTCCAGTCGGTGGACCATCCGCACACGAGGCCCATGGGCTGTAGCCTAAGAAGTGAATCACTGACCGCAGCCAGGAGAATGAACCGCAGCTCATGTGTAACCAAATAGTGGACCGCAGCCCTATATAATGTTTATATACCTGACCGATCGCAACCGGCCTGGTTAACAGTTGGTATGGTTCTCAACCCATCCAACTGCCCGTATAGCCAATTTGATCGCAACCAAATTGGGGAATCATGCATCACATAACACATACTGGCACATAATAGCACATTGGGAAGGGGGAGACGTAAATAAGCTTATGTGTGATCATTCACATACTAAGAATAATCCTAAGAGGTTCATACGAATTCCACCTCGGTCAACGGGTTACCGATTCAACTAGCATGCAATTCTTAGACTCCTTTATCCTACGAACGGCACCCGAAACATCAAACTAGACTCAAGCACGACAAACGGGGTCCGTTGGGACACCACGGGGAATGGGGAAACATCAAACGGGGAAGTCAAAGACCCGAGGTGGGTGACAAACCAGCGGGTAGTAGGTGGGTGGAGGGCCA
Source organism: Ipomoea nil (assembly GCF_001879475.1). Taxonomy (NCBI): domain Eukaryota; kingdom Viridiplantae; phylum Streptophyta; class Magnoliopsida; order Solanales; family Convolvulaceae; genus Ipomoea; species Ipomoea nil. Next base: position 3,050,751 of record NW_017619623.1, on the reverse strand, counting down.
CCCGCCGGCTGCCCACCGGAGATCATCGTCCGGGCAGCGGGTTGCCGGCGGGCGAACGCCTGCCCGGCGGCTGCCCGCTGCCTGGCGGTGATTTTCGGGTAGCGGGTAGGTGGCGGGTAACCATACCCCCACCTACCCCCCACTGACTCTTTTATCAAATATGCGTCCCAGGATCCTTCGTGGAACCCGAAACCATGCTTAGACACTTTTAAACGCAATTAATGACACCACATAGGCATTTAATGGATCGAAAGCAAGAATCATATTGAACACATCCTAACATGACTTCTAGACACGAACAACACCCGAACATGCAAATTCCCACCCAAATATAAATCAAGTATATCACAATATCAATTCCCAATCCAACCCGGGGCTCTAATCCCACCCAAATCATCAAACTCATATTTTATTTTCATTATCAAGAACCATCAAGATTTATCAAGAATCATCACATAAATATCAAGAACCTCTTTTTAACATCAAGATCCCTCATAAAATCATCACAGTAATCAATCAAGATTATATCACAAATATCATAAAGAAATTCATCAAAACACAAGTATATAGAGGGAGCCAAAGAAGGAGATTATAGCAAGGAAAATAGGTTTTGTTGAGACATGGGTTACCTCTTAGCCTTAATTAATCTTCCCTTGGCTATTAAGGTTCTTCCCTAAAATTTCCATCCGATTGACCTCCCTAGGCTTGGTGGTGGGGAATCCCTTGGGAATTCTTGTGTGTTGATATCTATTGTGGTGTGACTTCTAGGTGCCTCCTATGTCCTTTTATATATATATATATATATATATATATATATATATATATATATATATATATATATATATAGGAGTCCTAATTAGGGTCTGAATGGTATGGGTTTACTAATTCTATTCCTTATAGGACTAAGGGCTTATTTTAGGGATAAGGGTCCATGGTCCATGGTGGACCATATTAATTAATTAAAGGGAATCCTAACCAAATTAAATCCTTTTTAATTATTATTAACGGGATTAATTAAATAATTAATTCGGGACTAAAGGCCGTAACACGGGGTGTTACACTAGTAGTATAAACGTGTACTAACCTTTAATGATGCACTCTGGTTTGCTTGCCTTCTTGACATGGTCTACATACTTGAGGTTTCTACTTGATTGAGAAGTTTGGAAGTCCTCTAACTGCTCCAAACTTGACCAACTTTTCCATGTCATGATAATTTAAGTGTCCTAGTTTATAATGCCAGTTTGTGCATTCATTTGTTGTGACACTATTGCACATGAGCATCGATTTGATTATATATCAATTATCAGTTGTTCTAATCCCGTCCATGACACATGTTTCTTGAGTATCAAACACTTTACATTTTTTTTTTGGTAAAACTAACAAGCAAGTTTTTGTCACATAACTGGCTTATGCTAATCATATTGGCTTTTAGACCGTCTATCAAAAACACATTCTCAAGTTTAGGCATACCTTCTATGTCGAGTGTTCCTCGTCCAATGATTTCTCCTTTTTTCTCCATCATCGAAGGTGACTTGACCAGCATGCTCATATGTTATGTCTGTCAGAAATCCTTTGTGTCCGGGCATGTGTCTAGAGCACCCACTGTCGAAGTACCATGTTAATGACATGCTGGCTGACATAGATATTTTTGTCGCCATACATGTGACCTTGGGCCTCCATACTTTCTTGAATTTTAGCTCTAGTCTTTTACACCACCTCCAACTATGACCTTGCTTGTTACACCTAAAACAACTTTGTTTGAAAAAATGACTACTGTATTTCCTTACCTTTGTTGTCTTTTCTCTCAACCAAGTGATCTTTGATTGATTGCTTGTTCCTTCAACATATCCCAACCCTGTTTTGGTCCAGGATTGTCCATTTGTTCTCAGTATCTCATATAACTTGTATGTTCCCGTGTTTAGCATCCGGACTTGTTTCTTCAAGTGCTCAAGTTCCTTCTGTAAAGACCTTTCGTTGGAATCTTTTATTCTTATCTTGTTTTCAAGTGTCTTTACCGAAGATTTCAGTGTCAAGTTTTCTTCTTCAAGATTTTTAACATTTTTGAGCAAAGAGCGATTTAGTTTACTTACCTTGCACCAACTTATGCACAGCTCTTCGTATGCTTTTGCTAGATCATCTTCACCTTCTGATTAAGAGTCATCCTCATGATCTGACGCTTCTTTGGGCTCTCCTTCTTGATCTGCACACTTGAAGAATTTTTCAAAGTTAGCTCGTTCTTCTATATCGTCTGGGTGATATATATTACCGTGAAATGCCAAAAAGTTGCTAGTTTGTTGCTCCTCTTGTTCATCTTTATCAGAGTCATCTGTATCACTCAAACACTACAAGAAAAATCACGAATCACGACGGAAACATCGCGACGAAACGTAATCCGTTGCCGATTCGTGACGGTTTTTGCGATGAAACGTGTTCCGTCGTGATTTTGCGTTGGAAATGGTCACGGAATATATTTCCGTAGTGATTTTTGGCTCAAAGTGAGAAAAAGCCCATGAAATTTTGGCGCCCACATTTTGGTGACGGATTTTGCGACAGAATTAAGTTCTGTCACCACAATAGCTACGGAAAAGGCAACGACCGATGGTTCTGTCGTTATTTTGCTACAGAATCGGCGACGAGAATAAATTCTGTTGCGATATTTGGTGCAAAGTGAAAAATATTCCCACGTAATCTTTGCGCCAAGGGATTGACGACGGAGGTTGACGACGGAATTTGCGACGGGTATTTTTTCTTGCACCAAAATATTTAATTTTTGAAGTAAAGATTATTTTTGCTACAAAATGAGATGAAAAATTCAATTTTGTCGCATATATGTTAACACGTTGGAGATAGAAAATGAGACGCCCTACATGTCTTTCGCGCTATGGCAATGGAAATTAATTTTGTTGCAATGTTTGGCACAAAGGTAGATTTGACATCTGAGGTTGGCGATGGAACTTGCGACAATCGTTCTTTCCGTCACTAAAATATTTAATTTTTTAAGTAAATTTTTTTTCGCTACAGAATTAGACGATGGAATCAATTTTGTTGCCAATATGTAAACACATTGACGACATAAAATGCGATGCCCTACAAGTCCATCGCGCTATGGTGTCGGAATCTGCCACAGAAATTAATTTTGTTGCATTATTTGGCGCAATGATATATTTCACATTTGAGTTTAGCGATGGAACTTGCGACGATCATTTTTTCCGTCGCGAGAATATTTAAAATTTTAAGTGGGAAATTTTCAAATTTTAATATAAAATTTAAATTGCATATGAATTCATATGTTATAACTAAATTGCAAAACTTTTTAATTTGTCCCATTTTACTTATTTTACTTTCTTTATTAATCAATCCCGAAATGGGGTCTTCTTTTCAAAATTGAACATAACTATCATTTTATATTTTCCAATTTGCCCTTTTGACTTGACAATTAATGAGGTAAGTACAATTGTACTTAGAAAATTCTATTTGCACCACTCAATTTGCTATTTACACCACCCCTTTAGATATAATAGCTTTATAGGTGGTGCAAATAGAAAAGTGCTATTTGTACCACCATGATTAAATGTGGTCAAAGATTAATATTTATTATCCATTTTTTTAACAAGCAAAATATTAATTAATAAAAAAAAAAAAAGATCTCATCTCCTTCTCCGGTGAGAAGGCAGCCCCGCGCCTTCTCAATGGAGAAGGTGACGGAGTATCTTTTTTTTTTTTTTTTTTTTTTAAAAAATTATTTAATGGTTTAATTAATTAAATTTTGAATTAAAAAATTATTAATTGCACCTCATAAATAAAGTTTGACCAAGGTGGTGTAAATAGCAAAATGAACCCCCATTTGGCTATTACACCACCTATGTAACTATTGAAAGTTTTACCTTTTTACAATTTCAAGAATACTTTATACCATTTTTGACCAAAGGGTGGTGCAAATAGCGACACCCTTGTACTTTGTACAAATGACACCTACAGGGCCATAATTAGAAAGTTAGAAACACTTGTTTGTCGTATTAAAAATTCTGCAAACAACAAATTTGACAAGGAATTATGGACAGAGGGAGTATTTCACAACATTAATAAACTTATTACAATAATTTAACTTATAAAAAAAAAGTTAAGTTTTACTGTTTAATCAATATTGAATTATAGATTTAATTTAATGTAATATGAAAAATTATTATGACATCATTTTTAGTATCAATTATAACCATTGAGCGAACTGAAATATTTTGATTAAAAAATTGTTAACTGAAATTCTTCGATTCGATCGTGCAAACATAATAATTAAATTTTGTAAGAATATTTAAATACATGAACATTTTGATCATATACAAATGTGAGAAATAATTAAATAATTCATTTTCTCAATTATATATATATATATATATATATATATATATATATATATATATATATATATATATATATATATATATATATGTATATAGGGATGCACTCAGGTGCGAATAAGTGCTCAAGAGGGAAATGCGAACGAATCAGCGCGCGACACGTGTCCAGATCTAATAACTTAAAAAAAAAACACGGTGGCATTTTTGTAAATAATTGAACATCGAAGTGCAAGTAAAATCACTTACAAGTGCACCTACTTTCACCTATAAGTGCATGTAATTTTGCCTTGTTAGCATTCACTTTCCGCAAACATTCATGCACCTGGGTGTGCTTATAACTATGTGTGCAACTATTTATAACTATAGGTGCAACTACTTATAACTATAGGTGCACCTACTTTCACCTATAAGTGCATGTAATTTTGCCTTGTTAGCGTTCACTTTCCGCAAACATTCATGCACCTGGGTGTGCTTATAACTATATGTGCAACTATTTATAACTATTGGTGCAACTACTTATAACTATAGGTGCACCTACTTTCACCTATAAGTGCATGTAATTTTGCCTTGTTAACATTCATTGATCTGAGTTCAGCGGGTAGTAATACCCCTGAAAACCACTCGCAAACATTCATACACCTAGGTGCAACTACTTATAACTATGTGTGCAACTACTTAGAACTATAGGTGCAACTACTTATAAATATTGGTGCAACTAAGTATTGATGCTCAGTGTAAATTTTTACTTGCACCGATAATACATTTTACATGCACTTGTAATACATTTTACTTGCACTTCGATGTTCAATTATTTACGAAAATACCACCGTATTTTTTAAAAAAATCAGTGTTTCTCATCCATTAGATCTGGACACGTGGACGAACAGAATCCATTCCTATTTCGCGCCTGGGCGAAGCATTCGCACCTGAGTGCGATTATATATATATATATATATATATATATATATATATATATATATATATTAGGAGTGCAAATAAGCCAAGCCGTTTGTGAGCTAGTCGTGAGCCACTCAGTCAAAGTTCGAGTCGAGTTCATTAAATTTCTAATCCAAGTTGAACTCGAGTTTAAATATTTTTTTTACTCTCGGCTTGTAGAGCCACTTGCGAGCTGTATAATAATAATAATAATAATAATAATAATAATAATAATAATAATAATAATAATAATAATAATAATAATAATAATAATAATAATAATAATAATAATAATAATAATAATAATAATAATAATGTTATTATGTAATTAGACTCAAAATGACCTGTTTACCACCCATTTTAAAAATAATTTTAAATAAAATAATTAATTAAAAAAAAAACAGACATGCCGTCTTCGTCTCCACGGTTGGAGACGAAGGCTTCGTCTCACTAGCCATGAAGACGATGGTCGCTTCGTCTCCATGGCCGGTGGTCTCCGGCCATGGAGACGAAGGGACCTTCATCTCCATGGCAGGAGATGAAGGTCAACGTCTCCATGGTCGGAGACGAATCGTAGATGGAAATTTGTTTTTTTTTTTTTAAATTAATTATTTTATTTAAAATTATTTTTAAAAAGTATTTTTTTTTTAAATCGGTAACCGCAACGTTAACATAGTTTCAGGTAAACAGGTCATTTTATATCTAATTGCATGATTTTGTATTTTTCAGGGATTCAATTGCATATTTTTTGAGTCCGATGACTTAGTGGTACTTTGTTGTATAGTTGAGTGGGAAAAAATGGCTCTAAGTTAAGCTACTTTCCTTTTAGTTTTTACACACTGCATCTACTGATTATATTGTTTCCTTTGGTGCAACTCCAACCACAACTACTAGTAATAAATAAAAAATCAAAGTGAGAAGACTAAAGATACTAAAAACAAACTATCCGTTAAGCAAAACCCAAAAAATTAATACACAAATTAAAAGCAATGTCATGAACTTGAGTGGTAGAATGGAAGAATTGAAGGAGGGATGGGAATGGAGGATCAGGAGGCATTGCAGGTTATAAAGTCAAGTGAAGAAGGAAAGTCGAGGTACCGAAACAATGTCGTTTAGAGCCGGAATTAAGCAATCAGAATTACTTAATTAAACGACAACGTTTGACGGCAACCGTTGGGACCGTTACAGTTAATAAACTGAACGACGTCGTTTTGCAAATGGCAGTTGGAGGCAGTTGAATGGACCATCAGACGACGCCATTTAAAGCATCTAGCAGAAGCCAAGCGAGAATGGTGGAGTTTGTTGAAGATTCCTTTGTTTTCTAGCCTAGTTTTTCTTATTTATTTGAGAATGTTGTTTTCTCTCTTTTTATGCTATGTTTTTACAGAATTGCTGAGCAATCTAAACCCTAATCCTTTTCTTCTCTTTACCCCCAAATCTGTTCTTCTTCCTCTTGACCCCCTTTCTGTTCTATAAATATTCTGGCAAGTTTGCAGGTCTGTGACAACTGGTATCAGAGCCCACCATGGTTACTACAGCCTCAGCAGCCATGGAGGAAAGACTATCTAAGCTGGAAGCTATGTTCTTGGAAAACAGTAGCAGCCTTACGGAGGCCAGGCAGGAGATGAGAGATAGCAACCAAGAACTTAGGGAGCAAATGCAAACCTGGAAAGATGAGATTGTGGAGCTCCTTAGACTCAATCGACCACCCCCACCCCCTGAACCTTCATCTGTCCATGGCCAGGCTCAGACAACTCATGACAGCCCAGGGGAGGAAGGATCTGGCCTTGGCAGGAGACCTGGTAAGGAGCCTGCATTGGATGGCCTCTCTGAGCCACAGGAGCTGTCTGATGATGAAGAAGGGCTGGGAGAAAATCAGTTTGGGCCTCACATGCCTCCCTGGAGAGCTGAAAGACCTTGGCAGCCAAGGAGAGTCCACTTCAACCCCAGGCCTGGCCTGAACAACAAAGCTGGTGAGCAAACAGTAAGGTACAAGCATAAATTCCCTGTCTTTGATTATGATCACCCAAGGCTATGGTAGTAAGGTGTGAGAGGTTCTTTATGCTAGCTAGAATTCCCAGAGATGAAGTAATGCATGTCCTGTGTGTCAACTTAACTGGAAAGGCAGCCATGTGGTATGAAACCTATCTGAATAGTCTGAGAGAAGGGTTTCAGTGGAACTTATTTGCTAGAGCTATTTGCAAAAGATTTTGTGATAACCATGCAGATGTAATGGAGGAATTCTCCAATTTCAAACAGTGGGGTGTGTGGTAGAGTTTTCTGATAAGTATGAAGAGTTTAAGGGCCTTCTATTGCAGAGTTATCCCACATTAACTGACCAATACTTTTTGGATAGTTTTGTGGTGAGACTGAGGCAACAACTAAGATGCTTTGTAAGGACCTCTAGGCCTGTTAGTTTGGAGGATGCAATGTGGCTAGCTAAGCAGTTTGAAAAAGGGCTAAGAGTAAGTGAGCCTTCCAGAAACAACCCCACCATCACCCCAAAATCATCCTACAATACCCAAAGAACCCCATTCCATAACCAAATAACCCAAACCAATCCCAGAACCTATCTCCCTAAACAGAATGAGCCAAACAGAAACCAATCCCACCAAGTACCAGCCAAAACTACATCTTCCAACACTTTTCAATCCAATGCCAGGACCCCTGAGCTCACTAAACTCAGAGACCAACTTAGAGAGCAAAACAGATGCTATAAATGCTTTGACCCATGGAGCCCTGGGCATAAGTGCTAGAGTCCCACTTTTAATATCTTAGAAGGGGTGGAAAACCAAGATATAGAGGAGGACAATATGGGAAATCATATGGACGAGGATGAGATTGAAAACATTCCTGAGGAGGAGGCAGTGGAAGTCACTCTTAATGCTGTCATTGGAGGGGAAGGTATGAACACCATTAAGTTACTAGGCTTAATTGGCAAACAGGTGGTAGTGATTCTGGTGGATAGTGGGAGTACCCACAGCTTTGTGCACCCCAAGGTATTGGATCAGAGGGGAATTATTGCTGAGAAAACTGAGAACCTTAAAGTCACAGTGGCAAATGGTGAGACTATGGGGGGTGATTCAGTTTGCAAAGGGGTAGAATGGTAGGTGCAGAAGGAGCAGTTTAAGAAAGACTTGAGGGTTTTGAAGTTAGGTGGATGTGATATTGTCCTTGGAATGGATTGGATAGACACATATGCTCCAATCCAACTACACACAAGGCCTCCTGGTATCTCATTTCACAAAGATGGCAGGAAGGTAATGCTGAAGGGGCTGACCAAGAAAATCGTGTTGCAACAAGCATCTAAAAAAGAGATTAGAAGATGGAAAAAGGAGGGAGTGCAAGGGTACCTCCTGCAAGGCATGATGCATGAGATCCACTCCTCTGAGAGTGCAGAACTAATTCCCAGTGAGCTTACTGCTATTTTGCAGGAGTATCGGGAGATTTTTGATGAACCTAAGAGCCTACCACCTTCATGATCTTTGGACCATGAGATTCCCTTAATCCCAGGATCTAAGCCAGTACACTCCAAACCATATAGATACTCATATCTTCAGAAGAATGCAATAGAGAAGATGGTAGATGAGATGTTGACTGCTGGCATCATTTCCCCAAGTTCCTCTCCCTTTGCCTCACCAGTTCTTTTAGTGCCAAAAAAGGACAACACATGGAGGTTTTGTGTGGATTATAGAGCTCTAAATGGAATTACAACCAAGAACAAGTTCCCAATTCCCTTAATAGAGGACTTGTTCTCAGAATTGGCAAATGCAAAGGTTTTCACCAAATTGGACTTAAGGGCTGGCTATCACCAAGTGAGAATGAAGAAGGGTGATGAGTATAAGACTGCCTTTAGAACACATCAAGGCCTTTATGAATTCAATGTTATGCCATTTGGATTGACTAATGCACCAGCTACATTTCAAGCTCTCATGAACTTGGTGTTCAAGCCCTTGATAAGGAAGACAGTCTTGGTGTTTTTTGATGACATATTGGTTTATAGCCCTTCACTGAGCCAACACTGGGAACATCTAAGGGAGGTGCTTGACATAATGAAGAAAAACCAGCTATTAGCCAAGCTCAGTAAGTGTTCCTTTGCTAAGAAGGAGGTAGAGTACTTAGGACACATTATTTCTGAGAATGGGCTACAAACTGACCCAGGGAAACTTGTTGTTGTCTCTGCTTGGCCTAAACCTGCCACCATCAAGGAGTTGAGAGGATTCTTAGGGCTCACTGGGTACTATAGAAGGTTCATAAAGTCCTATGGAACCTTAAGTAGACCCCTGACTGATATGCTAAGGAAGAATGCATTCCAGTGGAGTAATGAATCAGAAAAGGCTTTTGAACAGCTCAAGATGGTTTTATGTTCAGCACCAGTCCTTGCCATTCCTGACTTCAATAAAGCTTTTGTGGTAGAAGCTGATGCATGTTATAAGGGTATGGGGGCAGTGCTTATGCAGGAGGGTAAACCAATAGCTTACTATAGCAAAGGGTTTGGCCCTAAACACCTAGGGTTATCTATCTATGAGAAGGAATATTTATCCATTATCAATGCTATAGATAAATGGAGATCTTATTTGTGTGGGAGACATTTTATTATTAGAACTGACCATCAAAGCCTAAAATTTTTGCTAGAACAAAAGATCACCACAGCTATGCAACAGAAAGGGCTTACCATGCTTTTGGGGTTAAGCTATGAGATCCAATATAAAAAGGGGATAGAGAATTGTGTTGCAGATGCCTTATCCAGGAGAGAAAATGAGAAGCAGGCTGACCTAATGGCAATTTCAGTGGCTAGGCCACTTTGGAAGGAGGAAATTCTGAAGAGTTATGAAGAGGATGAATTGGCCACAAAAATTTTGACTGAGCAAATGATTGCAGCAGATCCAGAGTCCTTGTTTACTATCAGTGAGGGACTAATCAAGCACCAAGGCAGATTGTATGTTGGGAGTGCAGGTGACCTAAGAAAGAGAATAATAGAGCAGATGCATAATTCACCCATGGGGGGCCATTCTGGGCAACAAGTTACCTATCATAGGCTCAGGCAAATATTCTACTGGAAGGGTATGAAGAAGGAAGTTATTGAAACAGTCAAGAGGTGTGATGTTTGTCAGAGATGCAAGGAGGAGAATACAGCCTACCCTGGGCTATTACAACCATTACCTATCCCAGAACAAGTCTGGCAAGGCATTTCTATGGATTTTGTTGAGGGACTGCCCAAGTCACAGGGAAAAGATGTCATTATGGTTATAGTGGATAGGTTCACCAAGTATGGACATTTCCTAGCTCTCTCACATCCATTCACAGCTGAGATGGTGGCTGATCTATTCATGGAAAACATCTACAAGCTTCATGGTTTACCTCAGGACATAGTCAGTGACAGAGATAAGATATTTGTGAGGAAATTCTGGAAAGAGATATTCAAGCTGATGCAGGTTAAGCTGAGCATGACTTCTTCCTATCACCCTTAGTCAGATGGCCAAACTGAGAGGGTAAACAGGTGTGTTGAAACATATTTAAGGTGTATGGCTTTCCATAGGCCCAAAACTTGGCTCAAATGGTTGCATTTAGCAGAATATTGGTATAACACCAATTTTCACACATCTCTCAAGTGTTCTCCCTTCCAGGCCCTATATGGTTATACTCCACCCTATTTAACCTTCAAAGTTATCTCAGAAGGAGAAGGACAGGACTAGTTTAGAGAAAGAGCTGTGATGATTGTCATTCTCAAGGAAAACCTCTCAAAAGCTCAGGCCAGGATGAAAGAACAAGCAGACAGGCATAGAATTGAAAGAAGCTTTGAGGTGGGAGATTGGGCCTATCTCAAAATACAACCTTATAAGCAGACTACTGTGGTTGTAAGGTCCAACATCAAGCTAACAGCAAGTTACTATGGACCCTTTGAGGTGATTGAAAAGATTGGTCCAGTAGCATACAAATTGAAGCTTCCAGGAGAGGCTGCAATCCATCCTGTATTCCATGTTTCCTTGCTTAAGAAAAGAGTGGGAGATGGAGTTATGGCACAGTCAGAGCTACCCTCCACTGACTTAGAAGGCATGATTCTCACCCAACCTATAGCAGCCCTGCAGAAAAGACTGATTAAGAAGAACAATGCAGCTGTGGTAGAAATCCTTGTGCAGTGGGCAAACTTACCTCCAGAGGCTGCTACATGGGAAAATTATCACCACATCACCAAGCAATTTCCCAACTTTGATCCTTGGGGTCAAGGATCTGGTGAAGGAAGGGGTAATGTCATGAACTTGAGTGGTAGAATGGAAGAATTGAAGGAGGGAATGGGAATGGAGGATCAGGAGGCATTGCAGGTTATAAAGTCAAGTGAAGAAGGAAAGTCGAGGGACCGAAATGATGTCGTTTAGAGCCGGAATTAAGCAATCAGAATTACTTAATTAAACGACAACATTTGACGGCAACCGTTGGGACCGTTACAGTTAATAAACCGAACGACGTCGTTTTGCAAATGGCAGTTGGAGGCAGTTGAATGGACCATCAGACGACGCCGTTTAAAGCATCTAGCAGAAGCCAAGCGAGAATGGTGGAGTTTGTTGAAGATTCCTTTGTTTTCTAGCCTAGTTTTTCTTATTTATTTGAGAATGTTGTTTTCTCTCTTTTTATGCTATGTTTTTACAGAATTGCTGAGCAATCTAAAACCTAATCCTTTTCTTCTCTTTACCCCCAAATCTGTTCTTCTTCCTCTTGACCCCCTTTTTGTTCTATAAATATTCTGGCAAGTTTGCAGGTCTGTGACACGTGTGATGAAAACACAAGTAGTTAAGAAATACTAATATACTACCAACCCATCACTTCATAAAGCAAAAGAATCATCTGCATGTACGACCTACCCACAGACCAACAAGAAGTTATTGAAAGATTAAAAGTATTCATTTATTATTTTATATTTATCACCCACAATTCAACATTTAGATCTTCAAAATATTTTTCTTCAAGTTATTGTAGAAATTTATTCTCAAATTAAATGGTGGAAGGTCTCTCCTTACAAGAGGCCCTAAGCTGGGTAAAACATAAAAGAAAATGATAAATGGACTTCAAGGGAGTAAAAACTCACATTATATGTCTTGATTTATTGAACGGAGAAAAAATAATAATAATAATTGTGGTCTATATTTTCTTTAATGAATCAAAGTGTGTTATGTAATTGAGTAAAGAGTAGAAAATACGGTAGAAAGTGGGAATATGTGTAGTATTACTCAAAATATAAAGCAATGACAAATGTTATCTTTGAGATGGATTCCGAGATTGTTGTGCAGTCAATTCATTCTAGTATTACAAACTTATCAATGTTCAAAATAATTATTCAGGACGGTAAGGTTTTGGTTAGTACTTTGAATAAACGCACAAATAATGTTTTTTAAGAGATCTGTGAATAAAGTAACTCACTCACTTAGTATAGTTATGTACGTATTCTTTGTCTAATTTCCAGAAGTAGACATGTCTCCCCCTGATTTTATTTATGTTGTACTTGTCTTCAATTTGATTTAATTAATGAAATACAACTTTACTTTAAAAAATTAAATAAAGGTATAGGGAAGATTACAGATACAATTACCCAAAAGGAATATTATATTACTTAATTACAGAGAACATATTACTTCCTTTAGTCAAAAGAAAAGAAAAGGATCGGAACTAAAGAGAGACAATGCATTTCTTTTAACTAAATTATATTATATCTTCTAGGATGTAAGGAAGTGAGAAGAAAAGAAAAGGAACAACTAAAGAGATCGAGCCAATGCATTTCTTTTAACTAAATTATATTATTGCTTCTAGGACTTAAGGAAGCAGCCACTTCACTCAAATCCATCCAATCCTCATACAATATACTAAAAAAATAAAGGAAAATGATATATAGAATTTAAAGAGACTAAAACTCTCGTCATGTGTTCTAATTTTATTGGAGGACGATGAAAAGTAAGTAATAGAAACTGTGACCCTCATTTATTTGAATGAATCAAAGGATGACATATTAACATATAAGCATGGAGTAGAATGTGGGAATTTGTATAGTATTGCTCCACCTCTTATCTCATCCAACATGAGCTTTGGGACTCTTGCGGTAAAAAAAAAAAAAAAAAAAGATCGTCACGATTTATTTTTCTCCTCTACTTGTGGCAAAGGGTTTTATTTCTGAGAGTTCCTTGCTATTTTCCTTGAAAGATAACTAAAAAAACAGAGCCACAACGTATAGGCCAGGATGTGAGGATGCGTTTATTTATTTATATATATTAGAATGGTGCATGTGTTCCTGCAGGCCAGTTAATTAATTTGTGCTTCGATCTCCACGCACACACTGCACACATACACAAGGAAGGATCTATCAATCGGATCGGAAGAAATGATGATCACCTCAGAAATGGAAACAAAAGAAAAAGAAATATTGATGAAGAACACATTGTTTGAAGCGTGCATGAAGCAACAATGGGAGAGAGTTTCATCCATATACCACCACTCTGGAGTGGTTGCTTGGGAGGCAAAAATCACAAAATCAGGAGACACCGTTCTCCACATTCTCATCAACTGCTACCACCCTGCAGGCTCCAAAAACCTTCTGCTACAGATCAAGGACATGGTGGATATCTGTTGAGATTAACAAGAACAAGAAAAATAATAATGACAGAAAGGTAAAGAAGACAAGATTTACGTTGTTCGGCAATATGCCTACATTCACGGGAGTGAAACAATAAACTTATTCATAGTGATGATGATAGTGGTGACACAATCCTTTAGGGATACAACCAATATATTTATAGGCATCCAATCTCTATACAATAAGTCTACCCGTTTCACTCTTAGACAAACACTTATTCCTAATCCAAGACAAACTCAACAATATCTTAGAAGATGATGAGGCATTGAGAGTGTTGAAATTGCAGAATGATATAGGTGACACTCCTCTTCACCTTGCTGCTCGCCTTGGAAACACTGAAATCTGCACACATATTCTCTCCAGAGCTCAAAAACAAGGCAAAGCGTACGAGCTGATCAGAGAGCGCAACTTTAAGAAGGAGACGCCATTGTTCTTGGCGGCGCATCGTGGCAAGATGGAGGCGTTTCAGTTCCTGCTCACAGTGTTCAAAAAGGAAAACCACAATCCAATTGATATTTGCAGACAGGAAAATGGGGATACTATTCTTCACTCAGCTCTCTCTGGAGAGTACTTTGGTGGGTACTGTGTCTCACTATTTCCATCTTCTTAACAAACACCTACCCTTGCATGCGTCTTTCATTGTCTTTTATTTTCTCAGCTCTCTGAAAATTGCAGGGATTGCAAAAAACGTATGTACAAATTAACTAACGTAACACCTTCCTTCTGAATTTAATTACTTCAACAGAAATGGCGTTCGAGATAATAAGTGAACTTCCAGAACTTGGCAATTATGTCAATGAGGATGGGATATCTCCTCTACATATTCTAGCCACAAAACCACATGCATTCAAAAGCCGCAGTTATCTAGGATCTGTTGATCTCATCATCTACCACAGTACAAATCTATACAACTAACATTATTTTATTTGGACATTACATATGATTTAATTTCTTTCTTTTTATTTTATTTGCTTATATATATTCTTTGATGTGTCTACAAGCTTAGTATTGATTTTTGTCTATTCATTTAATTTGTCTCGCTAGGTGCTACTGTTAGAAGCCTAAAAAGGGCAAAACAATCTGCTGAGGATGATGAAATTCTTAACAACTTCCCAGCAAACTGGTGGACACTAGTGGAATTCTTCAAGTTTGTCTAGGAATGCATTTCCAGGCTTTTTGGTGGGTACATAATGCATGTTTACATATAATGTCGTCTTCTTTAATTTATTTGAGATTTATATGCATTACTAGCAGAGTAGCAGCTCTAACCACGATCACTTGTCTGTTTTAATTTCATGCACTATCTGAATACTACTACTATCTGATTCTAAAGGAGAATGTGAAAATCAAAATGCTCATCAAGAGAGACAAAAAAAAAAAAAAAATGTCAAGGTACAACCATGCATGCATACTTGATTTCCCCCGAAAAATTCTTCTGATACGGTTCGTTCAAACCATGCATGTTTTTCCATTTAACATTTGTTGCAGGAATAGGTAGTTCTTGTAGCAGAACATTCGCGGATCAAAATGATCCTGAAGAAGGTGGGTAGAAGTTGTAAGAAATATGGAGTGTTTGATGATAGGGAAGTGAGGAAACAAGATCTTCAGGCGTGTGATCACTTTCCTATAAGCTTTAAATCTCCCTTATATAAAGCAACAAGGTTCAAGATTTAATCTTATGGGATACAAGAAGATGATGAAATTCTTAAGTTGCTTTGTTCAAGAACTTCCTATTGAAATGCAGTACTGTGAATTAACTCAGTTTAATACAAGTTTATTGCTTGTCATTCTTCAGATGTTTCTCCACATATTTATAGATGCAAAATATAACTGTTGGAGAAGTTACATGGAAGTTAATTATTTGAATTTAAAACTCAACTTCCATAAGATATATCTTATCTGATATATCACACATGAGAAATATATAATTGAATATTATATATATTCATATGATATGGACCTACGTAGGTTCATGCACTGCATACTAAATAACAAAGTAAAAAATATATATATTATATATTTATTAACTTATTGCATGCAAACATGCAAAATAAATAAATAAATAAGTAATATATATTAATACTTAAATGCATGTTGTAGACACAAACCAAAGAGCTTTTGAAATAAGCTTTCGTTAAATTCATTTGGCCGAAAGGTGCAAATCATTTCATGCATAGATTCGTGAACCTCATTGTTTACGACGAAATCATTTCGTTTTAACCAACGAAACTATTTGGCTTTAACCAACGAAAGTTTCCATATGTTAAGAAACATAAGACAACACGATATGTTATATTAAAACCAACGAAAGCATTGATTCGTGTAATTCAACGAAATGAATAAAATGCATGCCATCAACTCGTTAAACCCGAATCTTTCAATTCGTTAAATTAACGAATTTGACACAACCGAAACCATCGTTTGAGTAACGATTTGTGCACAACGATTTGTACGCAACATTCATATTTCCCAACTTACTTTCTACCAAACTAAAATAATATTTATAACTCCACAACTCCAAATATTATTTAAGTTTTTCATGGTAGTTCATCTGAACCATTAACTCTCATTACTATATAAATCTCTAACATTCCTCCTCCATTTATATAGTAAAAATTAACACTGTACCAAGATAGATCCAAAACTCAGGCATAAATGAAAGTGTCTTACAGATTGAACTTTCACATAGTATTATATGTGTTACATTAATTCGGATTGCAGTGATGGACGAACCTTGAATCACGCAGTCTCTTTGAAGAAACGTAGATATAATACACACAAGCTTTACAGTTACTACAACTCAAAATAACTTGACACTATTAAAGGCCCTGTGTCTGTATCCATTCATAAGCATTTCCAAGCTAAACCCAAATTTGTTGAAGCGGCCACACTTCATGATCACATAGGCTGATCTTTTATTTCATGCCCTGCACCAAGCATTTTTTCAAAAGATCAATTAAGAGTATATAGTAAAACTCATCCCTACTACAATGCAGACCAAGTACTTACTTTAGGGATACCTTTTAATATAGTACTTGCCGCCAATAAATGAAGTAATCATCTACATTGAACTCAAGGCCTAACGTGATAACTTAGGCGTGAGTTGAGCTTTCCTTCATCTCTTGACTAACAACGGGTTTCAAACCTATCCCTTCCGATGTCTTTAAAACCATGTCCCTTGCCAAGGCTTTTGTAAACGGATCCGCTAGATTGAACCGGGACCATACAAAGTCTAGTGCTACAACACCATTACTTAAGAGCTCTTTCACATAGCTATGTCGCAAGCCTATGTGTCTTGACTTGCCATTATAAACACTGTTATATTCTTTGGCCAGTGTAGTAGCGCTATCACAATGTACTAAAACAGGTGACATCGGTTTTGGCCAAACTGGAATTTCAAGAATTAAATTCCGTAGCCAATCAGCTTCTTTGCATGCTGCTGCCAATGCAATAAATTCAGATGCCATAGTTGAGTCTGAAATACAACTTTGCTTTTTAGAAGCCCAGGAGATAGCACCTCCTCCAAGCAGAAATACACATCCACTAGTTGAGGAATAATCTTCCTGATTAGATATCCAACTGGCATCAGAATATCCTTCAAGGATGGAAATATCTTTTGAATATTTTAAACCATAATTAATGGTTTTATTCAGATATTTTAAAATTCTTTTTAATGCCATCCAATGTACTGCACTAGGATTACTAGTGTATCTACTCAGTTTTCCTACTGCAAAAGCAATATCAGGCCGAGTACTTGTCATTGCATATATAAGGCATCCTATCACTTTAGAATACTCCAATTGTAAGACTGGATCACCTTCATTAGGAATTAACTTCAATGAAGGATCCATTGGAGTAGAAACTGGGGAACCGCTAAAGTGATTAAATCTTTTTAACACTTTCTCAATGTAATGATCGAGATTGTGTTAAACTTACACCATCCTGAAGTTTAATTATTCTTATTCCAAGAATAACTTCTGCTTCTCCTAAATCTTTCATGGAGAAACTGGAACTAAGAAAATCCTTAGTTTCCTTAACTTTTTCCAAATCAGTACCAAAAATCAACATGTCATCTACATATAAGCAAATAATAACCCCTTGTCCTTGGTTATTAAATTTGCTATAGATGCATTTATCTGACTGATTTATTCTATACCCATTAGCTAGCACCACTTGATCAAACCGATCATGCCATTGCTTAGGGGCTTGTTTTAAGCCATAAAGTAACTTAATCAATTTGCAAACTTTATTTTCTTAGCCTGCAACCACGAAACCTTCTGGTTGCTTCATGAAAACCTCCTCCTCCAATTCACCATTTAAGAATGCAGTCTTAACATCCATTTGGTGAACCACTAGATTGTGTATAGCCGAAATGGCAATTAACAATCTAATAGTAGCAATTCTTGCTACTGGAGCATAAGTGTCAAAGAAGTCAACTCCTTCTTTCTGCTTAAAGCCCTGTGCGACAAGTCTGGCTTTAAATTTATCAATGGTACCATCAACTTTCATTTTCTTTTTGAAAATCCACTTGCAGCCTATTGGTTTACAACCATTCAGTGGATTAGTTAAAATCCACGTATTATTCCCCATTATAGAATCCATCTCATCATTTATTGCTTCTTTCCAGAAAGCAACATCTTCAGAATTCATGGCTTCCTCAAAAGTATTAGGATCATCCTCTATATTAAAATAATATAGATTTTTAGTCTCTGTAGACTCCCTTGATCCTTCTATCAGGTACATTTGGAAATCTGGTCCAAATGTTTTTTCTTTTCTTGTTCTTTTACTTTTTCTAAGCTCAGGTTCCTGTGAACTTGCATGATCATGAATTTGATCATCAACTTTGGTCCCACTAGAACTGGGAATTAAATCTTTAGTTCTATTTATTGATGAAAAACAATTTTCATCAAAGATAGCATCCCGGGACTCTATTACGGTATGAACCGAAATAAAATCATTTGGTTCTATAACATAGAACCTGTATGCTTTGCTGTGTTCTGCATATCCTATAAAAATATAGTCTATGCCTTTTTCTCCCAGAGCCTTCCGTTTAGGTTCCGGCAACCGTACCACGGCCCTACAACTCCAAACTTTCAAGTAATTCAAGTTTGGTTTTCTTTTGTGCCAAAGTTCATAGGGAGTTACCCTATTTCTTTTGTTAGGAACTCTGTTGAGAATATAACATGCAGTTAGCATGGCTTCTCCCCAGAAACCTTCACTTAGACCGGAAACTGATAACATGCAGTTTACCATTTCTTTGAGTACTCTATTTTTCCTTTCTGCTACACCATTTTGTTGTGGTGTATAAGGAGCTATGGTCTCATGAATGACACCAACAGATTGGAAAAATAATGGGTCATAATATTCACCACCTCTGTCAGTACGTAAAATTTTTACTAACTGACTAGTTTGCAATTCCACCTCCAATTTAAATATTTTAAATTTTTCTAAGGCTTCATCCTTAGAATGCAGGAGGTACACATAGCAGAGTCTTGAATAGTCATCAATGAATGTGACTATATATTTTTTATTTCCCAAAGATGGGGTGCTATGAAAATCACACAAGTCACTGTGAATTAATTCAAGTAAAATTGAATTCCTTTTTATACTAGGAAAAGGGTTCCTAGTTATTTTATTTAACATGCATGCACTGCATTGTTCCATATTCAGATCAAATGATGGAATTAATCCATCTTTAGCCATCTCACATACACGTTTATAGTTTACATGACATAAACGAAAATGCCATAATGAAGATGTACAAACTGAATGCACAGAACCAACAATATTATTAATATTCAACTTTAACATATTATTTGATAGAAATCCTTGGCCTACAAAGATACCGGCCTTGGATAAAATAAATCTATCTGCTTCAAAAACAAGTTTAAAACCACACTTGTTTAATACAATGCCAGAAACTAAATTTTTTCTAACATCTGGGGCATGATACACATCTGTGAGTGTCAACTTCTTTCCTAAAGTAAGCAACAACTCAACTTGTCCAATGCCTTTGACTTTCACCATGGAATCATTTCCCATGTACAGGCTTGGACCATCATTCAGACTTTTATAAATTTTATAAAGATTTATATCCTTGCAGACATGTCTGGTTGCCCCAGTGTCAACCCACTATGAGTCATCAGTCTGCATGACACAAATTTCAGATATCATAGCAATGAAATTTTCAGTACTATCAGAAACAAGATTAACTATTTTACCTTGTTTCCATTGGCCACTTCCCTGGCCATGATCACCAGAATTTTTACCTTCCAATTGTGCCTTTCTTTTCTTTCAGATTTCACAGTCTTTTTTAAAGTGTGGACCGTTGCACACCTAGCATGATACAGATGCCTTTCCTTTTCCTTTTCCTTTCTTCTTAAACTTTGAAGAATTTGTGGCCTTTCCCGGCTTCCCTTTTCCTTTACGGTTCCCACTTGATTTGCCTTCATCAACATAGTTGATGACAGAACCTGAAGCCCCGGTGACTTTTGCACTGCCTGCATTCTTACTTTCTTGCAGTCTGATTCCCTCCTCAACCCGAAGGTCGACCCCCAACTGTTCCATGGTAAGAGTTTCCTTTTTATGCTTTAAGGAACGTTGTACCTTTTTCCAGGAAGGAAGCAACTTATAAATGATACTGGCTATGGCAATGGAATCATCCATATGCATATCATGTTGCCTCATTTGCCCAAGTATCCTGACAATCTCATGGAATTGTTCCATAACCGAACCATTGTCCACCATTTTATAATCATTGAATTCACTTACCAGGAATTTCTTACTGGAGGCATCCTCAGATATGTACTTTGCTTCAAGTACATCCCAGAGGTCCTTTGAGAATTCCTCATACTGATAAATATCAAAGAGAGTGTCAGACATACCGTTCAGAATATGGCCGCGGCAAGCAAGGTCATCATTCTCCCATTTGAGTCTCCGGCGAGTAGCCTCAAGAGTCTCATCCTCTCGTTCCTCCGGCATTGGGGTACTTAGTACGTATGCCACGTTCAGAGCCGCAAGGAGGAACTTCATCTTCTTCTGCCACCTAAGGAAGCCCACGCCTTCAAACTGCTCCAACTTAGGGAAGTTGGTTGCAAAGTCCAGAAGTCCAAAACTCATCCTTCCTCAGAAACAGAATTTTAAAGCTTATAGATTGTTAGAAATATGGAGTGTTTGATGATAGGGAAGTGAGGAAACAGGATCTTCAGGCGTGTGATCACTTTTCTATAAGCTTTAAATCTCCCTTATATAAAGCATCAAGGTTCAAGATTTAATCATATGGGATACAAAAAGACGATGAAAGAACTTCCTGTTGAAATGCAGTACAGTGAATTAACTCAGTTTATTGCAAGTTTATTGCTTGTCATTCTTCAAATGTTTCTCCACATATTTATAGATGCAAAATATAATTGTTGGAGAAGTTACATGGAAGTTAATTATTTGAATTTAAAACTCAACTTCCATAAGATATATCTTATCTGATATATCAGGCATGAGAAATATATAATTGAATATTATATATATTCATATGATATGGACCTCCGTAGGTTCATGCACTGCATACAAAATAACAAAGTAAAAAATACATATATTATATATTTATTAACTCATTGCATGCAAACATGCAAAATAAATAAATAAATAAGTAATATATATTAATACTTAAATGCATGCTTTAGACACAAACCAAAGAGCTTTTGAAATAAGCTTTCGTTAAATTCATTTAGCCGAAAGGTGCAAATCATTTCATGCATAGATTCGTGAACCTCATTATTTAGGACGAAATCATTTCGTTTTAACCAACGAAGCCATTTGGCTTTAACCAACGAAAGTTTCCATATGTTAAGCAACATAAGCCAACACGATATATTATATTAAAACCAACGAAAGCATTGATTCGTGTAATCCAACGAAATGAATAAAATGCATGCCATCAACTCGTTAAACCCGAATCTTTCGATTCGTTAAATTAACGAATTTGACACAACCGAAACCATCGTTTGAATAATGATTTGTGCACAATGATTTGTACGCAACATTCATATTTCCCAACTTACTTTCTACCAAACTAAAATAATATTTATAACTCCACAACTCCAAATATTATTTAAGCTTTTCATGGTAGTTCATCTGAACCATTAACTCTCATTACTATATAAATCTCTAACAGAAGTTTGCAGCTTGTGTTTTCATTTAATAAGGGAAATACATGATCATAGTTCCTGATCGATCAAGATTCTTCTATTTTTACGTACTTGCTATTGGAATAGGTAATGCTAGTAGGGAAACAGATGCAAATAAAACTGATCCCACAGAACAAGAAAGCAGGAAATCTGGAGGTAATTAACACTATCTGATCTTATCTGTAACATATATTAAATATAATATATCTATGTATATATAATTGAGAAGAGAGATAGAGAGAGAAAATAATAATGTTTATTTCTCTTTGCTTCGTAATGTAAAATGCTTTGAAACAAAACATATTTATAGCAATGAAATAACTAGAATGCTAAAGTGTTGGGAATTAATACTCCATGAAATGCTCCAGTGCTCCACGACCACACACCTCACGTATTTACTTTCTAAATTCTAACAAACTAATTAGACATTGGTTTAATAATTATAATAATATTATTATTATAACATTGCCTCCTTTAAACCAAGTTGGATATACTAGTCATCCAATTTCCTTCTTCAATTTAAGAAATGTCTCCGTCTTCAACAGTTTCATAAAGATATCTACAACTTGACATTCACTCGAACAATACTCAATGTTGATTTGTTTTTCAGCAACCAACTCTCTGATTTTGTGATACTTGATATCAATATGCTTGCTGCGACCATGAAAGACAGGATTCTTGGACAACGAAATTGCTGATTTGTTGTCACAAAAAATAGTTGTAGGTGTTTCCTGCTTGTGTTGTAAGAACTCCAAAATTCTCCTCAGTCAAACTGCTTGAGTAACACAGTTTGCTGCTGCAATATATTCTGCTTCTGCGGTTGAAAGTGCTACAATTTGCTACTTATTTGAAGATCAAGAAAATATAGTTGAACCAAGATAAAAGGCATACCCTGATGTGCTTTTTCTGGTCTCAATATCTCCAGCCCAATCACTGTCTGTATATCCAACAAGTTCCACAACTTCATTAGTAGAGTAAAAAATTTCATCATTACTCGTACCTTTGACATATCTCAAAATTCGCTTTGCTGCAGCCCAATGTGATTCTTTTGGTTCCTCCATGAATCTGCTAAGTATTCCAACCCCAAAAGAAATATCTGGCCTTGTTGCCACCAGATACCTCAAACTTCCAATTAAGCTTTTATAAGCTGTAACATTCACATTCTTAACACACTCATCTTTTGATACCTTTAACTTTTCAGCTACCGAAGTTGAAACTAGTTTGGAGTTTTCCATTTTGAACTTTTTCAAAATATCATCAACATATTTCTTTTGTGAAATAAAGATCCCACCATCCATCTGAACAACCTTAAGGCCAAAAAAGTAAGACATAAGGCCCATATCAATCATTTCAAGC
Organism: Ipomoea nil; assembly: GCF_001879475.1. Lineage (NCBI taxonomy): Eukaryota > Viridiplantae > Streptophyta > Magnoliopsida > Solanales > Convolvulaceae > Ipomoea > Ipomoea nil. The sequence continues at coordinate 3,027,301 of NW_017619623.1, read as the reverse complement.
CTCTTAATGAGTGCCTCCCTGAATTCTGAGATTAACTTCAAGTTATTTCCAGTAAAAACCATATCATCAACATAGAGACAAATTATAACAATATCACCATAATCAGTGCATTTGACATACAAAGTGTGGTCATGAGAACATCTCATAAAACCACTTTCAACAAAATAAGAGTCAATGCAACCATACCATGCCCTAGGCGCTTGCTTTAAGTCATACAAGGCTTTTCTCAACCTGTATACTTTATGTTCCTCCCATTTCTTCACAAACCCTGCAGGTTGCTCAACATATATTTCTTCTTCAAGAAAACCATTCAAAAAAACAGACTTGACATCCATTTGATGCAATTTCCAATCATTTTGAGCAGCAAGAGAAATAACCATTCGACATGTATTAAGTCTACTAAGTGGAGCAAAAACGTTAAAATAATAAATACCTGGTTTCTACTTGTAACCTTTTGCTAACAACCGTGCCTTAAAACAGTCAATTTCTCCAATTGACTTGTACTTCGTCTGTAAACCCACTTTACTCCAATTGGCTTCTTTCTAGGAGGTAAATCTATTAACTCCCATGTACCATTCTTTTCAATGGCACGTATCTCCTCATCCATCGCATTAAGCCAATGATTTTCTGTAGCAGCCTCCTCAAAAGATAAAGGATCACAATCTGCAAAGAGAGCAAATTGAACAATCTCTTCATCAGACAGGTCATTATCATGAGCCAAAACATAATCTTGTAAGCGAGCTGGCCAAAAGTAAGGTTTCAAAACTCTCACAAGACTTTTCAGCAGTGTTTTCAACAATGTTTTCTTGATTTCCACGATTGTCCTCATTATACCAGCAATCTGCAATCTTGTGTCCATACTTGCCACAATTGTAGCAATGAAATGGAAATTTACCTTGTTTGGTATTACCTCCGCCTCTTCCTTGGTTGGAGCTATCACGTCCTCCTCCTTCGTTGAAGTTATCACGTCCTCCTCCTTGGTTGGAGTTACCACGACCTCTTCCACTAGAACCTCCTCTTTATCTTCCACGACATCTACCAGATCCTCCACCTCTTTGATTAGTGCCTGTCACATTAAGGGTGACTTGGCTTTTCAAAGCTTCTTCTGCTAGTGGTTCCGATTTTGACGCAATTCTGTCAATATGACTTTCTACCATACCTTTCAGCTCTGCAATTGAGAAGAGCTCGGTTTTGTGTGACTCTGTGATTGAAGCCACCACATGGTCATACTTAATCAACATAGTTCGAAGAACTTTTTCAACCACTGCGCCAGCTTCAATCATATCTCCATATAACCTCATCTTATTCACCATATCAATAAGACGAGTTAAATACGTATCTACTGTTTCTGTAGAGGTCATCTCACTGTTATCGTACAACCTTCTCAACGACTGCAACTTAAACTTATGTGCCCGATCGACTCCTTTGTTTGACACCTTTAAGATGTCACAAGCTTGCTTTGCTGTTTGAGTACGAGCTAATTGTCCAAAAATGGAGTAATGAACACCTTGGTGAATCTGTTCCAAGGCCAATTGATCTCGGCTGGTAGCGGCTGCATCAGCTCCTTCAGGTAGACCGAGATTAACAAAGCTCCAAAGATTTTGAGCTTTCAAATGTGTAGACATGATAATTTGCCAATAATTATAATCGAGTTTCCCATTCAATTTGGGACCCGATCATACAATATTGAAATTTGCTGCCATAATTCACTACGGAAAACATCTCGGGGTTGAAAGGTTGATTGGCTATGATACTAAATGTAAGATATATTAAATATAATATATCTATGTATATATAATTGAGAAGAGAGATAGAGAGAGAAATAATAATGTTTATTGCTCTTTGCTTCGTAATGTAAAATGCTTTGAAACAAAACATATTTATAGCAAGTGAAATAACTAGAATGCTAAAGTGTAGGGAATTAATGCTCCATGAAATGCTCCAGTGCTCCACGTCCTCCATGTCCACACACCTCACGCATTTACTTTCTAAGAAATTATTATTTGAAGTTTCTGATAACTTCAAATGTACAGAGGCAGCAGAGCATAAAGTCAGATTCTGTCAAATATCAACAAGAAGAACTCAAGGCACATTGCCGGAAAATTACACCACAACTGTTATGCTTTTCAAGCTTCTGTGAAGGTTGTGTTGATTATGTTGGGAACCGGTCAGTGTAGTTTGATTTGATTGTTTGAGTTTTTGAATGATTTGGTTTCCTTCATTCCTTCCTTCCATTAATGACTAAATTGTATGTCCATTAATGACTAAACTGTATGTGATATATATATATATATATATATATATATATATATATATATATATATATATGTGTGTGTGTGTGTGTGTGTGTGTGTGTGTGTGTGTGTGTGTGTGTGCGTGTGTGTGTGTGTGTCTATGTAACACCCCGTGTTACGGCCTTCAATCCCGGATTAATTATTAAATTAATCCCGTTAATAATAATTAAATATGATTTAATTCGGTTAGGTTTCCTTTAATTAATTAATAAAGGTCCACCATGAACCGTGGACCCTTGCCTAAATTAGAGTCCTAAGCCTATAAGGAATAAAGAAAGTAAACCCTTTACTATTCAGATTCTAATTAGGAATCCTAGACCTAGTTATCTATTAGGAATAAAGGAAGTAGGCCTTTTACTATTCAGACTACGATTAGGATTCCCTTTAATTAATTATTATGGTCCACTATGGACCATGGACCCTTATCCCTAAACCCAATCCTTAGTTCCAAAAGGAATAGAATTAGCAAGCCTATAATATTAGTTCCTAACCAGGACTCCTAAATATATAAATAGGGGACTTAAGAGGCACCTAGAACCCCCCACCACAATAAACGTTCCACCACCCCAAAGTGCTCCAAGAATCCCCTTAGAAGAAATCAAGAAAGCAAGAAAGCTTAAAGAAAGACCCTTCATAGCCAAGGAATTAATTAAGGCTAAGAGGTAACCCATGTCTCAACATAACCTATTTTCATAGCTATAATTTCCCCCTAGGGTTTCCCCCCACATTATTGTGAATGGCGAGTTGTTGTGTTTATTATTGATGTTGATGTGATGATTCTATGAGGAATCTTGATAATCTTGATATTGGGAATTTCTTGATAATTATGATGTTCTTGATGATTAATTGGTATCCTTGATGATTATGTGTTGTTCTTACCGAATCTTGCAATTAGAAGACGAATCGTATTCTTGTTAACATAAAAGTGATTAGAACCATAGGTTGTATCGTATGATATTATTCTTGGATTATCGGGTGGGAAATCGCATGTTTGGGAGTTGATTATGTTTAGAAAAGCATGATAGGATAAGTGTCGCTCGTTTCTCGTATTTGATCCGTTAATTGTCTACGTGTTGCCGTGAATTACGTTGTAAAGTGTCTAAGCATGGTTTCGGGTTCCACAACGGTTCCCGGGGTAAAAAGTTGATGAAAAGAGTTAGTGGGGGGTAGGTGGGGGGTAGGGGACCCGCCACCTACCCACGGCCGAGAACACTGTTCCGACAGCGGGCAGCCGGCGGGCGGGCAGCTGCCCGCCGGCGACCCACTGCCCGGAACAGTATTGTCCGGCGGGTGACCCCCACCCACCGGCTACCCGCTGGAATCTTCCCCCCCTCGGGACCCCGGCTTCCCCGTTTGATGTTTCCCCGATCCCCGTGGTGTCCCAACGGACCCCGTTTGTCGTGCCTATGTCTAGTTTGATATTTCGGGTACCGTTCGTAGGTTTATGAGTCTATTATATTGCATGCTAGTTGAATTGGTATCCCGTTGACCTAGGTGGAAGAAGTATGAACCCCTTAGGACTATTCTTAGTACGTGATGGATCACGCATAAGGTTGTTATACGCTTTATCCCCCTTCCCAATGTGTAATGTGGGTTGCATGTGCTTGCTATGTGTTATGTGTGCGTGTTACCCCAATTCGGTTGCGATCGGATTGGTTATCCTGAGCTGCGGTTCAGAAGCCGGCTATAGTCAGATGGGAATTCCTGGCTGTAGTCGGATGACGGTATCCTGGGCTGCGGTTCAGAAGCTGGTTGTGGTCAGATGGGAATTCCTGGCTGCAATCAGATGACATTTTCCTGAGCTGCGGTTCAGAGGCTGGCTGTAGTCAGATGGGAATTCCTGGCTACAGTCAGATGACACACTCTCTTGGGCTGCGGTCCACTGTTTGGTTGCGATCAAACATTATGATGAGCTGCGGTTCATCGGTCGGTTGCGATCGACCCCTCCGTGTTGCGATACGGGGCAGGGTGCTGCGGGGCCGTGTCAGAGCTATATGCGCTGATCCTCATGTATGGGCATGCGATTGGTCCTGTGGCGCCAACAAAGTGTGCTATGTGTTGTGACATGGACGAGTTGTGATTACGAGTGTCTTGGGGGATGTGACTATGGGATTTATATTGGGGATTGTTCATGCTGGGTTATGATCATTGTTTATGCTTTGCCTTATCTGCCTTATCTGTTGTGAACTGCATATGCTCGTTGTAACTGTGCTTGTGTCTGGCCTTATCTGTCGAGTCATTCCCGGTTTTAAAGCTAGAGTTCGTAGGGTATATCTTCATGCTCAAAATGGTTTTCGTATATCTATATATATCTCTATATGTATTGTATTTCAACGCGTTGGAGTGGGTTACCAGCATCTCTCACTGAACAGATATATTTGACTTTCAGGCACAGAAGATTAAGTCACTGGAGTGCGCTAGAACTTAGAAGTAGATAGTTTCCCTTTTTGGCCTGCGTGCCACGTTTACGTATTTACGCTTTGAGTATATTAGTTAGTTAGCCTGTGCACTTGGGTTCTCTAGCCCAGGTGTGGCATAGCACCCCGAACGCTTGTATTTATTTCTTGGGATTTAATAAGATTCTACCTTTATTTTATGTTTTAAATGTCTTGAAAATCTGGGGTGTTACAGTCTAGGATTTGGAAGGATAAGGAAAATTAAGGACAAGAAGGAAATGAACACATGGGCAGTCCAGATCATGAATGAATTGATTGAGAAAGAATCTAGCTACAAGTACCAGTATACTGGGGGGAGACCTCCAGAAGATGCTGCAAGAGAATCTACTGGAATTGAACCACCAAGCACTCCACCACAATAGATGAATCACCAACTTCAACCAATTATGCAAAGCCTGAAACCATTATGAAGAAAAATGAGAATGGATTGGGTAAAAACTCCATGTGTACTCAATTTTCTTGATGCATGGATGCATATATAGTATTAGCATATATGTTTAACCTTCTATGAGTGCATGAGAACTAATTTGGTGCATTAAAAAAATAAATATATAGATAAGATTAATTGGAGGAATTAAGCAGGTATACATGCTTGGCATACATCAAAATGTTTCATATGCACACGTTTTTAATTCCCCAATTAATCTCATTATAGATCTATTTCTTTAACGCCAGATTGGTTATCTCTAATATATATATATATATATATATATATATATATATATATATATATATATATATATATATATATATATATAAAAGGAAACCCTATATTCTTCTATATATATAATATATATTCCCATCCAGCTGATGCAACTTTGAAGTTGGGCACATACAGAGACAAACGAGAACAAGGAGACACCTTTATTAGCAGCAACAAAGGTTGGAATTAAGGAGATTGTAGAGAAAATACTTGAAACATTCCCAGTTGCCATTCAAGATGTGGATGCCAATGAGAAGAACCTCTTACTTATAGCTATAGACAACAGGCAAACGGCGGTTTATGATTTCCTACTAGAGAAGAAAAAATCACTACCAGAATTTGTGTATTATCAAGTGGATAACGAGGGAAACAGTGCTGTGCACCTTGCTGCAATGTACAATGGTCAACAGAATTGGCGCATGCCTGGTGCTGCATTGCAATTGTAAGGAGAATTGAAATACTATAAGGTATATATACATGTAACATTATATATATTATATTATATGTAAGTGTACATATTTTGTACACATTAAACCTATATTGGCTAATTTATTTTTATAAATAATAGACTTAGGATTAGCCAAAAACTCTTTGACCATTGTTATTTATCTTAAGAGTCTTTTTAATTGGGTGGCTCACAATTAATGTCTATGAAGAGGAAGTCCGTGATTAAAATATGGTTCAAGCTAATTATGAGGATCTGATTTAAATGAATGGCAGAGAATGATTCAAGCATGGAATGAAGCTATTCACGTGGCTGTTTAATGAAAGAGTTATTGCTATAAATAGGAAGGTTACTAGTTGTGGAAACTTGCCTTTTTTGAGAGTTACTATTCTGAGAAGTGAACACAGCTAACGAATTGAGAATTAATTATATTATTATTCTGCTGAGCTACTGCCTGCGCCTGACTCAGTTGAAGTATTGTTCGAAGGTTATCAAGGCATGCACGTCACGGTCCAGGTTGGATGTTAGGAAGGTTGTTTGTAGTATGGTAGTTAAGCATGTGAGAGTTTAATGTACCGTTCTATTATAAAAATCCTTGGTGAACATCAATAGTGGATTGGGCTGACGTGGGTTGCCCCGCAGACGTAGGAGAAGCGCTCCAAACTGCGTAACAAATCTTTGTGTACTTGATTTACTTACTACTTTTATTTTCTGTTATTTACTATCATTAAATAACAAAAATTAATCGATAAAAATCTAATATAAGTTTAAAAATCAAGTAGAAGTTTAGGTTCAGCTAATTTAAGGTTCACAGCATAATTTCAATTGGTATCAGAGCCTGGAGGCTTAAGTTACTAGTCTTTCGATCTGGCTTTTACGTGTGCTTTATTTTTTAGTGTTCTGCGGTTTTTAATACTGTTCTTCTTGTTATTACTTTGTTCAATCTCACTTGTTGCTAAGTGTTTCAGAATGGAAAGGTTCAGGTCACTCCCCAGCTTACAGGTGACAACTATGCATACTGGAAGGCTCGAACAAGAACTCACCTTAAAGCTCAAGGAGATCAGATTTGGCGGGCGGTACTGACTGGTTGGACACCACCTACAAAACCTGGAGAAAAAGACGGTGATCCACCAGTGATAAAACCTGAAACTGAGAGAACTCAAGTTGAAATTACCACTGCTGGATATAACGATAAGGCTCTTGACACAATCTATTCCTTAATGCATGAAAATCAATTTTCGTTGGTTACAGGTATTGATTGTGCAAAAATTGCGTGGGAAATGCTCGAAACCACCTATGAAGGTACGAGTTCAGTCAAACAGTCAAAGCTTCAACTGGTAAAGACTGAATTTGAAGAACTACATATGAACAATGACGAAGATATTGCGAGTTTTCACGAATGCATACAAGAGTTAGCTAATCGAGCAGCAATTCTTGGGAAACCTTTCTCCCAAGAAAAACTTGTCAAAAAAAAATCCTAAGATCTTTACCTCCGAGATTCAGGATGAAGGTAACCGCTATTCAAGAACATGATGGCTGGGAGAACAAATCAGTGGCTCAACTAATGGGCAATCTTCGAACCTACGAAATGGAAATTCTTACTGATCACACCAAAAAACAAAAGACAGTTGCATTTGTCGCTGAAGAACATGATGATACCGCTAACCCAGACGAATCAGGTGATGATCCAGTTACATTTTTAACAAAACAATTTTCTAATTTTTTGAAACAGATATCTCAGAAGAATTCACAAAACAAAAAAATTCAAAAAGGAGCAAGCTCAAACATGTCGAAAACTAATACAAAAACTAGCATGTCAAACTCAAAACCTGCTACCTCACGTCCAGCCCGCTCCAGGGGAAAATCAAACAACAAAGGAATAAAATGTTACGAGTGTGAGGGCTTTGGTCATGTTCAAGCTGAATGTCCAACTTATCTTAGGCGAAAGAAGTCCATGATAGCCACTACTTGGAGTGATGACGAACCTGAATCAGAAGCTGCTGGCTCTGGCGCAGAAGAAATGTTCGGTAATTTTGTAGCTTTTACTACTAGAGTTGCGACATGTTCAGAACCTGGAGATGCATCTGACACGGAGGGTGGTGAATACAACTCGGCGGAAGACCATGAAATACCAGATTTATCTTATGAAGTAGAGTTTAACAAGTTGTATCCAAAGTGGGAAGCATTACTTAAAGCAAATCGTATAGTGTCTAGTGAAGTTAGTGTATTGCAAAATGCTGTAAACGTGTTCAAAGGTCAAGTAGCAGATAGGGACGCATTAATTAAAGAATACACTGACCGAGAAGACAAACTGAAACAGGAAGTCAAGGAACTGAAGCTGGAACTGAGTACTTACAAAAAGAAAATCCAAATGATGGATACCACTTCAACTCTTGATGAAATTCTTAGTTCTGGACGGCAATCATGTGCAAGGTTTGGTATTGGCTTTACTGGAGGAACCAACAAAGACAAAACTACTTTTGTCAAGACATCTGATCCACGTCCAGAAGATACTCCTGAGTCAAGCATAGCTAAACAATATCGTGAATCAGCACTTGCCACTAGCTCAGTATGGCGAACACGAGGTACAATACGTAACAAGTTTAACTATAAGGTATATAATCTAGTGTGTCACTATTGCAGGTTACGAGGACACATCAGACCTGAGTGTTATTACTTCTACAAAGAACAAAGGGCCGAAAACATAGCCATAAGTACATTACTCCATTTATCAAACAAGTATGGGTAAAGAAATCCGATTATATCAGTTTTGTATCCTTTCACACTAAAAGTGCAGGTAGGGATGAAAAATGGTACTTCGACAGCGGTTGCTCACGTCACATGACTGGAAACGCAAAATTTCTAAGTGACATAAACACAAGCAACGGTGAAGTAACTTTTGGTGATGGAGTCAAAGGACAAGTAACCGGAGTAGGTACTCTAAATGTTGCAGGTCTACCGAAGTTGAAAAAGGTGCTACTGGTAAACGGACTCCAGGCCAACCTCATAAGCATTAGCCAACTTTGTGACCAAAATTGGAATGTTAGCTTCACCAAAGACAACTGCAGTGTTATGGATAATGAAAAACAATGTGTTATGGAAGGTAAGCGATCAACAGACAGCTGCTATATTCTAACAAATGATATCCTCTGTTGCAGGTCCAGCATAAATGAGTCTGAGTTGTGGCATAAAAAATTAGGGCGTCAGCAATCCAGCTAATTAAATTTCTTTTTGCCCGTGTTAATAGAATTTCAGGTACACTAATTCACAAATAAATATTACTTAGTGTTACTAATCTTTTTTTCTCTTGTGTGCAGATTAAGTCTTAAGGCTAAGCAGTCATAAAAACTATCTTGAATTCACGTTTTAAAAGCCAAGTGTTCAGGTCTTATTAGTTCCTTATCTATCCACCTTATCTTTATCTTGAATTCCCTAAAGATGATGTTTGTTTTGATATTATTGTGCATATATCCTTTTGATCATAAATTATCCATTCTAGTTTATATATATATACGTGTATCTCTGGATTCATTAAATCATCAGGTACTTTTAATCTTTCAGATTCTTTCTCTTTACATGTTCATTTATTTTAAAGTGTTCGTTTAATTTGCTTGGGTTATTCTTTATGTTTTGTTATTGGCTGTTTCTGTGTGTTCACTAAATGTCATATCTACGTTGTGTTGGTTGTTTTTGATAATTCTTTGATTATGCCTTTTTGTTGGTGTTTCTGTGTTAAAATATGTTTGCTTGAATGATAAATTTGGTGCAATTTGATTAATGTGTTTATTACTCTGTGTGTGTTTTTGTTTGGTTGTGTGTTTTTCATGCTATCTGTTGTGATTCTGTGCCTGAATCATCTTATTGTCTTGTTTGACCAAAATTGAAAATTTCTTGAATTTTTGTGCTTCTTTGTTATTTGGTAAGTCGTTTTCAAGATTGCATGTACCCTGTTCTGTGTTTCGCTTTTCTATTTTCACTTGTGCAGGTTCATGTGGCAAAAGATTTCGTAAAAAGCAAAAAGGAACTATTATGGAGTTGTTCTCTCTTCTTGGTGTATGGTAATTACTATTGATCAATATGGATGAATGTTGGATAAGTTTCTTGCTATTTTACGGGAAAGATGGTCGGGCACCCCGTCAACTCACTAGTCTAATCCACTGATTTTATGTTCACCGATCCTTTTTGTCACTTATTTGGCAAAAAAGGGGGAGTAATAGAAAGGAGTTTTTGAAGAAAGGGGGAGTTTTATGAGAAAGAGGATTTTGAAGAAAGGGGGAGTTTTATGAGAAAGGGGAGTTTTATTTGGTTAACTTTTTTGGAATATGAAATAAGGGAAGATACAAGAAAGGGGGAGTAGTAGGAAAGCATGATGACTGCGACATATGGAATTTGTTTTAGTATGGCTTGTCTACTACTCTATTATGCTACACTTCTTTTGGTAATCTCTGACTTATATATCTCTTCAGTTTATGACTATTATTATCAGTTATTGGTTATTATTATCTAAACAGAAAATCTATTGTTATTGGATGATCAGCTTTTATTTAGCTAATTTTTCTATTGGTGATCAACTATTCTATCTGAATATTGAAGTTTTTCGGGGTTCATATACAGCACACATATTCTTTGAAAATTAATACTATGAGTTCAAGGAACATGGTCTACAAGAGTATTTTGGTAATAATTTTTTCTTATCTTAGGTTATTGTACGTATGGCACATATACTAAGGGCTTTTAATAAAATTATTGTATCTTTCTTGTTTGCCCAAAGTATAAGATGCTATAGTTTTTGCCAAATAAATTGCCAAAGGGGGAAATTGTAAGTGTACATATTTTGTACACATTAAACCTATATTGGCTAATTTATTTTTATAAATAATAGACTTAGGATTAGCCAAAAACTCTTTGACCATTGTTATTTATCTTAAGAGTCTTTTTAATTGGGTGGCTCACAATTAATGTCTATGAAGAGGAAGTCAGTGATTAAAATATGGTTCAAGCTAATTATGAGGATCTGATTTAAATGAATGGCAGAGAATGATTCAAGCATGGAATGAAGCTATTCACGTGGCTGTTTAATGAAAGAGTTATTGCTATAAATAGGAAGGTTACTAGTTGTGGAAACTTGCCTTTTTTTAGAGTTACTATTCTGAGAAGTGAACACAGCTAACGAATTGAGAATTAATTATATTATTATTCTGCTGAGCTACTGCCTGCGCCTGACTCAGTTGAAGTATTGTTCGAAGGTTATCAAGGCATGCACGTCACGGTCCAGGTTGGATGTTAGGAAGGTTGTTTGTAGTATGGTAGTTAAGCATGTGAGAGTTTAATGTACCGTTCTATTGTAAAACTCCTTGGTGAACATCAATAGTGGATTGGGCTGACGTGGGTTGCCCCGCAGACGTAGGAGAATCGCTCCGAACTGCGTAACAAATCTTTGTGTACTTGATTTACTTACTGCTTTTATTTTCTGTTATTTACTATCATTAAATAACAAAAATTAATCGATTAAAATCTAATATAAGTTTAAAAATCAAGTAGAAGTTCAGTTTCAGCTAATTTAAGGTTCACGACATAATTTCATTATATTATGCGGGCATATATTGTTAATATCATATCATATATATGAATGAATGCCGTACGTGAAGGGACACATGGCACGAGAATCCTATGTTCGTTTCAACAACAAAGGACAGGTTCCAGAGCAAGTGTTCAAAGAGACGCATGCTGATCTTACCAAAAGCGGTACCAAATGGCTGGTCACCACTTCCAACTCCTGCTCTGTCATTGCTGCGCTGATTGCAACTGTGGCATTTGCTACATCAGCAACCATCCCTGGAGGGGTGGATGATAAGACTGGGCGTCCCATTCTTAAAGGCCAGCCCGCCTTTGATGCATTCGCAGTCTCATCACTCATAGCTCTGGGCTTCTCAGTCACCGCCCTCGTCTTCTTCCTCGCAATCCTCACCTCCCGCTGCCAACAAAAGGATTTCAAGAACAATCTCCCCAGGAAGCTGCTGCTTGGACTCAACTGTCTCTTCACCTCAATTGCTGCCATCTTGATCTCCTTCTGTGCGGGCCATTTCTTCGTCCTCACCGAGCATATCAAAGTCGCGGCTTTTCCAATATACATCCTCACATGCTTGCCTGTCACACTTTTTTCCATGAATCAACTCCCACTATACATGGACCTCTTCAGGTCAATTTTCCAATCTGTTCATTTCCGCAGCTTCAAAGTCTCATATGCCACCAACCACTTCAAGGACAAACCTTTGCTCCATATTTTTTTCACTCCCAAGAATCAAGCATTCCGTGCTATTCTCCATGATCTTCAAAAATTTATTTCCCAGGCAGAATCAAGGTTTGTCAAATCTTGATCGATATGTTGATTCATTAATACCCGCCCCTGTTCGGTCTGAGTTCTTGTTTCATTTCTACTTACTGTTTTCTTTTGACTTAATTGTCATATACATCCAGTATGAGCACTTATAATATTTGACAAATTTTTAAATGAATTGAAATTACCAACTTGGCTAGCTTCGAAATTTGTTAAAATTAAATATCACAAAAATATCAATAACTGTTGGAGGATGAGAATAAATAAGCAATTTAGCATAGGGAGTTAGTTGTCATTCTACATATCTTGTTCTTTTCTTCTTCTTCTGTGTATATAATGTAAAGTGAAGTTTTCTTCAATACAATCTTCTTCTTATTAAGCATAGGGAGTTAGTTGTCGTTCTACATATCTTGTTCTTTTCTTCTTCTTCTGTGTATATAATGTAAAGTGAAGTTTTCTTCAATACAATCTTCTTCTTCTTCTTCAATTTGTTCTCTCTGCTTCTCATTCAATCATGTAGTTCACTATTCCAACATGGTATCAGAGCGGCGGGAGCTCATCCACGCTGCTGCATTTTCCGGTGCCGGAGAAGTCGATGAAGCGACGCCGACATCTAAATCGCCAGTTCATTCAAGTACGATTTCGCAGAGGAATCTCTCACCACAAGATCAGAGGAACTACGTCGAGGAAGTAGACAATCCTTTGATTATCAACCGCAACGATAGCCCCTGTGCAATCTTAGTTAATCCGCAGAGGATTCCGGTTAATCCGCAGAGGATTCCAAGTCCGGAGAAGCAGACAGCCATAGCCGTAGTCGTTCAGCAGCGGAAGGCGATCCAGGAAGCTTGTTCGTCGTTTCCGGTCATTCAATCATCAGTTCAGATTCAGATGACCTCCACAACCGTTCCGCGACGGAAGGAAGGAGTTCTTAGCCAAAAACAGATGGAACAATCCTCCGATTCAGCCACAGTGGTTGTGTCTTTCAATCCAAAATTTCGGAGAGAAACGGAGAATAGTATGGCCGACAGTTCTCTGTCTCGCGGTTACCTTCGAGCCAATGACCGCCGTTGGTGAGGAGACGGTGCCGGGATTGGAGCCGCAGGAGATGCGGCGGGAGGTAACAGCTCAGAATTTATTGAAAGTTTTAAACAATTTTAAGTTTGTTTTGAATGAGCATTCAATTGCTCTTAGAATTGTTGCATATGTAACAATTGGAGGACCAAAATCTGATGGTGCTGATATTGTTGGGCAAGTACAGAGCACTGAATTGTTGTTAGATGCTTCAAATGAATCAAAGCTAGTACGGATATTGAAGGGAAATAGCCCAGGAGTTGATATTTGTCTGGTGGAGTCTGGTGATGCTGAGAAGCAGAGATACATTGTATGCCATGGAGTTTGCACTTCCATTGGAAAAGTTGACTAACAAGAAACTTGCCCATGAATGTTCTGGTATGCTCTTCTGTTTTACTACTTATACAAGTCCTGATTTGCAGAATAGAAGAATGAAAGCTGGTTTACATCTTCTGAGCTGTAGTCAAACCCAAAGCTTATGAAGTTGAAGGAATGGCTACCAGGGTGCTGATCTCACAATGAGAAATGATGCACCATGCTTGAATGAATGATATAGAGCTGATTGTGTACAATTTGTGAAGTTTGAAGTTTACAGAAATGTGGGGGAATAAGTGAGGTCCACCAAGCTTGATGGACCTTTGAGATAATTACAAAGTTGGATTCTTATGTTGAACAGAAAATAAGGAAGGGTTAGGATTAATCTGATTCTGGGGCTAAGTGGTTGATGTTAAGTGGTTGATTCTATGTTGGAAATGAGGCCCTTAGCTGATCCGAGTTCTATGAGAATGAAACCTGCAGCAGAACATTTAAACTTTTAAAGTTGAGGTGTTTTGCTGCCATGAAGTTGATTTTGCTGCCATGAAGTTGATCCTTCTTTGGGAAGTGATTCTTCATGCCTGTAGCATATGAGCATTTGGGAGAATTGCTGAAGTTTTTGAGGCAGAAACAAAGGCTATTTTTTTGTCTGTAAACAGAGAATAGGCAGTCTGAATAATTCTGGATGATGTTGACAGTTGGAGAATAGAATCAGATATAAGGATGGAATAATGCAATTAGAAATGATGTTGAAATGGTTTTCTGAATCTCTGAGGAGCTGGTCTGATTTGCAGCAGGTTGCGGCAGAAGATCAGAGTTGATGGATGTCTGATCTGCTGCAAATGTTGAACTTGATCTACAGAAATTTGTTCTGTTTGCCGCATAAGTTTTGTAGCTGCAATGCAGGGAGATATGAAGAGATGGAGAAGGTGTTCTTGGGGATGCTTGAGAGTGAAACATGCAAACCTGATATATGGACCATGAATATCATTCTGAGCTTATTTAGCAACAAGGGCCATATTGAAATGATGGAGAAGTGGTATGAAAAGCAGCAGTTTTATTGATCCTTCATTTTGCTCTTCTGTATCTAAGCTGGGCATGTAGGATCTACACGCTCCAGCTTACGGGGGGGTGTTGGAGGATGAGAATAAATAAGCAGATTTAGCATAGGGAGTTAGTTGTCATTCTACATATCTTGTTCTTTTCTTCTTCTTCTGTGTATATAATGTAAAGTGAAGTTTTCTTCAATACAATCTTCTTCTTATTTAGCATAGGGAGTTAGTTGTCATTCTACATATCTTGTTCTTTTCTTCTTCTTCTGTGTATATAATGTAAAGTGAAGTTTTCTTCAATACAATCTTCTTCTTCTTCTTCAATTTGTTCTCTCTGCTTCTCATTCAATCATGTAGTTCACTATTCCAACAACCAAGCTTTTGACCAATTTGTTTACCATATTAATTTTTTTGCTCAATTTTAATAAACAATTAATCACTAGATGTGTTCTATTAAGGAAAATTTTTAAGAGTCTCATTGAATTATAATTTCCATTCTTTCAAAAGAGTATTATTTAACTGCTGATAAATTATTTTTCCAAATATTTGGACACCTGCTGAAAGTTTAGTATAAGTGGTGATGGAATGGAGTGAAGTGCAAGTGAATATTCTCACACCGGATATCATCTTAAAGAGTAGACCAAAAATTGGTTGAATAATGGGTGATTAAGCACAAGAGTGTAGAGTCTTTGGAAGCTAGTTCAAAGAGTGAGTTGAGTGATATCAAGAAATAACTAAGGGTGTGTTTGGAAACCTGAAAAATGACTTCTGGAAAATGTTATTCGAAAAATGAGTCATTTTCCATAAAACAATTCCCTTTTCCGTGTTTGGTTGCATTTCAAAAAACTTTCTTAGTGTGTTTGGATTATTTTCCAGAAAATGAGCAGAATTGTATTAAAAAAACATTAATATTATTTATATTTTTTTTTTAAAAAGAGAAATGGTTTCATTAAAAATAAATAAATAAATAAAAACTATTTCCCGAACCTGGAAACCAGATAATTTGGTTTCCAGCTTCCGAAACCAGAAAATGGAGAATAGAAAAAAAAGTTGATTTGGGTTTTCCGGAAAATGACACCCACCCCCCCCCCCCCTCCCCCTGCCAAACACTAGAAACCTGAAAATGATTTGCAAAAATTATTTTCCGACTTTCTAAACAAAGCCTAAGTGTAAAGTGTAATGATAAGCACTTAAGAACTAATAGTAAAACGAAGGGCTTGGACTATGACAATTTTGAATAGATGTTAAAGTGTGTCATTGGCTAGAGCTCATGTAATGCCTTGACAAGGGAACTAGA
The DNA here is from genome assembly GCF_001879475.1 of Ipomoea nil. NCBI lineage: Eukaryota > Viridiplantae > Streptophyta > Magnoliopsida > Solanales > Convolvulaceae > Ipomoea > Ipomoea nil. Next base: position 3,011,331 of record NW_017619623.1, on the reverse strand, counting down.
GAGATGTTACTAGGTGCCAATGCCACTCTCATGGACATTAGGCTCTTAATTAGTTTGCAGCCTCATTCTAATGGCAACTTAAACCAATTTAAGCAATTAATAAAACACATAGTAGTGTTCACAACTCCTTCAAACTCCATTTTTTCAAAGAAAAGTTAGACTAGTGAAAGGTGTGTCTATGATGTTCCTCTATTCTCATAGTGACAACACCTTATCTATGCATCTCTTACACATTTGTGACCATAATCATACAAGAGTCAACACAAACCACGCCAAACTCACAACTAGAACCATCATCAAGTCATTACACTAGCTCATAGCTCAATTCATCACATAACATCAATCACAAAAGGTGACTAATCCCTAATTCAATCTAGCTAAGCATGAATTGAAATTAAAGACATTTCCAAGCACAATTGAAAGCAATAAAATGCAGGGAAAGTAACAAAAAAGACTTAACTTTTATTAAGAACTATGCAAGATGAAATCTTGAAATTGATATTGGAGTTAATTACAAGCTGATTTGTGACATTCCGAAAATTATACTAATTCCTGAGTTTACTCTTACGAATATTTTTCTAAGGAGGGAATCAATTCTTTCATTTAAAGCCAATTCTTCTATAATTCTAGCCTAATGAATTAATTAAAGCCCAACTTCATTAGATCATTAGAATACACTACAAGAAAAATGCGCATAGACAACGGTTAATAACCGTTGTCGTAGGAGTATAATTTCTGTTGTTGAAGCCGGTGTTGTTGTAAGTCTCGCGCATAGACAACGGTGTTTTAACCGTTGTCTTTTCTAGAAACAACAACGGTGTTTTAACCGTTGTCTATTAAGTGTTGTTGAAGCCGGTGTTGTTGTAAGTCACACACATAGACAACGGTTAATAATCATTGTCTTTTCTAGAAACAACAACGGTTTTTTAACCGTTGTTTATTAAGTGTTGTTGAAGCCGGTGTTGTTGTATGTCACGCACATAGACAACAGTTAATAACCGTTGTCTTTTCAAGAAACAACAACGGTTTTTTAACCGTTGTCTATTAAGTGTTGTTGAAGCTGGTGTTGTTGTAAGCCACGCACATAGGCAACGGTTAATATCCGTTGTCTTTTCTAGAAACGACAACGGTTTTTTAACTGTTGTCTATTAAGTGTTGTTGAAACCGGTGTTGTTAAAAGTCACGCACATAGACAACGGTTAATAACCGTTGTCGACAACGGTTAATAACCGTTGTCTTTTCTAGAAACGACACTGGTTTTTTAACCGTTGTCTATTAAGTGTTGTTGAAACCGATGTTGTTAAAAGTTACGAACATAGACAACGGTTTTAAACCGTTGTTGTTTCTTCCAAAGACAACGATTTTTCACCCGTTGTCAATTCAATGTTGTTGAAACCGGTGTTGTTAAAAGTGATGCACATAGACAACAATTTTTAACTGTTGTCTTTTCTTTAAAAGACAACAGTTAGAAACTGTTGTCTATTGTGTGTTGTTGAAATTGCTGTTGTTAAAAGTCACACCCATAAACTGTTGTCTTTTGTAGAAAAGACAACAGTTTCAAACTGTAGTCTATTGTAAAATAGACAACTTTTAACCGTTGTCTCAACCCGTTTTTAACCTGCTTAAATTTTAATCATATAAAAAAAAACAATTTATCCATTCACCATGGCCAAGTGTAGTTACACTGCACAAGCTAAGCAAGGTTCATAATAACAAGTCTAAATACTGAGCATGACCAATTCTAATCAAATCACCATCCAAGTCATAATACTACAAAAAACAATTTCGATCCACGAACCAAGTCTAAATGATCACAACGTCAAATCATACCTACTCTATATAACTTGATAGAATATCGGCCCGTTCTGAACGCACCAGATCAATAACCGCTTTGTCATAATCAACTTGTTGGAACTACATGTAAATAGTGAGTAAATAAATTAGTATAGATATAATAAATTTGCAAAATAATTATATGATTTTTGACAAGACCATGACAACAACAAAAAGATTAACAGATACTTAAAAAATATGCAAAATATTATTATAAGAAATAACAAACAATAATCATTGAGAGCGGCACAGGTCCCAAATAAGATTTAAAGACAACTAACTGTATTAAACTCATTGACATGCATGCAACATCTAATATATATATCATGAAAACATAGTACAACTAACTAACATTAAACCTAGCTAGTACCTAGTTAGTTTGTAATCATGCATGCATCACAATTCTGGAACCCAATTCTGTTGGTAGCTAGTGTTAATCTCTTCTCAACCCAATTCTGGAAAATCCACTTCTCCGAATTTCTCCTCTTTCAAATCGAAGAATGATATAACCTCCACCTCTAAGTTTTTGATATAAATTCTGCCATTAATGGTTATAAAACAGAAAGTAAATCTGATCTACTTTACTTTATAAATTCTAAAAAAAGTAAATCTGCCATTAGTGGTTATAAATTCTGCCAACACGAATGAACGCGGAACCTTCACTTAGGCTAGTCTCATGACAATAAACCTTCACTTAAGACAACAAAGAGAATAGTATATAGGAGGAAAACAAGCTAATTAGACAGGGAAAGGATAAACACATTTTCATTTCTCAACATTCATTTCATGTCAACACGAAATAGGTATGCATCATTTTCCAACAAACTCAACAAGAAACTCAAATGCATCATATTTCCACTTTGAAACAATCAAATCAAAACAATTTTAAACACGAAATAGAAATGGAATGTATTACCAGTGCTTGAACAGAATTTTTATCATCAATGTCTGGCATGTTCTCAATTAAAGTTTTCATGTAAGCCATGACATAGAAACCGTATTGGTTACTATCCAGTTGACGAGGAGCCTACAAATGTTAAATAATATTTGCATTATTTATCTATATACAAACACTTATATCTAATTAGTTAAAAATATTAAATTACCTTGACAATTTCCCAAGCAGTTTTACTTCGTCCTTTCTTTCCATTTGCAGAGGACGCATGAACCATTTTAATAGCCCTTCATATATATATATATATATATATATATATATATATATATATATATATATATATATATATATATATATATATATATATATATATATATATATATATATATATATATATATATATATATATATATATATATATATTTTGTTGATTATTCAGATAATGTAATAATCATACTAATATAAATCGAAAGAATTTTTTTTTTTTTTAAAACTTACATTTCTACAACATGCTTCCAATCATCATCGCGAATGCGATGACTAAGAGGGTCCCACAAATAAACAATATCCTTAGTGACGTTGATAACTGTCAGAATCCAATGGAAACTATGCACAAACACATAATTAAATTACATCAACACAAAATAATATGCAATTGAAAGTATAATTGTAACCATTCTTACCTAATATTACATCGCACAAAAAGTGTTGCATTACTTGGATTGTCCATCAGTTAGGTTGCTAAAGCTCATGCCCTGCTTTCCAACTGTTGTTCTAGAAAATTTTTATCTGTTCTTTTCGTTGGCACATGCCCTACATGACACGGCTGCATAAATCTGAATTTGTCAAGCTTGTTCTCTTCCATCATCTTTTTATACAAATACGTAACATTGGAATGGAAACTGAATTAGAATAACAAATCATAGAAGTGATCAGTTATCAAATTGACTCGAAATATATATTAAATCATACCATATATACACAGCAATACACGTGTACGATATTGGCATCAATTGACAAAAAGGAGTCACATCTTCGTCGTGCACAAAGAGAGTTGTAACACCCCAGATTTTCAGGACATTTAAAACATATAAAATAAAGGTGAAATCTCATTAATTCCCACAAACGTAACATAAAGAGTACGGGGTGCTATGCCACACCTGAGCTAGAGAACTCAGGTGGACAGACCAACTAACTAATATCCTTAATAAAGTAAATGCATAACATGGCACGCAGGCCGAAAGGGAAACTATCTACTTCTACGCTCCAAGATCTAGCGCTCTCCAGTGACTTATTCTTCTGTGCCTGAAAGCCAAATATATCTGTTCAGTGAGAGATGCTGGTAACCCACTCCAACGCATTGAAATACAATACATATATATACAATACATACATATATATATATATATATATATATATATATATATATATATATATGTATATATATATATACATACATATATATACATATATATATATATATATATATATATATATATATATATATATACATACATATATATATATACATACATATATATATATACATATATATATACATACATATATATATACATACATATATATATACATACATATATATATATATATATATATATATATATATATATATATATATATATATATATATATATATATATACACATAGATATACGAAAAGTCATTTCGAAGCATGAAGATATATCCTAAGAGACTCTAGCTTTCAAATCAGGGAACCGACTCGACAAATAGGGGTACACACAATCTACAGTCATAACCAAGTATATGCGATTCTCGACATAGGGCACAGTTATAGATAAACACAACCAATAATCACAATTAAATATGTATAGTTTACTAGCAAGAATCCTATGGTCACGTTTCCATAACAGTCACAACATCAATCCTTCTTATCTCATCATATAGCACACTTTGTTGGCGCCACAGGACCAATCGTATGCCCATACATGAGGGTCAGCGCATATAGCTCTGACACGGCCCCGCAGCACCCTGCCCCGTCTCACAATACGGAGGGGTCGATCGCAACCGACCGATGAACCGCAGCTCTATATAATATTTATATACCTGACCGGTCTTTACCAGCCTGGTTAACAGTTGGGATGGTTCTCAACCCATTCAACTGCCCGTATAGTGGACCTCTGTCCTATATAATATTTATATACCTGACCGGTCTCTACCAGCCTGGTTAACAGTTGGGATGGTTCTCAACCCATTCAACTTCCCGTATAGTGGACCTCAGTCCTATGTAATATTTATATACCTGACCGGTCTCTACCAACCTGGTTAACAGCCGGTATGGTTCTTAGCCCATCCGACTGCCCGTATTGCCCGATTGATCTCAACCACATCGGGGTAACATGCACACATAACACATAGCAAGCACATACAACCCACATTAACACATTGGGAAAGGGGAGAAATCGTATAACGAACCTATACGTGGTTACCCACAACTAAGAATAGCCCTAAGGGGTTCATACTTCTTATACCTAGGCCAATGGGGTACCAATCCAACTAGCATGCAGTATATAAGACTCATTCGACCTACGAACGGTACCCGAATATCAAACTAGACATAGGCACGATGGGAGGGATCCGTTAGGACACCACGGGGGTCGGGGGAACATCAAACGGGGAAGCCGGGATCCCAAAGTGTGGGAATTTCCAGCGGGTAGCCGGTGGGTGGGGGTTCACCCGCCGGCTGCCCGCCGGTGTTACTGTTCCGGGCAGCGGGTGCCCGGTGGGCAGCTGCCCGCCCGCCGGCTACCCGCTGCCGGAGCTGCCCTCCTTGGCCGCGGGTAGGTGGCGGGTCCCCTACCCCCCACTGACTCTTTTTCACTAAAAACGCCCCGGGAACCTTTGTGGAACCCGAAACCATGCTTAGACACTTTCAAACGCAACCGACAATAGCACGTAGACAATTAACGGATCGAAATCAAGAAACATACGGTACATAACCTATCATGCTTTCCTAACATAATCAATCCCCAAAACATGCGAATTCCCACCCAACATATCCAGAACAATATCATACGAGTTCCACAATACAACCTAGGGTTCTAATCACTTTTAAATCAACAAGAACGCGATTCATCTTTTAATATCGAGATTCGGTGGGAAAGGCACATAAGCATCAAGAACATCATATAATCATCAAGAACATCACATAATCATCAAGAACATCAAGAACACCATTTAATCATCAAGAACCTATCAAGATCACCCATGGAATTATAACACCAATTATCAAGATCATTATAACGAATCACTAATTGCACAAGAATATGGGGGAAATCCTAAGAGGGGAAACATAGCTATGAAAATAGGTTTTGTTGAGACATGGGTTACCTCTTAGCCTTAATTAATTCCTTGGCTATGAAGGGTCTTTCTTTAAGCTTTCTTGCTTTCTTGATTTCTTCTAAGGGAATTCTTGGAACTCTTTGGGTGGTGAGAGATTATTGTGGTGGGGGTTCTAGGTGCCTCTTATGTCCCCTATTTATATTCTTAGGAGTCCTAATTAGGGTCTAGTATAATGGGATTGCTAATTCTATTCCTTTTAGAGCTAGGGTTAGGTTTTAGTGGTGGGGGCCCACGGACTATGGTGGGCCTCTTCTAAATTAATTATTGTAATTCAATCCTGCCTTTGGGCAATTGATTAAACGATTTAATTGGTTTTAGGGGTCGTAACACGGGGTGTTACAATAATACATTCTTCACCGAAGACATTATTATCTAGCAATATTTGTAAACTCTCTCCATTCCCAAGTGCACGCTTGTAATAACATTAAAGTAGCCATAATGACTTAGGCATACTTGAGGAGTTCAACTCAAGCTTTTTGACTTCCTTGCCCGCTTTCTTCTTAGATGGTTTCTAATTTGCAAAATATACGCATATTAGCTAGATAAATAAATATACTAAGAAAGACATGTTTATTATATGCATACAAAGTAAAATTTACCTCCAAGACATCTTCTTTGTCAATAAATTGCAGCTCATCATCATCCTCCTCAAAATCCAATTTTTATTGAATATCACCAATTTCTTCTTCACTTTTCTTCGCACCCTTTTGCATCCTTTGCTGTACAACTGCCTTTTGCTTCAATCTGAATATTACAGCCAACATTTTGAAGTACCATATTTTCTAACTTTGCTACTCTGTCTTCAACTTTGGCTTGTCGGCTTAGAAGAACATTTTTCTCATGAGCAGGCATCATCTCTCTACCCAGTCTGAAATATGTTGAGGGATTGACATGTCCCCCTATAGCCCTCACCCGACCTCCATGCTCCTTAGATTCATGAGCCTGTGTCAGGATGTCCTCATTTGGTCCTTGAAGTTGCAACAAACCATCTTGCTTTTGCTGAATATATTCATCCTGTAATGCATGACAAATAACCATGATATAACCACAATCTTTAGAAATACATAAAGAGGATAATACCAGTAAAGGTTTTGCTTACACTCTTTGTAAATTTTGTCTTCAAAATATCTCCTTGTATTTCTCCTTGCTTACTAGTTCTCCCTTTCTTCCACAGTATAGCTCTATTAACTTCGTCATCATCACACAATTCTGTTGACACAGGCAAGAAGATTTATAAATGTCAAACTTAGGGTGAAAATGAGTTTAAGTTAATAATAGTGAAAGTGAAATAATAATTAATTACAATTTCACTAGCAAGACGCGCATATCCTTTACGAGCAAACCTATGTGGATAAAGGTTTTTCTTTTTTCGTAACTTTTGTAGGTCGCTTAATTTCTAAGACAAACATGATCAAATTAAAACTTCACATTATATTTCTGCCATAGCACCATAAATTAAGATAAAAACTTCACATTATATTTCTAACCTAAAAATGATGCTTCATGCTTAAAAAGAGAAAATAGAAATGAAAAATTATGGCATGAGGATGAATGACTGATGCAGCTTAGTTATCAAGATCAATAGGTATCAAGTTTTGGCGAAATGTCTGGAGAAGTTTTGTTATCAATAGTTATCAAGGATTTTGTTATTACTAGCAAGAAATGTCTGGAGAGTTTTTTTTTTTTTTTTTTTTTTTTAAAGAGAATTATCCATCACATCTCACATTACATGGTCTGGTTTATCATCCTTCAATCTTATCCAACATAGAAAGTCACAAGAACCAAATCCTCAAAATCCAGCCACCTACATTTTGAAACCTGGCTACCGTTCACAGTTATATAATTCTTTTTAACAACAAATCTCCACCAACCAACCGGCAGATGGCCTGACCATTTAGGATGATTATTTATAACTATCATGAGATCCCAAAAATCTTATACCCCGGTGCTTTTTAGATTTTTTCTTTCTTATCATACTAAGGGTAGCTCTTTCTTTAAACAAATGAAAGCAAGAATAATGTGAATTAAGCACAAAATTTTAGGCATCTAGAAGAAACAACTCTCCCTAAAAGATTTGTTTTATGCAGGAGATGATTGTGTTTCAATTCAAACTGGATGCACAAATGTATATATACACAATGTGAATTGTGGACCAGGGCATGGAATCAGCATTGGAGGACTAGGAAAAGACAACACAAAAGCTTGTGTCTCAAATATCACTGTGCGAGACATAATTATGCAAAACACAATGAATGGTGTAAGAATAAAAATATGACAGGTACAGAAACAGTTTTACAAGCCAATTTAATTGGAAATCCACTTTATTAACTAACGCTTTATCTCAATTCAAAAGTGTGTTACTTCAAGTGAGTGTTGAAACTTTTTTTTTTTTTAAATCTCATTAGGGTGCAGTTTCCCATAATGGGATATTAGATATATTCTGAACGCTCAATATTTTAACACCATTTAAGTTTCACTTGAAAATGCATATGTTCTAATAAACAAGTTTCTGAAATTCCTCCCTAACTAATCTACTACATAAATCAATCTCCTCTAATTATCAAATTTCACTTGTGCAGGGTGGATTAGGGTCTGTGCAAGGAGTTACGTTTTCAAACATCCAAGTTTCTGAAGTTCAACTGCCAATTGTAATTGTGACAAAAGAACATGCAAGAACCAGACAGCTGCTGCGGCTCTATCAGGAATCCACTATGAAAACATAAGAGGAACATATACGGTAAAACCAGTGCATTTTGCATGTAGTGGGAACTATATCAGATTGGGAAATTGGGAGACTACAATTTTATCGAAATAACAACTTAATTATGCTGCCAAAAATGCTTATATTTCATAGCAACTATATCATGTAACTGAAAACTCTTCTACTTGATCTTTTGAGGAAATTCAAACTTCTTTAATATATACTTGTCAATTTAATATGTAAACACTTCTAGTTTTGAGGTTACCTTGAAGTCTTCGGACATGCGGATAATCACAAATTGAGTATGTGACACCCCGTAATCCAGAATCGATTAAGGGATTAATTAAGTAATTAATCCTAAACCAATTGGCAATTTAATTCCTTAAATTCCTGAAAATTCAATAGTCGGGGACTAGTAATTGACTAGTCAACCCCAAAGTCAAGGTTGTACCTTAAGCTTTGTGAGGAGTTCCCTTGTTCCCTTACACCTCTTTATGTTAGTAAGGGTATTCATGACTTTTCACCTTGTGTTAGTAATGCAAGCTAACATAGTAGACACTCCTCATTTCTCTCATACACTTTCCAAACTTTAGCTCTACCTTCTCTCTAAAAAGGTAGATAGCTTTTCTTCCAAGCCAAGTTGAAGCTTTCTCAAATATTCAAGAGTTGTCTCCAAGATTCCACCTTTCATACATTTGGGCATCTAGGAGGGTAAATCTATGTTCATCTTGTGTTTTTAGTGTTTTCTAAGGTGTCTTTTCTTAAAGATAGAATCTTTATGATCTTTTGGTGTGTTCTTGAAGTGGGTTTGGAAGGTGAGCCTTATTAGGAGCTTGGTGAAGTGTTAAGTGAAGGTTTTTGTCTACAAGAGGTAACCCATGCTCTACAAATTCTAATTTGCTTACCTATATGAAGATATCTTGGATTCAACATGTGTTTTGCTATGAAATGTGAGTGTTTATGCATTGTCTTGTTAAAATGCATATTTAGAGCTTGTGTTTAGGGTTCTTTTATGCCATTGCTTGGCTATTCCTTTGATTCAAGTCATTTTGTTATATTTGGAGAGATTTGGCATGTTTTGGACTTGAATTTGAGCATGGTGTTAAAAATCCCCGAAGGGATTATTTTGGTGTACAACTACGTACCCGCGGGCGGAACGACGGGTAAGCGTCCACCCGCCGCCCACCCGCGGGGTACAAGTTGGACGTGGGTATGTACCCACGGGCGGAACCACGGGTAGGGGTTTACCCGTGGGCCCACCCGCAGGGTACGTAATGTGGTTTGGCGGGGATTTGTTCCCCGTGATTCTTTTGACTTGGTATTTGGTCTTTTGACTTCCCGATGTTCTTTCGTGGAACTATTTGAGCGTCTTCTTGATGTTTCGTATGTCTAGAACTATATGGTAGGAATCCATGTAGGTTTTGGTGTCTTGAATCGTGCTAAGTGTTCAACATTGTGATTCGTTGAACCGTGATGAGTCTTATGTGTTCTTCGGAACTACGTTTGGTTTACCCGTTTGATGAGCATGCTAGTTTGGTGTTTAAATGCTAGCGTGTGTGTTGTTTGTACCTTCCTATTATTGATGATGACTTGTGTTAATCATCATTGTTGTTGGACTGTGATCCATTCCTTGATTGAGTATGGTTTAATATCTTCGTTGTGATCCATTGATTTATTCCTGTTGAGGTGTGATGTGTGTGTGGCTTTACCTGGATTGCACGATTAGTGGTATGAGACACTAGTCACCAAGGTATTGCAGTGGTCCTCGTGGTGGCCATGACGTGATTATGGAGTTGTGACATTTGTGTAAGGATCACGTATTTCTTGGGAGGCATGTGTTGCCATGTGTGTGATCGGTACCCTCGTGTACTGTGAAATTGGTGGTTTTGTTGGCGGTTGTTGGCGGATGGGGACGACGGTCCTCGGAGGAAAAAGGTTGGACTTGGTGTACAGGGGTCCTGGAGGTAAAGGTTGGAACTAGACATAAGGTTGGGGGTAGCCATAAGGTTGGAACCGGGCATAAGGAAGGCATATCAATTCGTGATGGGTGATGTCACGAAGGCTTGTGTAGCCGTTGTTGTGTGTTTCTCTATTTTGTGACGTGTGTAGTCACAAAGGCATGTGTTGCCGTTGGTTGTGTCCTATCTCTTGTGTTATGCATGTCAGGTGTTAATCTATTGTGTGATGATAGATTATACCTTGAGCCGTCCTTGTGAGTCATTGTTGTTCTTCGTAGTCTTGGGATGTGTTCCCTTATCTTGTTGTGAGTGCTTTGAGTCTTGTGTTGACCTTTGCTCTTGGTTTTGAACTTATATATATGTATTCCGTTTCGCAAAAGGCTTTACAAACGTATATATTATCTATGTATGATATTTCACATGTATTGGTGGGTTACCAGCATTATTCGCTGACCGGGCATCGTCCCATCTTTTATGTGTTTCTTGCAGGTGATGTTTTAGACGAGAGCGCGGTTTAGTGCCAGCTAGTGTAGCTCCTTTCATGTGTCTTGTGTCCTGTGAGCCCAGTATGGACTTAGTACTTGAACATGTATGGTTTTAGATGTTGAATTATGCAGATGTTAGCCTGTGCGTTCATCTCTGGATGAGCGTGGCATAGCACCACTTTTACTTCCAGTTTATATATTCCTCTTTCAGTCTTCCGCTGTGTCTGATCTTTTGTTTTGATATCTGTATATTTAAGGCTTTAAATAGCTTGGAAAATTAGGGGGTGTTACAGTTGGTATCAGAGCCAGGTTTGAGCCTAGGTGGGTGTGGTCTACACTTATAAGTGGCTAAGTGTGGTTTGAGACCTTAAAGTGACCTTAAGAAGCCAGGTTTGAGCCTAGGTGGGTGTGGTCTACACTTATAAGTGGCTAAGTGTGGTTTGAGACCTTAAAGTGACCTTAAGAATCTAAGTGTTAGGCTTAGGACTCTAGGTTGCGCGGTGAGCTGAGTGTTGCTTTCAGTTATGTGCTTGTTTGTTGTCTTTTTGGTAACCATGTTGTTGTTGTAGAAGTTTGCGATGTCTCCTCGTCGGCGTATCGTGTCATTTGAAGAAGTGTGTGATGCCGCCAAGAGACCCAGAACAACAAGAGTTCGTGACACTCCTAGTGTAGTCGAGCAATGGATTCGAAGTGGCACGTCCACTCGAATAAGCCCCAGCGTAGCTACCTTGCCATCGTTCCGTGATCTAAGAAGAAGTGGTGGGTTGGGGGCTCAGAGTTTGTCAGAAGAGTTAACCACAGAGAGGACCCTCATCCTAAGCGAGGTTCGGGCGGGGGACAGTGATGTAGTGATCGAAACGTTTTTGGTGCATGCCGTTCCAGCAGTAATCTTGTTCGATTCCGGGGCGTCCAACTCGTTCATATCCCCGGAACTCGTGAAGAAGTTGGGCCTAACCAAAGGTGTCGGGGTGAAGCTAAATGTCAAAGTGGCATCAGGAGAAGTTAAGGCTTGTGACCGTCTCTTCAAAGATGTTACGATAGCCATCGGCGAAGAAGATTTTCCAGTAATCTAATACAGTTCGGACTAGACGGGGTAGATGTGGTCCTGGGTATGTACTGGCTAGGAAGGTTCAGAGCCCAGATCTTTTGTGGTGATCAGAAAGTGGTTTTGAGAGGACCAAGTGGGAAGAGGGTGTCGTACCGAGGATCAACCGAAGAACTAGGGATCAAGTTAGTGTCCATGATGAAGATGAAAAAGTAAGTGGAGAAGGGCCACGAGATCTTCTTGTGCTCAGTTGAAAACCTGGAGGCCAAAAGAGATGTAGCTCAGACCATACCTGTTGTATGTGAATTCCTTGATGTCTTCCCCGAGGAGATTCCGGGAATGCCTCCTCCAAGAGAAGTTGAATTCTCAGTGGATCTTATACCCGGTACAACGCCTATATCCGAAGCTCCCTATTGTTTAGCGCCCAAGTAGATAGTGGAGTTGAAGACTCAGTTGCAAGAGTTGTTAGACAAAGGCTACATCCAGTCGAGTACATCACCGTCGGGAGCGCCAGTGTTGTTTGTGAAGAAGAAAGATGGAAGCATGAGGTTGTGCATCGACTACCGCGAGTTGAATCAAGTCACAATCAAGAACAAGTATCCCCTGCCGCAGATAGACGACTTGTTTGATCAACTCCGAGGTGCCGGGGTGTTCTCCAAGATTGATTTTGTGACACCCCAAAAATCCACACTCCAATCCATGAATTAATTGAGTAATTAATTCTATTTCTTTTGAGGAATTGATTCCTAAAATCCTGATTTTTGATACTCAAGGACTAGTATTTGACTAGTCAATCTTTAAGTTGTGTTGTACCTTGTGCTTTGAGAGGAGTTCCCTTGTTCCTTACACTTTCTAAGAGTTAGTAAGGGTATCCTTGTCTTTTCACCAAGAGTTAGTTTTGTAACCTAAACCTAGAAGACTTCTTCATTTTTCATCCTTTACAATTCCTAGAAAATATCTCTACCTTCTCTCTAGAAAAGAAGAGTAGCTTGTTCTCCAAGCCTAGTGAGACCTTTGTCAAGATTCCAAGTTTTGCTTCCAAGATTCAATCTTTCACCTATTTGGGCATCTAGAAGGGTAAGATCTAAGCTTGTCCAATCTTTTTGGTTACATCTTAGTTGTCTTTTCTTAAAGGTAGGATCTTTATGATCTTTTGGTTTGATCTTGAAGTGGGTTTGGCTAGTGAGCTTAGTGGAGAGCTTATTGTGGTGTAAGAGGAGTCTTTTGGTCTTCAAGAGGTAACCCATGCTCTACAAAACCTATTTTGCTTACCTATATATGATTTCTTGGCTTCTATTTGTGTTTTGCTATGAAATGTGAGAGTTTATGTATTTATCTTGTGATATTGCATATCTAGAGCTTGTGTTTAGGGTTCCTTTGTGCCATTTCTTGGCATGTTCCTTGGTTCAAGTCATTTTGTTGTATTTGGTGAGATTTGGTGTGTTTTGGACTTGAATTTTTGTTTGGAGGAGAAAATCCCCGAAGGGATTTGTTGTGGTACAGGGACGTACCCGCGGGCGGGGCACCACCCGCCGGCCTACCCGCGGGGAACGTGTTGCCTGGTGGGTGTTGTACCCGCAGGCGGGACCACGGATGGGGCACTACCCATGGGTCCACCCGCGGGGAACACGGTGGAGTTGGTTTGGGATTTGTTCCCCGTGATTTGTTTGTCTCGGTGTGTGATCTTTTGGCTTCCCGTTGTTCTTTGTGGAACTATTTGAGCGTCTTCTTGATGTTTCGTAGGTCTAGAGCTTTATGGTAGGTATCCATGTAGGATCTTTGGTGTCTTGAATCGTGCTAAGTGTTCAACTTTGTGTTTCGTTGAACCGAGTGGTGTCTTGTGTGTTCCTCGGAACTATCTTGAGTTTCCCCGTTGTTAAGCATGCTAGTTCGTTGTCTTAATACTAGCGTGTGTGTTGTTCGTACCTTCCGTTTGGTTGACGATAACTTGTGTTTTTCATCGTTGTTGTTGTTGGGCTGTGACCCGTTCCTTGTTGAGTGTGTTTCATACCTTCGTTGTAATCCGTTGCTTGACTTTCGTGTGAGTGGTGGTGCGTGTGTGGCTCTACCTGGATTGCACGATTAGTGGTATGGGACGCTAGTCACCAAGGTATTGCAGCGGTCCTCGTGGTGGCCGTGACGTGATTATGGAGTTGTGGCTGAGTCCACGTGATTGGGGGATAACATTGTGTTATCCGGGCATGTGTTGCCGTGATTGGTGGGTTTTCGTTGGTGGTTATAGGTGGGGGACGACGGTCCCGGCGGAATAAGGTTGGACTTGGCTGTACAGGGGATTTCTGGAGGTAATGGTTGGCTTTGAAGGTACAAGGATGGGGGTAGCCATAAGGTTGGAACAGGGCATAAGGAAGGCATATCAACTCGTGATGGGTGATGTCACGAGGGCTTGTGTAGCCGTTGTGGTGAGTTCTCTTCTCTCGTGACGTGTGTAGTCACGGAGGCTTGTGTTGTTTGGCATGTGTTGCCGTTGGGTGAGTCTTTATCCTTGTGTGTGGTTAACCTTTGTGGTTGGAATGTGTTCCCGGTGTTATCTTTGTGAGTGGTGAGTCTTGTGTTGTCTTTTGATCTTGGTTTTTGACTTATATATATGTATTCCGTTTCGAAAATGGTTTTTATATCTTATATCTACCTATTTATGATACTTAACGGTATTGGTGGGTTACCAGCATCTTTCGCTAACCGGGCGTCGCCCCGATGTTTATCTTTGTGTTCTTTCAGGTGTTGAGTAGTTGAGCGCGATGTCTAGAGCCGGTAGCTTAGCGCCTGTACCTTTAGATTGTGTTCTTGTGGCCTGCGTGCCAATGGTTTTAGACTGTTGTAGTTTGATGTTTTGGGATAGTGATACACTTGCAGATTGTTCGCCTTAGCGTTTACCGGGTGTGGTAGACGTGGCATAACACCCCTGTTTTGGATTTCTTTTATCCAGTTTCCGTTTTCTTCCGCTGTGGTAGTGTTTGTGTTAATCTGCATGTGTTAAGATTTGTTTTTAGGTCTTGTTTTTGGGGGGTGTTACAGATTTAATATCAGGTTACCATAAGTTGAAAGTGGCAGATCAAGACATACCTAAGAAGGCGTTCCGAACGCGCTACGGCCACTACGACTTCACAGTAATACGCGCCAGTAGTGTTCATGGATCTAATGAATCGTGTATTCAAGCCTCATCTCGACGACTTCGTGATCGTGTTCATAGACGACATCCTTGTGTATTCTCGGGATAAAGAAGAGCATGTGGGTCATCTTCGGACAGTACTGTAGATTCTGAGGGAAAAGCAGTTGTACGCCAAGCTTTCGAAATGTGAGTTTTGGAAAGATAGCGTAGCATTCTTGGACCATGTGATAGACAGCAGAGGTATATCGGTGGATCCAGATAAGATTCGGGCAATGAAAGAATTGACCGTGCCGACAACCGTGGCGGAAGTAAGAAGCTTCTTGGGTTTAGCGGTTTACTATCGAAGATTTGTGTTGGACTTCGCTAAAGTGGCTCAACCGTTGACAAAGCTGTTGAAGAAGGATATGCCCTTCCAATGGAATCAAGCTTGCGAATTAGCGTTCCGGGAGTTGAAAGAGAGGCTCATGACCGCACCGGTGCTAATCCTACCATCCGGGACAGAGGGGTTCAAGGTATACAGTGATGCATCTAAGAAGGGACTAGGTTGTGTGTGGATGCAAAATGGGAGAGTGATAGCTTATGCATCGCGACAGCTTAAAGTACATGAAGAGAACTACCCCACGCATGATTTGGAGTTGGCAGCCGTGGTTTTCGCTTTGAAGATTTGGAGGCATTATTTGTATGGCGTGTGTTGCAAGATCTTTACAGACCATAAGAGTCTCAAGTATATCTTCACCCAGAAGGATCTCAATATGCGTCAGAGACGGTTGTTAGAACTCATTAAAGACTATGAGTTGGATATACAATATCACGAAGGAAAGGCAAACGTTTGGCGGACGCTCTGAGCAGGAAGACTAAACATGCCGTTAGTTCCATTTGGGTAGTAGCTGACGAGCTTTGCAAGGAATTTCAAAGGTTGAACCTAGAAGTAGTGGAACAAGGTGAAGTTGAGTCGGAAACTCGTCTTTTCAACCTAAGAGTCATACCTACGCTTTTGGAGGAGATCAAAGCGGAACAATGGAAGGATGTTAGCTTGATAAAGGCAAGAGAGGGCCTAGAAAAAGGATAGGGGGGACCGTTTGAGTTGTCCACTGATGGAGAGCTAAGGTACGCAGGCCGTCTATGTGTACCTACATCTTGTGACCGGTTGAAGCGTCAGATTTTGGAAGAAGGCCAAGATACACCCTATTTTGTACATCCTGGAGGCGACAAATTGTATAAAGACGTGAAAAAGCTTTTCTGGTGGCCTAACATGAAGAAGGAGGTGGCGGAGTCTGTGGGCAGATGCTTGACTTGTCAAAAGGTGAAAGTAGAGCGTTGCGGGGTCAAGGGCTTAGTAAAGCCATTGGAGGTTCCACAAGGAAAATGGAACTCCATATCTATGGACTTCGTGGGAAGCTTGTCGGCAACCCGTTCCGGTAAGGATAAAATCTGGGTAATAGTTGATCGCTTCACCAAGACCACCCGCCTATCGCGATGAAAGAAACATGGACAATGACGCAGTTGGCCCAAGCCTATGTTAGTCAGGTAGTGAAGTATCATGGAGTGCCAAAAGATATAGTCTCCGATCGGGATCCAAGGTTCTTGTCACAGTTCTGGAGGTCCTTGCAAGCAGCTTTGGGGACCAAGGTGAATCTCAGTACCGCCTTCCATCCGGCTACAGACGAACAAACAGAGAGGACTATTCAGACTATCGAGGATATGTTGAGGGCATGCATGCTGGATTTTCAAGGATCATGGGAGGATCACCTAGACTTAATAGAGGTCTCCTATAACAACAGTTATCACTCGAGTATACGCATGGCTCCTTATGAAGCTCTTTACGGTCAAAAGTGTCGCAGTCCGTTGTGTTGGGAGGATAAGGTCAATCCGGTAGTTTTAAGACTGCAGTTCTTGCTTGACACCGCAGAAAAGGTTAAACAGATTCAGAGCAGGATGAAAGCGGCACAAGATCGTCAAAAGTCCTACGCCGACCGAGCAAGAGGGCAAGTAGAGTTCGCAGTTAGGGATAAGGTCTGGTTAAGAGTATCCCCCACCCGGGGAGTGATGAGGTTTGGAAGGAAGGGCAAGCTAAGCCCCCGTTTCATAGGACTTTATGAGATACTTGAGAGGGTTGGGAACCTAGGTTGTCGGTTGGCTCTACCTATGGAGTTGGAGCGAGTCCATAATGTCTTCCACGTATCTCATCTTAAGAAATATGTTCACGACCCGACACTTGTTCTTCCACCGGAAGTGATCCCTTTAGACAATGATATGTCTTATGAAGAAAGACCGCTCAAGATCTTGGATTTTAAGACCCGGGATACGCGTAGGAAATCGGTGAAGTAGGTGAAGGTTTGGTGGTCACATCACGGTGTAGAAGAAGCTACTTGGGAGTTAGAATCGACCATGAGGGAGCGTTACCCAGAGTTGTTCTCGGCAGGTACCTTGTCCTATCGTTTGTTAGTTGCTTGTTGCTTGCTTTGCGTGCTTGTTCTTGCTTGTTTGGTTAGTCGAATAGTTAGCTTTGTTAGTTGGTGCTTTGACCTAGTTGTTAGATCGTAGTTATTGGCTAGAAGTTGGTGGTTGTGTTTGGTTTAGAGTTTGTTATGCTCATCACATCTGTTGGTTAAATTCCTCCAATTCTTGTTTTAAGTATACCTTCTTTCTTGCTTTGAATCCTTGTGAATCTTTTTGGGTTTTGACCAAAAGAGATTGTTCTTGGCACACTTGTCACATGGTTGTTTCATTTCACCGTTTGTTTTAATTCGTCGTACCCAAACTTCGGGGACGAAACTTCTTTGAAGGGGGAGAGGATGTGACACCCCGTAATCCAGAATCGATTAAGGGATTAATTAAGTAATTAATCCTAAACCAATTGGCAATTTAATTCCTAAAATTCCTGAAAATTCAATAGTCGGGGACTAGTAATTGACTAGTCAACCCCAAAGTCAAGGTTGTACCTTAAGCTTTGTGAGGAGTTCCCTTGTTCCCTTACACCTCTTTATGTTAGTAAGGGTATTCATGACTTTTCACCTTGTGTTAGTAACGCAAGCTAACCTAGTAGACACTCCTCATTTCACTCCTTACACTTTCCAAACTTTAGCTCTACCTTCTCTCTAAAAAGGTAGATAGCTTTTCTTCCAAGCCAAGTTGAAGCTTTGTCAAATCTTCAAGAGTTGTCTCCAAGATTCCACCTTTCATACATTTGGGCATCTAGGAGGGTAAAATCTATGTTCATCTTGTGTTTTTAGTGTTTTCTAAGGTGTCTTTTGGTGTGTTCTTGAAGTGGGTTTGGAAGGTGAGCCTTATTAGGAGCTTGGAGAAGTGTTAAGTGAAGGTTTTTGTCTACAAGAGGTAACCCATGCTCTACAAAATCTATTTTGCTTACCTATATGAAGATATCTTGGATTCTACATGTGTTTTGCTATGAAATGTGAGTGTTTATGCATTATCTTATGAAAATGCATATCTAGAGCTTGTGTTTAGGGTTCTTGTATGCCATTGCTTGGCTATTCCTTTGATTCAAGTCATTTTGTTTTATTTGGAGTGATTTGGCATGTTTTGGACTTGAATTTGAGTTTGGTGTTGAAAATCCCTGAAGGGATTATTTTGGTGTACGGCTACGTACCCGCGGGCGGAACGATGGGTAGGCGTCCACCCGCCGCCCCCTCGCGGGGTACAAGTTGGACGTGGGTATGTACCCGCGGGCGGATCCACAGGTAGGGGTCTACCCGTGGGCCCACCCGCAGGGTACGTAATGTGGTTTGGCAGGGATTTGTTCCCCGTGATTCTTTTGACTCGGTATTTGGTCTTTTGAGTTCCCGATGTTCTTTCGTGGAACTATTTGAGCGTCTTCTTGATGTTTCGAATGTCTAGAACTATATGGTAGGAATCCATGTAGGTTTTGGTGTCTTGAATCATGCTAATTGTTCAACATTGTGATTCGTTGAACCGTGATGAGTCTTGTGTGTTCTACGGAACTACGTTTGGTTTACCCGTTTTATGAGCATGCTAGTTTGGTGTTTAAATGCTAGCGTGTGTGTTGTTTGTACCTTCCTATTGTTAATGATGACTTGTGTTAATCATCGTTGTTGTTGGACTGTGATCCATTCTTTGATTGAGTATGGTTTCATATCTTCGTTCTGATCCGTTGATTGATTCCTGCTGAGGTGTGATGTGTGTGTTGCTTTACCTGGATTGCACGATTAGTGGTATGGGACACTAGTCACCAAGGTATTGCAGCGGTCCTCGTGGTGGCCGTGACGTGATTATGGAGTTGTGACCTTTGTGTAAGGATCACGTATTTCTTGGGAGGCATGTTTTGCTAAGGCATGTGTTGCCATGTGTGTGATCGGTACCCTCGTGTACTATGAATTTGGTGGTTTTGGTTGCGGTCGTTGGCGGATGGGGACGACGGTCCTCGGAGGGAAAAGGTTGGACTTGGTGTACAGTGGTCCTGGATGTAAAGGTTGGAACTAGACGTAAGGTTGGGGGTAGCCATATGGTTGGAACCGGGCATAAGGAAGGCATATCAATTCATGATGGGTGATGTCATGAAGGCTTGTGTAGCCGTTGTTGTGTACTTCTCTATTTTGTGACGTGTGTAGTCACAAAGGCATGTGTTGCCGTTGGTTGTGTCCTATCTCTTGTGTTATGCATGTCAGGTGTTAATTTATTGTGTGATGATAGATTATACCTTGAGCCGTCCTTGTGACTCATTGTTGTTCTTCGTAGTCTTGGGATGTGTTCCCTTATCTTGTTGTGAGTGCTTTGAGTCTTGTGTTGACCTTTACTCTTGGTTTTGAACTTATATATATGTATTTTGTTTCGCAAAAGGCTTTACAAACGTATATATTATCTATGTATGATATTTCACATGTATTGGTGGGTTACCAGCATTATTCGCTGACCGGGCATCGTCCCATCTTTTATGTGTTTCTTGCAGGTGATGTTTTAGACGAGAGCGCGGTTTAGTGCCAGCTAGTGTAGCTCCTTTCATGTGTCTTGTGTCCTGTGAGCCCAGTATAGACTTAGTACTTGAACATGTATGGTTTTAGATGTTGAATTATGCAGATGTTAGCCTGTGCGTTCATCTCTGGATGAGCGTGGCATAACACCTCTTTTACTTCCAGTTTATATATTCCTCTTTCAGTCTTTCGCTATGTCTGATGTTTTGTTTAGATATCTGCATATTTAAGGCTTTAAATAGCTTGGAAAATTAGGGGGTGTTATAGAGTCCATTCATCTCCCATAATACCATATCCTGCGGGTGGTTTATGCAAGTTTTCTTCATCATTCAGTCTTGAATAAATAAATTTATTTGTGAATTGTGTTTTATATTGCCGCCATTTGTCATTTGTTGAGCTCAAGCAATTTTTATTGAATTGTGCCGGAACAATGAAGCTCAACTACATAGAACAAATTTTGTTAGAATTAAAATACTAATATGTTAAATATCACAATTAATACAAGTAAAAGAATGAGAATTTGCTTACATTAACAGCGTCCCATATCTTATCTTTAATATCTTGTGGCACATGTTTCCATGTCTTAAAATTCAACTTGACCTTTTCTCATGCAAGGACACCAATGTAACTTTGCAATTCTGCAGCACTTTCTCCAATTGGTTGTACCAAAGCATTGAATTGTACCTCTTTCTCCAATTCCTTGGGTACGACCTCGAGTGCTCCTCGTTGATGAAGTATCTAGAGAACCTGACAGTTTTTGTTCCTCATCCACCTGAACCTCTTTTCCATTGTGTTCTTCATCACCATGTACTTCTTGTCCCTTTTGTTCCTGATGTCTAGTTTTTTTCTTTCTTCCAACAGCCATAGAGCCCGCAAACCTAATAAGCACAAAAATATAAAAACAAAATTATTAGAAATGTTCGAATTCATTTTCAGAACTTGGGAGCCGAAAAAATTGAAGGCATTAAACCTAAGAAACATTTAAGAACACATACATAGTCAAATTTAAAATATAAGGTTTGAAAAGTTATACACTAACTAGCTAGGAGTTCTTATTCTCAACCCAAGTCCCATCACAATCTTCTCGAATGCATGGCGGTTCACTCTCATCTTTATTGTCAACATTCATAGATGGCATTCCATTCGTAAAGCATTGATGATGGATTATTGTTTCATCCATCTCAGTCCCATCTTCAAAGTAATCCCGATTAGGAGTTGCAAGCACGACATACCATCTTGGATCTTGAGGGTTTTGAATATAAAATACTTGCTTGGCTTAACTCCCTAAGATAAAAGAATCAGATTTGAATCCAATCCTATTGAGGTTTACTAATTTGAAACCAAGATCGTCTACTTTAATACCATTGTTATTCTCAACCCAATTGCATTTGAACACAGGAACTCGAAAGGTATGGTAATCAAGCTCCCATATTTCATCAATAACTCCATAAAATACCATATCTGACTCAACGAGGTTCTTATCCTTTGCACTAGAAACTTGCATTATATTTCCAACTAAGCTTACTCCTGAGTTTTGGACAGCTCGCAAATTATCACGATCTTTGGTATGAAAAGTAACTCCTTCAATTAAATAACCAGAGTATTTTAACACTTGGTTCCGAGGACCATGTGCCAACCATTTTAGTCTTTCTGATATTTCATGGGTGGAATCATTTATTGCTCGTCCAACCTAAAAATGATAACACTTTAAATTAGTATTTTAATGACTTTTTTTTTGTTGTACTAGTCATAGTTATACAACTTACACAATCACGTAACCAATTAATAAATGTGCGGTTATGCTCATCATGTAGCCCCTTCTATGTCCTAACTTTACCACGCAATGTAGCTTTCAAATGTGCCATGTGTTCCCTAAGAAACGATATTTGACCAAAGTCAATTAACCACTAAAATATATATAAACAATATATTCGAAGTTTTATCAGAGTTGGAAAAATTACTTGGCGTATTGGTCTATTTCTACATCGTTTGCCAAAATATAACGATGTGATTGCTCCCACTCTGCTTGGCTAATGGATTGCACTTGAGCACCTGATAAAGGCCGAGTACGCACCACTTCATGAAATATTGATGGGATCCCAATTGTTTGTACGTTAGACAAATACTCTGAGCAGAATTCTATAGCTTCTTCAGAAATATAACACTCGGCTATACAACCTTCTGGTCGATTGCGATTTCGCACATAACCTTTCAAGATTTTCATATATCTTTCAAATGGGTACATCCATCTACACCACACCGGTCCACACAATTTGACCTCCCTCACAAGATGAACAGTTAAGTGAACCATTATATCAAAAAATGAAGGAGGAAAGTACTTTTCCAGCAAACACAGCATTGTCACAATCTCATCTTGTAGCGCATCTAACTTTGAGGCATCTATCACTTTGCTACATATGACATTAAAGAAAAAGCACAACCGAGTGATAGCAGACCTTACATGTTTGGGCAACACACCTCGAATAGCAACTGGAAGCAACTGTTGCATGAAAGTGTGACAATCGTAAGATTTAAGACCAACAAGTTTCAACTCCTTCACATTGACAAGGTTTCTCACATTAGATGAATAGCCTGTTGGGACTTTCATATGTAACAAAGAGTTACAAACTTTCTTTTTCTCCTTTTTTCTTAGTGTATAGCAAGCAGGTGGCAAAAACGTTCTCTTCTCCCCTTGTTTTGGTGCCAACTCCATTCTCACATTCATTTCCACAAGGTCTAGTCGAGCAGCTACCCCATCTTTGGTTTTTCCTGGGATGTCAAGTAATGTGCCAATAATACTTTCACACACATTTTTCTCAATGTGCATGACATCAAGAACATGCCGAACATGAAAATGCTTCCAATACTCAAGCTCAAAGAAAATTGATTTCTTTTTCCAACATGATTCACTAATTTTTCTTTTAGCATTTAGCTTGCCACTCTTTTTTCCCCAACAACAATTGATCCCCTCAACTGTTTTCAGAACATCATGGCCACTCAATGGTTTTGGTGCGAAGTCGAATTCTTTCTTACCATCAAATGCCTTCTTTTGCCTTCTATAAGGATGAGTTTTACATAAAAATCTTCTATGTCTTGTGAATGCCATTTTCTTACTATGCTTCAACCTCTTGGCATATGTATTCTCACCACAGATAGGACATGCATGATATCCTTTGACAGTGCAACCTGATAAGTTCCCATATGTTGGGAAATCATTGATCGTCCATAGTAAAACTACTTTCGTTGCCGCGACGCTGAGAGAGCAGCGGGAGATCGAGAGGCAACGAGAAGAGAGAAAGAAGAAAAAGAGGAGAAAAAAGTCTTGGGTCCTTTTTGTTGAGCTTTGGGTCATCATCAATCATGCCTAGAAGGTCAAGTTTAGCAAGAAAACCGGAATGGGTGGATGCCCATTACCTCGTCCTTGAAGGTAAAGCTTTTGATCTGGAATCTTTTCCTAATTCCTTGTTGGATATGCTTAGATTCCAAGGTTTGTTGGATGGGTTTCTTGCCATAAGGGCCGAGACTTACCCGAGTTTGGTTAAAGAATTTTATCATCACATGGTCGTGACAAAGGAGGGTGATAAGCTTGAGATCACTTCTAAAGTGAGAGGTGTGAAGGTTGTGTTTTCTGAGAAGAGGCTGGCTCAGCTTTTGAGTTTATTTGCTTCAGTAGTTGCTCAGTATAGTGGCCATTCATGGATTAATACGGATACCATGGGGTACCGGGACTATGTGAGCTATCTGTTGGGCCGTACGAGTGGTTTCACTCAAGCTTCAAGGCCGGAGAAAAAGTGGTTATTCGCGGAGCAACAAATTTTGGTTATGTTGGTATCGGATTGTTTGTTGCCTAATAACAACAAAAGCAAGGTGTTGGGAAAGTTGGAGTGCACCTTTGCCTTTTGCCTCAAGAATATGGTTAAGTTCAACTTGCCAGCTTTGATGTTGTAGCATATGGTTTTCTGTCGGGATCATAACAGGAAAAGCCTACCGTACGGGATGGTGTTGAGCTGGATTTTGGTTAGAAAAGGTGTAAGCATGGATGGTTGTCTCCCGAAGGCCGTGGGAAAGTTGGTGTTGGATGCCACTGATGTTATCACATCTGTGCATGTTTTTATAGCTTTTCTGATTCATTTTAGAAACAAAGTTATTGAATCACGTCCATTTGTCGCTTGTTTTCCTTGCTTTCTCGTTAGATTATGTTTTTACACTTGTTTTGAATGTCTTACGGTATTCGGTAGTGTTTTTCTTCACCATTACAGGGTGAGCGTGAGAGCAAGGGGAGAATTTCAAGCACAAAATGATCAAAAGAGGAAGAAGTTGAAGCATCAGCAATTCGACGCGTCGAGCCCATGCCTCGACGCGTCGAAAATTTCCAGTAGCCTCAAACATCGCACAGGTTGGAGGCTCGACGCGTCGAGATCGCGGGCAGCTGTTGACTTAAAGGACTCTTAGATTGAAGCCACCAGGGTTCTACTATAAAGGGACCATCTTCTATCAACCCTAGTCTCTCTTGAAATCCTTGGACGCACTTTTGATATTCTGGCTATAAATTCTTGATCAGGTACTTGAAAGTTTTGTTTTATTATTGAGTCTTGTAGGTTTTTCCTATGGCACCCAGAGCTCGTCCACCGTCCAAACGGCCAAGAGCCGAATCTTCGCAGGTCCGGGAACAACTACAACGTGCTGCACAATATGAACGTTTTGTAACAGACGCAGCGGCTCAACGGTACCATCAGTTGATATCTGCCCGGCCCGTTCTGAAAGAACGTGGCGCACATATAGTGGTCCCGGAAGCGTGGAATTGGGCGCCCCGATTCCTTGCTCAACCAGGAGATGGATTTACCAATTTGGTGAGGGAATTCTATGCGAATGCAAAGGATGGCCTCGAAACCAATGTTTGTATTGTCCGGGGCGTTCCGGTCGACTTCTCGGCGGAGGCCATTAATGCGTACTACGGTACGCGTAATTACATGGGCGATGATTACTTTAATCGAGATATGCGTCGTGGCCACATGGACCAAGAGTTGCTGAACCGTATTGCACAATTCTTTCACCCGAGGGCCGAATGGAATATCAGGGGGGGTGTAGTCTCCCACATGGACTACAAGTATTTTCAGACTGCTGACAGGGGAATCTTGGACTTCATCAAAGCGAGGCTTGTCCTAAATTCTCACAAGGGGACTGTCCGAAAGGACTTAGTGCTCCTTACTTACTGCATCCGGCAACACAAGACTATTGACATTGGCCATATCATCAACGGCAATATCCGCGAAGCTGCCGATGCGAAGGGTCGATTCTACCTCGGCCACTCCTACCTCATTACGCATCTTTGCCAGCTGGCTGGGGTTCCTATTGATGAATCCCAGGAGGTCAGGTTAGCTCCACAAGCCTTCATATCCGAGCATTACCTAGAGAAACGCTACAAGACCGGTCAGCAATTCGGGGAGGAGGAAGACGATGAAGATGATGAAGAAGGCGATGATGCGACTGCCCCACAGATGGCTGCACCTGCCCCTGCACCTGCCTTCCCTCATGATTGGCAGGATTTCATGCGCAGAACTGATGAGGTGAATTGGTTCATGGGCACCTCCATACACCAGCAGAATCAGGCCCATCTCGGCTTCCAGCTGAACTTTCCACCACCACCACCTTGGCTGCAAGATCCTCGGTACATCCCGGACTTCTATCAAGGATACTACCCACCACCACCACCTCCGGATACCGATCAGTAGAAGGTTCTACGGCAATACTCCAACTCCTTTTCCTTCACTTAATTTATTACATTGGGGACAATGTAATTCTCTAAGTATGAAGGGGAAGGATTGAAGTATTTCCTTTCTTTTCCTTAGTCTTTGCACTTTTATTTTATTTTCCTTGCACTTTAATTTTATTTAGTCTGTTCTCGTATTCCATTTTGCCCCCTTCACTTGAATTCTTGCTTGAATGACTCATGTGCCTCTATTTCCATTAAACTGTTGGTCTTGATACTTAATTGCTCTCGCTCTCTCGTGTCGGGTAGTGGTCTGTTTTGGTGGAACTTGCTGCATCTCATTATGCCATGGATGAAATCATAGTGTAACACTTCAGTGATTTATTTCCCTTGCTAATATACTTGTCACCCACTCATAATCGGACTAATTTCTTGATCTAGTGGTTAGTGCATGTGCTAGCGAAAGTTTATGTGGAATTTCGACAATTAGTTGGCTTACGAAGGCTTGTCTCATTACTCCTCAGGTTTAGTCTAATTTTCGCATATATTGAAATGATTTAGGCCATCCTTTGTAGCTCATAGCCTTTAAACCTGTCCCTACGTATGTGTTATCCTTTGTGTCCCCTTTGAGCCTTTTATTTTCTTTATAATAAGTGCTAAGCACTTATTACCCCTTTGTGATTGTTTTTCTTTGATTTACCCCATTATCATAACCCTTAGCCCTTAGCCAAATATTTCCCTTCCACCCTTGAGAGAATGAAACTTTTATCTTTATCTTTTCCGTAAGAAGAGTTTTGTGGAGTTGTGCTACGATAAAAAGCAGCTAGTGTTACAAATGTTCAAGTGTGGGGGTCATGAAAGTTTGGATAGAAATTATCTTGCTATATCCAAAAGATGTCCATAGACAAAGAAAAGTGAAAAAAAAAAAAAAAAAAAAAAAAAAAAAAAAAAAAAAGAGATTGAAAGCTTTTGAGTTTGGATCCCCACTTTACCAAAGAGTTGCTAAGTTCTTAAAAGGAAGTTGCTCCTTGGAATTATGATTATCTCATCTCTTCCAGATTTTGAAAAGCTATAGATAATTGTGTCATTCTCTCCCTTTGTTATCATTCCTTACCTTTTTTTTTTTTTTCTATAAACCGTGACCCTTAGCCCCATTACAAGCTTAATAAAGACCTATTTGATCTCTACATGCAATGTTAGTTCTATTCAGGAGGAGTAGGAAGGGCAAGCCTAGGATGTTTTTCTGATGTCGTGTTTTGCATAAACCTAACTGAGTACGTGTGCACACTAGATTTCTCACTACTAACAATTTGGGTGCTTGTATGTTGGCTTGGGAGTAGAACGCGGGTGCCAAGCAGAGATGATTCCGGAAGCATGTGTCCTGCAGTGAGTTGGCTTGTGGTTTTGCTAAGTTGTGCACGAGAAATTGGGAGCGATCCTTGTGTTTTGACCTGTGGTTTGATTTAGTGCTTTGCTTGAGGACAAGCAAAGTCTTAAGTGTGAGGGGGTGATGTTATCACATCTGTGCATGTTTTTATAGCTTTTCTGATTCATTTTAGAAACAAAGTTATTGAATCATGTCCATTTGTCGCTTGTTTTCCTTGCTTTCTCGTTAGATTATGTTTTTACACTTGTTTTGAATGTCTTACGGTATTCGGTAGTGTTTTTCTTCACCATTACAGGGTGAGCGTGAGAGCAAGGGGAGAATTTCAAGCACAAAATGATCAAAAGAGGAAGAAGTTGAAGCATCAGCAATTCGACGCGTCGAGCCCATGCCTCGACGCGTCGAAAATTTCCAGTAGCCTCAAACATCGCACAGGTTGGAGGCTCGACGCGTCGAGATCGCGGGCAGCTGTTGACTTAAAGGACTCTTAGATTGAAGCCACCAGGGTTCTACTATAAAGGGACCATCTTCTATCAACCCTAGTCTCTCTGGTCTTCGGCGATTTGGGTGTTTGAAGGCAATCAAGAGCAAAGCACAAAGAGGACCAACTTGAAGATTTACAACTAGCTTTGGAATAGAGAACTAGCTAGAAAGATTCGGGAGAACTCTTTCACTCTTACTCTTATCCTCGTTGGTATTTGTTTATCTTTGAGCATTGAATTTACTGTTATTATGGCCATGAGTGGCTAGACTCCTTAGGGATTTTTGGGTGAATTTGTTGATGAACCTATGTGCCTTGTTCGTCAATTTCTTAATATGTTTATGTTTGGTTTTATGATTTGTGTTGCAGTCTTGTCTTAACCTGTTGTTGTTGGTAATTAAAGGCCTAAATTACTAGCTTCATAGTCAAATTTGTGTCACCAATGGGAATTGGGGCATAGATTAGGGCACACACGATTGCACCTAATAGTTAGACCTTGGGAAAGGGGAACTTATTAGGGGAAGTTAATTCCAGATTGTTACTCATCGGGAGATGGTAGTAATTAGGAATAATTGAATGCTGATGTTTGATCTTATTGGGTGTTTAAGCCATGGGAGTGGAAATTCACTAGGAATAGAGATTACGGGAGTAATTCGATTCCACTTTGCATTCCCACACAGATCTTAATTCCGAACCAAACATTACAAACGTTAATTGGCGCTAGGTGATTAAACATTGTGATCCCAAGAATCCCATTTTGCTCTATTGTTTACGAAACCTTATTATTTGTTTAATTTCTTGCTCGCTATTTTATGCAACCAATCAACCATCAAGTTTCGATCAGACTAGCTCTTATAAGTAAGCAAGTAATTAGTATTTAGTACACCATCTCCCTGTGGTTCGACAACCCGAATACTCCGGGTATTATTTGTTTGCCCCAAATTACACGCATCAAATTGGCGCCGTTGCCGGGGAGGTGGCGCTAGTACTAATATTAGTGAAAGTTTTATTTTCGGAGACTAGTTGTTTTTAATTTCCTTTTCTTTTATTTTAATTCGTTTTTTTATTTTCGCTAATCGATAACGAGTTTCTTGTGTTGAGCTGTGTTTCTGTTATCAGCGGACTTGGTGTTATATGCGAACTCGCTCTTCAGGGAACGAAGGATTAGAACCTTTTAACCCAGAGATCGAAAAGCGAGCCAAGTTCTTGAGGAAACAGGTTAGGATGGCGAACAATGGGAATCAGAACAATCCGGCTCTCGGTGGAGAGGGAGTCAACCAACCACTACGCATTGGGAGGCCCATTTCAGATTACGTTGCTCCAGATGCAGCGGGACATGGAAGTATCAATGTGCCAGGGGTTGATGCTAATAATTTTGAGATAAAACCGGCTATAATTCAGATGGCTGCTTCGGATCCTTTTGGTGGGTCACCAACGGAAGACCCTAATGCTCACATTGCAAAATTTCTGAGGATCTGCAGCACTTTCAAAATTAACGGAGTCCCGGGAGATGCTATCAAGCTTTGCCTCTTTCCATTCACTGTAAGGGACAAAGCTAACAGTTGGCTTGCCTCTTATCCGGCGAATTACTTTGAAACTTGGGACCAGTTGCACAGAGAGTTCCTTAAGAGATTTTTTCCCATATCCAAGACTCAGAAAATGAGGAGATCTATTCAGAATTTCAGACAGTTAGCTGGTGAGTCGTTGGCAGAGTCATGGGAGAGATTCAAGGAGATGAGGATACAATGTCCTCATCACGGTATTCAGAATTGGGATTTAATGATGGCCTTCTATGAGGGACTACTGGACAATTCAAAAATCCTAGTCGATGCTTCATCGGGAGGATCATTTACAATCCTAGAGCCAGATCAAGCTGAAGAATTGTTGGAAAAGGTTGCGATGAATGGGATGACTTGGTATTCAGAGAGATCTCCCCAGAGGTTGATAGGAGGCGTGTCTGAAGTTGATCAGATATCCGCTCTATCGGCTAAGTTCGACAATGTGGCCACTTTAGTTCAGCAGTTGGCTCAGATTACTATCAAGAATCAAGCTTCGGGTTATGATTTTAAAGCTCCTACCCCTTCAAGACCTGTACTGATGTGTGAGTTGTGTGGAGGAGAGCACAATTCAGAGGAGTGTCTCAGTGTTGATTCTCAAGCTATAATGGAGCAAGTTGATGTGGTAGGGTATGGTGGTGTTCAACCGGCATACCAGCAACGAGGAACCTACAATCCGAATGCATCGAGGAATCATCCTGGTTTCTCTTGGGGTAATCCAGCTGGGGCGGCTAATCCCCAGTACTTAAATAATAGAAGTCAACCACCAGGATTTCAGGGGCAGCAAAATTTTAGAGGAAATCATCAACCGCAATTCAGGCAGAACCAAGGATATCAGGTTCCAGTAAATCAGTCCAAGCCTAATGTGGAAGCACCAGTCCAGTCGAATATGGAATTATTATTGGAAAAACTGGTTAAAGGTCAGCTGGAGGTTACAGAGAGGTTGGATCGGATGGACACTCGCCAAAATATGTTTGAAAATCAGCTAGCGAATCAACCATCTATATCGAGTACTAAAGTCACTGGTAAGTTGCCAGCTATGCCCGAACAACCAAGAGAACACATGAACGCTGTCACCACTAGGAGTGGGAAGCAATTATTGGACCCACCGTATCCAAATGGGGAACACGAGGTCAGGAAGAATCTAGGGGGTGAAAATGAGAAAGTGAATGAGGGTGTTATTGCTCAAGATAAGGAGGATGAGATACAAGAAATTGAACCCGCGAACAAACATACACCACCTCTACCCTTCCCACAAAAATTCCAGAAATCTAGGGAAGAGGAAAGAAGAGCAAACTTCTACAGTTTGATCAAGCAACTGGATAGCACCATTCCTTTTATTGATGCTGTGACCGAGATTCCCTCGTATGCTAAGTTCTTGAAGGAGATTTTATCCAACAAGAGGAGAGCTGAGAATCGTGAGACAGTGGCAGTAAGTGAAGAATGTAGTGCTTTAATTCAAAACAAGCTTCCTCCAAAACTTAGGGATCCAGGGAGTTTCTCTATCCCTTGTGTTATCGGAGGATCACTTGTTCAAAAGGCTTTATGCGATTTAGGGGCAAGTGTGAGTTTGATGCCTTATTCTTTGTGCCAAAAGCTGCAACTTGGAGAGCCAAAGCCTACATCCATAACTCTTCAGTTGGCGGACAGATCAGTGAAATATCCTTATCGGAATTTTGGAGGATGTGCCAGTGAAGATTGACAAATTTTACATTCCGGGAGACTTCGTGGTTTTAGAGATGGAAGAAGATGCTAAAATTCCTATTATCCTTGGGAGGCCATTCTTGGCAACCGCTGGAGCTATAATCAATGTCAAAAAAGGAACTTTAGTTCTTGAGATTGGAGAAGATAAAGTTGAATTTAATGTTTTTGAATTGGCTAACAAATCATCTTGTCTTGATTCTTGCTTCTATGTAGACGAAATCGACTCATGTGTTGCGACTTATGAGAGGGGTAAATGGATCTCCAATGACCCTTTACAGCTCGAAGGTGAAGAGTCCACAAGGAATGAAGGCTTGGAGGATGGTGCGAATGATGAGGAATCACAGGAATTGCCACTAGCATTCCTTGCCCGTAACCTTGAGGAAAAGGAACCACCACAGGTAGAATTAAAACCTTTACCAACAAACTTGAGGTATGCTTATCTTGGTCCAAATTCTACGTACCCAGTAATTGTAAGTGCGCATTTGAAAGATGATGAAACGGAAAAGTTATTAAATGTGTTAAGAAAACATAAGAGAATAATTGGATACACTATTGATGATATTGTTGGAATTAGTGCTTCCTACTGCATGCACAGGATTAATTTAGAGGATGGGCGTAGACCCAGTGTTGAGCACCAGCGTAGGTTAAACCCTACGATGCAGGAGGTTGTAATTTGTTTCAGAAGAAAGAGATCCTAAGATTGTTAGATAGGATCTTTATGATCTTTTGGTATGTTCTTGAAGTGGGTTTGGAAGGTGAGCCTTGTGAGGAGCTTGTTGAGGTGTAAAGTGAAGTCTTTAGTCTACAAGAGGTAACCCATGCTCTACAAAACCTATTTTTCTTACCTATATGTGATTTCTTGGATTCTACATATGTTTTGCTATGAAATGTGAGTGTTTATGCATTGTCGTGTGAAAATGCATATCTAGAGCTTGTGTTTAGGGTTCTTGTATGTCATTGCTTGGCTATTCCTTTGATTCAAGTCACTTTGTTGTATTTGGTGAGTTTTGGCATGTTTTGGACTTGAATTTGAGTTTGGAGATGAAAATCCCCAAAGTGTTTTGTTGTGGTACAGGGGTGTACCCGCGGGGGGAACGGCGAGTAGGGGTCCAACCCGCCGCCCACCCGCGGGGTACACTTTGTGAAAGGGGCCTATACCCGCGGGCAAGACCACGGGTAGGGGCCTACCCGTGGGCCCACCCGCGGGTACACTATGTTGGTTGTTGGGGGATTTGTTCCCCGTGATTCTTTTGACTCGGTATTTGGTCTTTTGACTTCCCGATGTTCTTTTGTGTAACTATTTGAGTGTCTTCTTGATGTTTCGTATGTCTAGAACTATATGGTAGGATTCCATGTAGGTTTTGGTGTCGTGAATCGTGCTAAGTGTTCAACATTGTGTTTCGTTAAACCGTGATGAGTCTTGTGTGTTCTTCGGAACTACGTTTGGTTTACCCGTTTGATAAGTATGCTAGTTCGGTGTTTGAATGCTAGCATGTGTGTTGTTTGTACCTTCCTTGGTTGATGATAATTTGTGTTATTCATCGTTGTTGTTGTTGGACTGTGATCCATTCCTTGATTAAGTATGGTTTCATATCTTCGTTGTGATCCGTTGATTGATTCCTGCTGTGGTGTGATGTGTGTGTGGCTTTACCTGGATTGCACGATTAGTGGTATGGGACACTAGTCACCAAGGTATTGCAGTGGTCCTCGTGGTGGCCGTGACGTGATTATGGAGTTTGTGGCCTTTGTGTAAGGTTCACGTGTTTATTTATGGGATAATATGTGTTATCCAGGGCATGTGTTGCCATGTGTGATCGATACCTCGTGTACTATGAAATCGGTGGTTTTGTTGGAGGGACTGTTGGAGGGGGGATGACAGTTCCCGGGGGAATAAGGTTGGACTTGGTGTACAGGGGTCCTGGAGGTAAAGGTTGGAACTAGATATAAGGTTGGGGGTAGCCATAAGGTTGGAACCGGGCATAAGGAAGGCATATCAACTCGTGATGAGTGATGGCACGAGGGCTTGTGTAGCCGTGGTTGTGTGTTTTCTTCTTGTGACGTGTGTAGTCACAAAGGCATGTGTTGCCATCGTTCTTGTCTTTATCCTTTGTGTTGTGGTTATCCTTTGTGGTTTTGGGATGTGTTCCCGTATCCTTGTTGAGAGTGTTGAGTCTTGTGTTGACTATTTCTCTTGGTTTTGTACTTATATACTTATGTATTCCATTTCGAAAACGGCTTTACAACTTATATCTTATCTATGTATGTTATTTCACATGTATTGGTGGGTTACCAGCATTATTCGCTGACCGGGCGTCGTCCCATGTTTTATTGTGTTCTTTCAGGTGATGTCTAGACGTGTGCGCGGTCTAGTGCTAGCTAGTGTAGCTTCTCGCTCTTGTTTTGTGGCCTGTGTGCCAGTTTAGTTGTAGCCCTTTTGAGACTATGGATTAGATGTAAACATTGCAAATGTTGCCGTAGCGTTCATCCTTTTGGTGAACGTGGCATAACACCCCGCGTTTTGGATTTATGTTTATCTAGTTATCTTTCAGTCTTCCACTGTGTTTGTTGTTTAGCTCAGTTATCTGCATGTTTAAAGCTTTTAAATAGAAGATATTCAAATTGCCTTTGCCCCAGAGCTTTTGTGAAGATATCAGATAATTGTGAATTGGTAGGAATGTAGAAAGGGAAGATCAAACCATCTTTAATTGCATCGCGAACAAAATGACAATCCACTTAATGTGTTTTCTGCGTTCATGAAAGACTGGAGTCTTTGCAATATGAAGAGCCGATTGACTGTCACAAAATAACTTTATGGTTTTGGGATGATGAACCCCCAGACTTAACAACAAGCCCTTTAACCATTTGAGTTCACAAGTAACAGCTACCATGGATCTGTATTCTGCTTCTGCGGAAGAACGAGAAACAGTAGTTTGTTTCTTTGTTTTCCATGAGATTGGAGAATGGCCAAGAAAAACCAACCAACCCGTAAGCGATCGCCGAGTAGTAGGTCATGCGGCCCAATCCGAATCACATCATCCCTGTAGCGTTAGATCACTGTCTGCTCGTAGGAGAATCCCTTGACCCGGTGTACCTTTCAAATAACGGACAACTCTCAAAGCTGCCTCCTAGTGCTCATCATGTGGTTCTTGCATGAATTGAGACAACACATGAATAGAGTATGCGAGATCCGGTCGAGTTATGGCCAAGTAGATAAGTCTTCCAACTAGACGCCGATAAGCTACCGGATTAGAGAAAATTGGGCCACTAGCTAGGCCGAGTTTGTGGTTTTGCTCAATAGGAACATTAACCGGCTTGGCCCCCAACAATCCTGCTTCAAAAATAACATCAAGGGTATATTTCCCTTGACACAAAAACAGTCCAGAAGCGCTACGAGCAACCTCAATACCAAGAAAGTACTTTAGAGTGCCGAGATCTTTCATATGAAAACAATCGCTGAGATAAGCCTTAAATGTCTTTAGAGCTGCAGAATCATTCCCAGAAATGATGAGATCATCGACATATACAAGTACATTTATCTGAATTCCACCTCGAGTAAAGGTGAATAAGGAGTAGTCGGAATAGGATAGTAAGAAACCATACCCTTTCAAGGCCGTAACAAGTTTTGCAAACCCGCACCTCGGTGCCTGCTTTAATCCATATAAGGATTTGTGCAATCGACACACTAATTTAGGATCGGATGCCTCAAAGCCTGGGGGAAGCTTCATATACACCTCTTCATCGAGATTACCGTGCAGAAAAGCATTATGCACATCCATCTGATGTAGTTCCCAATTTTTAGAGGCTGCAATGGCAAGAAGTGCACGAACAGTAGTCATTTTGGCAACAGGAGCAAAAGTTTCAGTGTAATAGATGTCTTCTTCCTGATGATTACCAAGAGCCACTAATCTTGATTTGAGTCTTTCAATCGACCCATTTGAGTTATATTTGATTCGATACACCCAATGACTCCCAAGAGTCTTTTTCCCAGGTGGGAGATGTTCAAGAGTCCAAGTTTGATTGTCTTCGAGGGCCGGAATTTCATTTGTCATAGATTCTTTCCAGCCGCTATGTGTCATCGCCTCTTTAAAAGATTTTTGTTCTTTTTCAGAAAGAATTGCTGCCATAAAAGTTTTGTATGGCAGAGAAAAATTGTCACAATTAATGTAATGTGCTAAAGGATAAGGAGTACCTAAGGGAGCAATAGTTATGCTGTGCAACCGAATGCACCATGTGCATGGTGCATATGATGCAAAACGACGTCGTTTTGACTAAAAACGCGCGTCCTACTTAAACAAAAAATCTAGGTTCGATTCTCGGCAATAGCATTATTGTGGATATATAGTTATGAATTTCTGGATATATAGTTATGAATTTGTGGATATATAGTTATGAATTTATGGATATTTAGTTCATTCATTATGGATATTTAGTTCATTCATTGTAGATATTTACTTCATTCATTCACTGTGGATATATAGTTATGAATTTCTGGATATATAGTTATGAATTTTTGGATATATAGTTATGAATTTATGGATATTTAGTTCATTCATTGTGGATATTTAATTCATTCATTGTAGATATTTACTTCATTCATTCACTATGGATATTTAGTTCATTCATTGTGGATTTTTACTTCATTCATTCACTGTGGATATATAGTTATGAATTTGTGGATATATAGTTATGAATTTATGGATATATAAAAATACTATTGCCGGGAATCGAACCTGATTTCTTCTTTAAGTGGGACGCGCATTTTTTTAAACAAAACGTCGTCGTTTTGCATCGAATGCACCATGCACATGGTGCATTCGGTTGCACAGCATAATTTGCGCTGAGGGAGACTATGGAGACGGTGTGACGAAGGATGGACTTTTAACAACAGTAGAATTAATAACATAGTCGCACATCCACACTGAAGGAACTTTATTTCTCATACCCCGACCCATCTCAACATTCTGATCTTGGTTATTCGGAACAAGATTACTAGTGTGTTGTTCAGGCTCTGAGCTGAACTCGGGTATGGAGTCCGACTCAGGTTGAGAGGTTGGCTCGGGTGTAACGCTTGGCTCAGGTTGAGGGTTTGGCTCGTTTGTGGAGCTGGGTTCCACCTCATCAATGATTGCAGAAAAATCTTCATGAACAAATTCTTCACGAGGAATGGTAGTCATATCCACGAGGGGAAAGGGAAAAACATCCTCAAAAAATTTCACATCACGGGAAACAAAAAATTCTTTGGTTTCAAGATCGTACAGCTTCCAACCCTTTTTCCCAAACGGATATCCCATAAAGATGCACTTTCGACTCTTACTAGCAAATTTATCGCCTTTTGCTTTTTGATTGTGAGCAAAGCATAGACACCCAAAAACACGAATTGTGTTGTAAGATTGAGGACTACCAAAGAGAAGTTCATAGGAACTTTTGTTATCAAGCAACGGTGTTGGTGTCCGATTGATCAGATGTGTGGCCGCAAGAACACATTCTCCCCAAAAATAAATTGGCAAACTAGCTTGAAATCGCAAAGCTCTCGCTACATTGAGAATATATTTATGTTTCCGCTCAACCCTACCATTTTGTTGAGGAGTTCCCACACAAGAAGTTTGAAATATAATTCCAGTGGTAGAAAAAAAATCACGCAAGCAATGGAATTCAGTACCATTGTCACTCTGAACGGCTTTGATTGATTGAGAGAATTGTCTATCAATCATAGCGACAAAAGACAAAAACATTTTGAGAACCTCAGTTTTATCAACCATCAAATAAATCCAAACTACTCGCGAAAAATCATCAATTATAGTCAAGAAATAACGCGCACCACAAGAGGATTGGTGTTTGTAAGGACCCCACA
Source organism: Ipomoea nil (assembly GCF_001879475.1). Classification (NCBI taxonomy): domain Eukaryota; kingdom Viridiplantae; phylum Streptophyta; class Magnoliopsida; order Solanales; family Convolvulaceae; genus Ipomoea; species Ipomoea nil. The sequence goes on along the minus strand of NW_017619623.1, from coordinate 2,974,271 downwards.
AATCACAATGTATTTTCTCAAATATTCGAGATGCTCTACTATTACTCAAAGGAAACTTTTATCATGGTTGCTTAGCGCGAAAGAAAACCTCACAAGCTTGATTAAAACTTCCCACAGTTCCAACAGAGGGAAGTAGCTTTACCACTTTTTCAGATGGATGACCCATTCGTTGATGCCAAAGATTAATTGAAGTTGTCACACCATTTACTGTAAGATGTTGCACTGATTCGGTTCCCTTGAAGTAGTAAAGTCCATCCCGTCTAACACCTGTATAGCACACATATGAGAGTTAAAGAGGACACTGCTCTGCATATCATCATTTAACTGTGAAACAGAAATAAGATTGCAACTTAAAGACGGAACATAAAGAACATGATGAAGAACAATTTTGTCTGTTAATTGAACCGAGCCTTCTTGAGTTGCAACCACTGTATTTCCGTTAGGTAAACCAACACGGCAGTGAGATATATCTTTTGCATAGGTAATCCGAGTAGAATCACCAGTAACGTGATGAGAGGCCCCTGTGTCAATTATCCACAATCGTGCATCAAACTTACCAGTCAATTGATCATTAGAAACCTTTGTACCACTAATTAGCCCTGTTAATGCCTTCCATTGGTCCGGTGAGAATAAATGAGATGAGGGAACTCCACAGCTGTCAGTGGGCTTTTTGGTTAAAGTGGCATTGGCACGGGGAACACCTCTACCCCGTCCACCGCGTCATCCACGCGCGTTGTTGTTGCCACGATTCTCATACCAATCTGGATAGCCATGTATTTCGAAGCATTGAGATACGTCATGGCCAGATTTCTTGCAGTGAGTACAAGAGAGATGAGATTTGTCTGGTTTATCAAAGCGACCACGACCCTTGCCAGAACCGGTATTGACAGCAAAACTCATAACTTCTGGTGACTTGTCTTCGGAGACTGTAGTTGAGCGAATTCTCTCTTCTTGGAGGACCATTTGATAAGCACGGTTAAGAGATGGTAATGGATCTATGGACAGAATATTAGTGCGAACTTGTGCATAATACTCTGAACAAAGACCCATTAAAAATTGATGTAGCTTGCTATTTTCTCGTCGTGCCTCATGTTCACTGCCGGCGGTACAAGAGACACAACAGGAACATTTAATAATAGGCTCATGGGTATGTAATTCTTCCCATAGTGCTGACAACTGGCCAAAATATGTGGACACAGACATATTCTTAGACTGCTCACATTTAACAATACATGATTTTAATTGTTGAATGCGTGGCCCATTAGTCACTGCAAATCTTTTCTCGAGAGTATCCCATAAATTTTTGGCATCCCTGTATTTAGCAAGAGAGCGTTTTACCTCAGGACTAATGGTGTTCATTAGCCAAGAAATAAGCATAGCGTTGATTGTGGTCCAATCCGACTGAGAACAAGGTGGAGCCGATCCAGTGATCGTTCCATTAAGGAAATCAAATTTTCGTCGTGCCTCCAACGCCGTCTGTATGTCAGCAGCCCAATCATCATAGTTGTTCCTATTCAAACGTGTCGGGGTTATGAAATCACCCGGTCGATCTTGAGGACCAAGGTAAAAGGAAGAGTTTGGTTCAATTTTGGGTTGAGGTTGGGGAGGCTGCGTCAGCGGCTGGTTGTCGTCAGCCATGGATGAGTTTTATACGCAGGTATAAACCTTAGCGACTGATACCATGTAGAATACAAACAAATAAGAAGAAAAGGGAGAATTTATTATGTATTGTCTCTTGTGTGTAAACCTCAATACAAGCACTCTATTTATAGTGCCAATAAGATGATGAAGAGTGAATACAAAGAAAACAAAGAGACACATGGAAAACCCAAGAAACACATGGGAAACCCAATATGGGAAAACCAAAGAGACACATGATTATTAATATAGATGATTAATATCATCAAATATCTCAACAGGGGTCTTGTGTTAGGTATCTAGTCGTTGTTCTTCACTCATTTCCTCCTTCTTAATTATGCTTCTCCCACCTCTCTTCATTCATTTATGTCAACACTTAATTAATCACTATATGTATATTAAATAGAAAATTCATTTCCTGGGTTCTTCAATTTCAATTCCCTGTTCGTTAGCTTCACCCAAGACGGTTTTGCTCGCATGTGTGCGGTTCTATCCCGTTTAGGGATGGCTAGCCGTGCTTGCGCACACTGCGTTTGAAGCAGCAAGACTGTGCGCATGCCGGTGGTGGCCATCATTAATCCCTAAAGAACAAGATTATTGCAATGACTACACGAAAATCATTATTGAAATATTTTTAGGGTAGAAATGACAATTGATGTTACTCGTTAAGATGTAATTTGTTGATGTTACTCGTTACCCTGCACCCTTTTCTCCAAGTCTAGTTAACTGCAGCTATCTAGCTAGTTCTGCATTTAATAATCAAACATGTCAATTTAATTTGTTCTGAAATGATTGGCATTGAAACCAGCCTCTTGCTAGTGTTTCATAAGTGGTAATTCTCTTATTGCTAAATTTGTAACACCCACTTTTTCTTAACCTTGATTAACAAATTAAACCTTTATAGATAACTAAGCAGCGGAATTAAACTTAATTAACAACTTAAAGGAGTGTCATCGCCACAATCACCCTCCACGATGATTGCACAGGCTAAGGGTAAAATCTAAAACATTAAAGTCAAACTAGCAACCGATAAACTAAGGGAATGAAACCCCGGTGTCCAGCACCAACAAAAGGGATAGTCTGATCTACTACAACCATTAAGATAAAAGAGAGTTTAGACTACAAGCTACCTAGCTACACTAGTCTAACTCGTGCTCTCGTTTCTACGAACTGGGCCCACCTGAAAGGGATTAACAAACAACAAGTAGCAAACAAAACCCGTTAGCACGAAGCTAAGTATAACGCCACTCAACCCTGTAAAGTAATACAGTAGATACTTTGGCATTAACTTCTAGATGCTTGCAACCTAGTACTCATATAGGCATACTTATCCAATAAACAACTCATCATAATCTCATCTTATGAACAATCTAAAGCTTCTCAAATATTCAATAATCTCATGTTTTTTCATATAACTCAAATAAGCTAACTCACGCTATCATATACTTATCATGCATTCTCGTGCAAGACCTATAACTCATAAACAAGCTCATACTACTAATCATGCAATCTAGTGCAACGCATATAACTCATAAGCAAACATATGCTATAATATATTACTCATGCAATCTCATGCAAGACATATCTCATAAGCAACTCATACTACTTATCATGCAAACTAGTGCAATGCATATAACTCATAAGCAAACTCATGCTATCATGTATTACTCATGCAATCTCGTGCAAGACATATCTCCTAAGCAAACTCATACTACTAATCATGCAATCTAGTGCAAGGTATATATAAGCAATCTCGTGCTACTACTCATGCAATCTAGTGCAAGATATATATATATATATATATATATATATATATATATATATATATATATATATATATATATATATAAGCAATCTCATGCTACTACTCATGCAATCTAGTGCAAGATAAATAACTCATAAGATGTGCTAAAGTAAGTATAGATATACATACACACTCTTTCAAAAAGAATACTTTTTCTGTGGAGGTTTCTTGTTGTCATAAATGACTTGCTTTGCTTTCTTTTCTTTGAATCTCAATGACTCGTTTTTTTTCTCTTGAGTCTCTTGACTCGCTTTCTTTGAGTCTCAATGACTCGCTTTATTTCTTTCGAGTCTCTTGACTCGCTTTCTCTTTACTCGTGGGTGAGGTCGGGCTTCACCATAATGTGAATGAACCCATTGGGAACGTTGTCTAGCCTGCCAATCTCTCATCCCGCCCACAGAACCAATCTCGTGTTTCCAAAACTCATACTCTGTGGAATCAGGTATCGAACTATCAGTGTGCACCCCCCCTGACCAGGATTCCAAGCCTAGCGGGAAGTTTCCAACCTCGTAACGTGGGAATAAGCCGCGTTACATGATATCGGATCGCAATGTCCGTTGCTTTATCTTTTACTTCGAAAGGACATAGTCCAAACGGGTCATCCAAAACAAGGATTTCCTCATAATAGATATATATAGATATCGCTCATGCAACTCAATCATGCAACACTCTTCTTATGTAAATATGCACATAACTTCTCAACTAATTCTCAATATGACATGATAAAGACTCTCCAAAATGGATATGAGTTTTTAGAAAATAATACTTAGGCTCACGTTGGCCACTTATGCACTTTTAAAACATGGAATGCTCAAAGATGCCATTTACTGTAATTCATGCTTTCAACTCATATTCATTGTGAAACTCAATCAATTCAATAATTCATGCTTGAATTCATAACTTGGCAAATCTTCTCAATAAACACTTAGCAAGTAGTTAACATGCTATTTGAACTCAAAACACTCAAATTATGTTCAAACACTGTAGAATAGCATTAAAGGAGTTCATTTTCTGTAAACCTCATCATTTGGGGACTTAGCAATAATCTCAATAATCATAAAAGACACTTTAATCATGCTTTCCTAACTAAACTCATCAAATAATGTTCATGCTTCTCTATTTAACAATCAAAAGATAACAAGCTCAACAATTAAATAAACCAAGTCTGATGCTTCTCATTTTCATTCACTGGCCATACTTCTGCAACAATTTCTTTCACAAAAACCTGCATAGAGTGCTCAAATCTTCTCCAAACTCAACGAAATCAAAGCGAAAACGTGCGTCAAGACGGTCCCGAGGTACCGAGCCACAAGGGCCCGTGACACCTCGTCCAAAACGACATGTAGCTGAGCAACAAGGGCCCGGCCACTGCACAGGAGCCTTCAACGGAGCTTTGGACGGGGCTCAACAAGGCCCGCCCCTCAGACCGTCTAAAAGCCGGCTCTAGGCAACGAACCTCTTCTAGGGCCGTTCCCTAGGCCCGGTTCGCCACGGTCCTAGCCAACGGTCCCCCTAGTGGGCGGTTAGGCCTACTGGTGCACATTGTCTGTGCACCAGATGCCTTCTTCTCATCTGCAAAATAACTCATACATTTCTAACTCATCCCAAATCATCAACAACACATCATAGACAAATAATAGATCACTTATTAGCTCAAATACTTCAAATATCTAGCATTTCTACTCATCAAAAGACTTCACAGAGTCTTAAAAATAGCTTTGGGAGTCTATGGGTTATACCTCTTGCTGTCTCTTCTTCTTGTTCTTCTTCCTTGTGTGGATCTCAACCTCCAATCTACTCAAACACCATTCCATTCACCACCTAGACACCTCAAACAACAACACAAGCCAAGCCTAACAAAACTCAGAGATTGAAAGCTAGGATGGAAACCTTAAGGAAAAGAGGTGAAGGGATGAGATGAAAAGCTTACTGTGTTGTTCTTCTTCTACTTGGCAGACAAGAATTTGGGAAGGCAAAGAAGAGATCAGTAGAAGACAATGTAGCTAAATAGATATTTTATAGGGTCCAAAACCGTAGGATAACTGCCAATGATTGGTTGAGGGAAAAGTGAGAATTTTGCTTGCTGCTATAAAGATCAGACAAACGCTTTAAAGCTTGTGGTCCACCTTGAATCATGGACCAAAGTCTAGAATTGTTATTTAAAATAGTTTGGGGTTGAAAATGAAATATTTTCAAAATGATTTCTAAATGAACACTTGGTTTAAGCTTCTCAGAATTCTCTCGGTTTCACTCAGATAGGTTTCTCAGTTTAAAACTTGGCACAGCAATATACCCGAAATTTTAGGATATTGGAATTTAAATCTAGCCTTGGTGTCGAATCTAATTTAAAGTGACTTAAAATAATTTATTCATTACCATTTTCATCGCGAAAATTTTTATGGAGTAAAAATTGACTATTTTGAATTTTCTTAAAACCGGATTTATAAAATAAATTTTGGGTTGTCACACTTATTGGGTATGTAATCGTATATGAGCATCTTCTCTTCTTTCTCAGTGCAGAATCCCTGAATTCTTAACAGATTGACATGATGTAATTTCACTGTAGGTGTAATAGCCTTGTTTTGGGACTCCTCCCCCCCTTGTTTAGAGCTTTGAGAAAGCCTTTTTGCTGCAATTTCCTGTCCATTAGGTAATTTACCCTGTGTGCATGCCGGGGGTGTGCTTAACTGTGTGTGTGGTGGTGACTATGCCAGGGTAAAAAAACATTGCCTCCATAGGAAATAAGCATTAAAAGAAATTGTTTAACATTATTTTCTCTATTATTACAAAACCATCCCGTTGTTGTGTTTCTTGTTCACAGTTCTTTTTTGTGATTACCCAGTTGTTATAGCCCCCCTGCCTACCTTATTGTTGCACTGAACATTTGCTTCTACACTGAACCGAAATTCAATTACGGAAAAAATTGAAGAAATACAAAAATAGAAGGTCAAAGTTAGACTTATAACTACCCTTTTTGTATTTCCTGCTCTATTGTATATCTTATTTAGATTTATCATTGCTTCGGTTGGATTCTATTTTTATAGCGAATTGAAAAAGCTTTTATTTCAATTTCATTATGAAAGTTTTTTTTTAATTTATTTTTTCATTTCTTTTTCCGGCTAAACTTTTTTGTATCTAGATTCTATATGTAGTGCCAATACAAGTCCTTCTGTTTTATTTTCCTTCATTTAAATGAAAATATGAATTACGCTATTGTTTTAGCTGTCTGGAACTAGAGGTTTAAACTTAGTAGACCCACTAGGGTAGATGCACTTCTTCATCAGCAGCCCCCCAATCCAGAGAACCCACATGCACTACTGTATTTTTGTTTGGGTGTTTTCCCTATTAGTTTCTCCCCCTATACGTTTTGCATAGCTAGCAAGATTCTTAAAGTTTAGTTTTATGAAGGCTATCTTTGTGGTTATTCCATGCATGCTTGTTCGGTCATGGCTGTATACATGTTGGCTAACAACGTTTTCATGGATTTGCCACAGGTCCTAATGACGGGGAGATGGTGGCCGGAGATGTGACGCATCGCATGATGGGGTTAACACCCATGCATTGATTTGTGGTGTTTTTATCCGTCCATACGGAGTTGGTATTTTTGGTCGTAGAATAAAGTAACACTCAAGTGCTCCCTATTTTTCATAATTGCATTAACTTCAAATATGTAGTTTTTCACATCAGCCATTATTTATCTCTTGGCATTGATTTTGTTGTCCTTCTAAATACTAGTAACAGTAAGGGTGTGCATCCGTTGTGCATCGCAAGGAGCTATGCATTCTGGGTTTGGTGTGCACAAATGGTATCACTGTAATGCAGTTCAGTGTTGGGTAGTGCACCTCAGGTTTTTAGGGGTGCACTGCTGTTGAATTCAAGTCCTTCATTCTAATTATTTCATCAATTAATTGCAAGACATCTTTTCCCGAAATAATTGTATTACTATGAATTGTATTACTTTGTAATCTAAATCAGATTAATTTCTACAAACTCATAAGAATTCAAATCCTTCATTCTAATTATTTTATTAATTAATTGCAAGATATCTACATCAGAAAATTATCTGTACGCCTAGTGTGACATGTGGTTCCTTTCCAATTTCAGAAATTAAATTTTGATTGCAACTAAATTACGCATTTAGCATTCAATTGAATTGAGCATGAATTCCTTTATCCCAGAATATTCGTAGCAAAAAGACAATGCCTGATGTACCCAAGAGCTATTTTGGAGAATTGGATTGCACGGGTGAACTATTAAAAATATATACTTTACATTTTAAAACCAGCGGGTAGAGAAACCAAACATCAGCACAGCTAGAGTTCCAAGTGCAGCAGAATGCGGGCTGAACAAGTGGGCGGGTGGCGCTCGTATGATTTTCCCGAAAAATATATATTGAATATTATATATTAGAGCATTAATTAGATGGTGCAAGTTGACTAGACTTATTAAGTGGTTTGGTTGGACTGAATAACTTGAAGTTGCTACTCAACCAGATTCTGTGTCTAATATAAACTTGGATCGATGGGCTTCAGGATATTCATTATATAGCACATTCAGTTACGGTACTCATACTGCTCCGTAGACACCAATATGCCATCTAGGGTTCTGAGTCAAGTATAAGACAAATATGGCTGACGGTCTACCGTTCAAGAGGCAACACAACTAGAACATCAACTATGGCTGGGGATCAACACGATTATCGCTTCCGCTTATACGAGGTTAGGTTTCTCGTATTATTATTCAGTATAGTTAGATTATTTATATTCTAACAGTTGGTATCAGAGCCAGGTTAATCTCTGCCTAGTTGATTGTATTGCCTTAAAAATGCAATATTAATTTTCATATACGAGTTTTCGTATATGATTTTGTATATTAATTCTTCAAAATATACGACATAATATGTCTCTTCCAGGGTTGAAATATTCCATAACTCAAATTTGGTGCCAATAGTAGTTCGATTGATACCATATTTTACACCGGAATACCCAGAAAACTTAAAGACATGTTTTGCAAAAATATTAGGTAACCTTTTCAGAAATGGCTCAAATTTGTGGAAGTGTTCTACCAGGGTTGAAATGTCCATAGCTTAAATTTGGTGGCAATTAGAGTTCGTTTGATACCATATTTTAGACTGGTCGACCCAGAAAACTTAAAGACATGATAGGTAAAAATATTGGGTAACTATTTCAAAAATGGCTCAAAAATTGTGGAAGTCTTCTTCCAGGGTTAAAATATTCCATAGCTCAAATTTGGTGCCAATCGTTGTTCATTTGATACAATATTTTACACAAGAAGACCCAGCAAACTTAAAGACGTGTTTTGAAAAATATTCGGTGACCTTTTCAGAAATGGCACAAAACGTGTTGAAGTCTTCTACCAGGGTTGAAATGTCCATAGCTAAAAATGTCGTGCCAAACGGAGTTAGTTTGATACCATATTTTAGACTGGTCGGCTCAGAAAACTTAAAGTCGTGTTTTGTAAAAATATTCGGTGACCTTATCAGAAATGGCTCAAAACTTGTATAAGTCTTCTACCAGGGTTAAAATGTCCATAGCTCAAATTTGGTGCCAATCAATATTTCAGATCGGTTGACCTAGAAAACTTAAAGTCGTGTTTTATAAAAATATTCGGTGACCTTTTCAGAAATGACTTAAAAACTTGTGGAAGTCTTCTACCAGGTATAAAATGTCTGTAGGTCAAATTTGGAGCCAATTAGAGTTCGTTTGATATAATATTTTTGACCGGTCGTCCCAGAAAACTTAAAGTCGTGTTTTGTAAAAATATTGTGTGACCTTTTCAGAAATGGCTCAAAACTTGTGAAAATCTTCTACCAGGGTTGGAAAATCCATAACTCAAATTTGGTGCCAATTGAAGTTCCTTTGATACCATATTTTAGACTGGTCGAGCCAGAAAACATAAAGACCTGTTTAGTAAAAATATTGGGTGACCTTTTCAGAAATGGCTCAAAACTTTTCGAAGTCATCTACCAGGAATGAAATATTCCATAACTCAAATTTGGTGCCAATCGGAGTTCGTTTAATACCATATTTTAGACTGGTCGACCCATAAAACTTAAAGATGTGTTTAGTAAAAATAATGGGTGACCTTTTCAGAAATGACTCAAAACTTGCGGAAGTATTCTAACAGGGTAGAAATGTCCATAGCTCAAATATAGTGCCAATCAGAGATCGTTTGATACAATATTTTAGACCAATCGACCTAGACAACCTAAAGTCGTGTTTTATAAAAATATTCGGTGACATTTCAAAAATGGCTCAAATCTTGTGGAAGTCTTCTACCAGGGTTAGATTGTAAATAGCTCAAATTTGGTGCCAATCGGAGTTAATTTGATAACATATATTAGGCTGGTTGACCCTGAAATCTTAAAGACGTGATTAATAAAAATATTGGTTGACCATTTCAGAAATAGCTCAAAATTTGTGGAAGTCATCTACCAAGATTGAAATATTTCATAACTAAAATTTGGTGCCAATCGGAGTTCGTTTGATACTATATTTTACACCGGAAGACCCAGAAATCTTAAATTGATGTTTTGTAAAAATATTGGGTGACCTTTTCAGAAATGGTTCAAAACTTGTGGAAGTCTTCTACCAGGGTTAAAATATCAATAACTTAAATTTGGTTAAAATTGGAGTTCGTTTGATGCAATATTTTAGACCAGTCAATCTAGAAATCATAAAGTCGTGTTTTGTAAAAATGTTCAGTTATCTTTTCAGAAATGGCTCTAAACTTGTGGAAGTCTTCTACCGGGGTTAAAATGTCCACAGTTCAAATTTGGTGCCAATCGGAGTTCGTTTGATACTATATTTCAGACCGGTCGACCCAGAAAACTTAAAGTCGTATATTGTAAAAATATTAGGTGACCTTTTTAGAATTGGCTCAAAACATGTGGAAGTCTTCTACCTGGGTTAAAATATCCGTAGCTCAAATTCGGAGCCAATCGGAGTTCGCTTGACACCATATTTTAGACTGGTCGACCCAAAAAACTTAAAAACGTGTTTTGTAAAAATATTCAGTGACCTTTTTAGAAATGACTCAAAACTTGTGAAAGTCTTCTACCAAGGTTAAAATGTCCTTCAAATTTGGTGCCAATTGGAGTTCGTTTGATACCATATTTCAGACCGGTGGACCTAGAAAATTCAAAATCATGTATTGTAAAAATATTTGGTGACCATTTCAGAAATGGCTCAAAACATGCGGAAGTGTTCTACCATGGTTAAAATGTCCGTAGCTCAAATTTGGTGCTAATCGGAGTTCTTTTGACACCATATTTTAGACTTGTCGACCCTGAAGTGTTAAAGACGTGTTTTGTAAAAATATTGGGTGACCTTTTCAGAATTCCCTAAAAACTTCTGGATGTCTTCTACCAAGGTTGGAATGTCTAGAGCTCAAATTTGGTGCCAATCGGAGTTCGTTTGATACCACATTTTATACGAGAAGACCTAGAAAACTAAAAGACATGTTCTGTAAAAATATTTGGTGATGTTAGGAATATATTGTAAATTTTGCTGAGCCGAATGTATTTTTGAAAAATCAAGTAGTCCACATTTTTATTCTATTTTGAGTCAGTTTGAGTCTACAGAGTATGGTGGACCCACATCATGCAACCCATGTACAAGTCTGGAAGATCATAATTTATTTGATGAAGTTAAGAGGGATTATAGCTTAATACAATTATGATGCGGATAAATCACCAAGAACCATGCTAGAAGAGTTGGATGAGACGCATGTGAGTTATGCTAAATGATCCTAAGTTTGAATCTCAAGTGAAGCATTTTTTCTTGCTTGGGAGACTACCTAATACCGTATGGGAGACTATCTAAACCGTGGAGACTAACCAAGAGAGAGACTAGCTACTAATCAAGGTAAATGCACAAGTCTCATAAGAGCCATGCACCAGATGAAGAAACACACCAAGTATGGTGGACCAAGCATAAAATCGAAACAGAGCATCTCACCATGAAAAAACTATGAAGTTCTGAACATCAACTTTTTACGGTGGAACCGGAGACGCTCGAAGAAGGCTGATTCACGGAGAAATTGTTTTATACTCAAGCAAGAATCAGCAGATAAATTATTTGATCAACTTGACATGTCAGCGCATTTATGAAGGACAAGAAATATCAAGATTGCCGCGCCGAACTTATTCAAATTTTGGAGGCTACAAAATTCAAGACACGGCAACGGGCAAAATATTCAAATCATCTGACAAAAGGAGAAAAGACTTCTACCTAATATTTCAGATCAAGTTGACAATATCTTTTGATCAACTACAATTCAAAATGGACGATCAAGATCGAAAGTTGATCAACGGGCAAATAGCTTTCATTGGCTATAAATTGTCCAAGCAGACTTGAAGACAAACAAGCACTTGAACAAGAGCAGTATACGAATTCTACAAGAAAAATACGTAGAATATCCAATCAATCATCAAGTGATATATTGAGCAATATACGATAGAATTCAAGTCTGAGTGAGAGAAAAATTTTATCTCTTTGTAGATTTCTCTACTGAGTGTAGAAAGAGGGCGGAGTAACTAGAGAGAGTGAAAAACCCTGGTTGAGTGTAGCTTTGTGCGTAGCACTCGGTGTAAAGGGCAGAGTAACAAGAGGAGCTTGTGAAAACCCTGTGAGGACGTAGCTTTGTGCGTAGTTCTCGTGGTGTAGGAGTACAGCTTGGTGCGAAGTACTCGGGAAGGCGGAGTAACAAGAGGAGCTTGCGAAAAACCTTGGAGGAGTGTAGCTTTGTGCGAAGCACTCGGAGAAGTGTCGGTGGACACTTATTCACTATTGTATCTGGGGGATCGAAGAATAGTGAATTTCCTCCTTGAAGTGAAAGGAGAAGAGTGGACTAGGAGGATTACACCACCTCTGAACCACTATAAATCTCTCTCTCTATTTACTTACTGCTCATATATTTCATGCACGCTTATTCTAACTGCAAACTAACCCGATTACGATTTATCGCATATCTTTATCTGTCTGGGTTTGATAGTTCCCACGTTTGCATGGAAGCCAAACTTTACGTACATCATCCTTGAACCATATCAAGGGTTTCTAACGTATTGCATGTTTAGAATATCTCTTTGAGCACCACACTTATAAGCATAACACTTTACCGCTACCTATTCCGTTGCACACTCTAAGTTGTTTATCTTGTTGATGCTTATTACTTAGAGTTGAAATTACCAAAGTGTTATTTGCCTTGTGTGTTTTGCGAAGAAAGTTGAAAAAGTTAGAGAAGTCTATTCACCCCCCCCCCCACCCCCGCCTTGTAGCTTTGTGCGTAGCACTCGGTGTAAAGGGCAGAGTAACAAGAGGAGCTTGTGAAAACCCTGTGAGGACGTAGCTTTGTGCGTAGTTCTCGTGGTGTAGGAGTACAGCTTGGTGCGAAGTACTCAGGAAGGCGGAGTAACAAGAGGAGCTTGCGAAAAACCTTGGAGGAGTGTAGCTTTGTGCGAAGCACTCGGAGAAGTGTCGGTGGACACTTATTCACTATTGTATCTGGGGGATCGAAGAATAGTGAATTTCCTCCTTGAAGTGAAAGGAGAAGAGTGGACTAGGAGGATTACACCACCTCTGAACCACTATAAATCTCTCCCTCTATTTACTTACTGCTCATATATTTCATGCACGCTTATTCTAACTGCGAACTAACCCGATTACGATTTATCGCATATCTTTATTTGTCTGGGTTTGATAGTTCCCACGTTTGCATGGAAGCCAAACTTTACGTACATCATCCTTGAACCATATCAAGGGTTTCTAACGTATTGCATGTTTAGAATATCTCTTTGAGAACCACACTTATAAGCATAACACTTTACCGCTACCTATTCCGTTGCACACTCTAAGTTGTTTATCTTGTTGATGCTTATTACTTAGAGTTGAAATTACCAAAGTGTTATTTGCCTTGTGTGTTTTGCGAAGAAAGTTGAAAAAGTTAGAGAAGTCTATTCACCCCCCCCCCCCCCCTCTAGACTTCTCGCCACCCTTTCGGGACCAACAAGAGGTATCAGAGCGGTTGTCTATTTGAGTCAATTTTGACTGCTAGATAGATCTCAAAATCTTCAAGGTGAAGAGAGATATGGTTCTCGCTCAAAATTTACTTTTCTCACTTAACAAATTTGATGATCGGAAAATTCGAATGCAGGTGCACTTATCTGCTCTAAATGACGAAATGTGGGAAGTCATCACAAATGGTCCTATCCAAATCATGGAAGTTAACATCGCCGCCGCACTAAATCCAGATGCTCCAGAATATATTGCAAAGCCAAGAATGGAGTGGACAAGTGATGATAGAGGGCGAAATAATTTGGACAACATTGCCAAAGATATTTTGTTCAAAGCGGTCGATGACACCATATTCCCAAAGATTCGAAAGTGCACCACAGCAAAAGAAATATGAGATACACTTATCGGTATCGGTGAAGGCGATGAACAAGAAAAGGATAACAAACTAACCATTGCCATGAAGAGGTTCGAAGATTTCAAAATGCTACCAAACGAAAGCATCACCGACATGGAAGCTCGATTGATCAAAATCCTTGGAGAAATCACAGATCTGGGAAAGACCATTACCCAGAAGGAAATATCGCTCAAAGTGTTACGCGGACTACCTACAAATTGGGATATGAAGGTGACCGTAATGCGCGATCATAGAGATCTAAGGACATTATCTACGGATAAACTCTTTAGTGATCTTAAGGCGTATGAGTTCGAAATGAAGACACGAGTCGAAGAAGAACGTGATGAACGAACATCCGCACTGATGGCCGAACAACCTTCCTCATCAAGGTCAGTCGTAAATAATGATTTTTTATCTGGCGAACAATTTTCCTTATTTGTTAGGAAATTCAAGAAGTTCATGCGAAAGAACAAAGGATCACCACAAAGAAATTCTTTTTGAGAGAATAGAAGATCAAGAAGGGAACTGGTCGAAGAAAACACAAATGTGTGTTACAATTGTAGAAAGCCTGGACATTTTATGGTCGAATGTCCACACCCCAAGGCGGACAAAAATTCGAATACTTCTCCACAGGTGGAATACAAATCCAAAGAGAAGAAATTCAAAAAGGGCAAACGGAAGGCACTAATAAGCGATCCGTTAGAAGCAAGTGAATCCGAAGAATCATCTAGTGACGAGAGTGATTCATCACAAGAAGAAATGGCGCTACTATGTCTAGTGGGCAAAACATCCGAACATGAGGAATGCTTTATGGCGCGTGAAACCGACGAAGAGGTATCTTCTAGTTCTTTTAGTTCTTTTAGTTCCGTTGACACTTCTTTCGAGACTCAAGAATCATTTCAAAGTCTTATGGAAGATTGTCAAAAAGTCATGGCCACTCATACTCAAATCAAAGAGCGCAATAATATGTTAATCCTTGAAAAGGAAGAAATGTCACAAAAATTGCAAATTGCTCTAAATGAAATGAGTAACTTGAAAGCCGAAAATGTTAGACTTCAAGAAGAGTGTAAAGCTAGAGAGGTTCGAGAACATAACCTTCGGGAAGTAATCACATCATTTACAAATTCATCAAAATAATGGATAAAATGGTAAACATGCAAAAACCCGCTGGAGATAAAGCCGGACTTGGCTACGATCCATCATGTTCTCAAACCCCTGTGAAACTGACTAATTCTACTACTACTTTAATTAATAAAGTTCCAGTGGTAAAATTTGTGAAAAGTCAGTATAGCACAATGAGACAAGGAGTTGGTAATCAAATAAATGCCCAGAAAAATGTTGCAAGGCCGAATCCAAAAATTAATATCTCGGATAGGCAACCAAATTTTAAAAGGCAAAAATTTGTATCTCAAAAGAGAGCCAATGAGTCTAGTGCAACAAAACCTCATAGGAATATGGGAAGAATTCCGAGTATTGGGGCTGGGAGATTATATCCCTCAGAACAAGATTGGTCGCTTGAAGACAAACCATGGACCAAGTCCAGATTTGCTCTCTTTCATAGGATCAAGCAACTATCTGCTTCCCAACCCGCACCAAAGCATTATTCGCAAGTGTGTTATGATTATAGAGTCTTCAATGGTTACAAATCACCTACTCTTGGATCAGTGGGATCTAGGTGGATTTGGATGCCAAAAATTACTAACGCTAAAGGACCCAAACAAGTATGGGTACCTAAAAGTAATTAATCTTTCTTGTAGGAAGTTTGGTATTTCGATAGCGGATGCTCTCGACACATGACCGGCAATAAAGCTAGTCTAGTTGAGTTCAAAAGTATCGAAGGACCAAAAGTAGTCTTCGGTGGAAACGATCGATATGGAATGACAAAAGGAACCGGCGAAATTGTGAAAAATGGTGTACGAATTGATGACGTATCTTATATCGAAGGATTAAAATTCAACATCAAGACCCTTAAGTCTACTGCACATGGATTTATTTGGTCCAGTAGACCCAGTAAGTATAAGTGGTAAGAAATATACTTTGGTTGTTGTTGATGATTTTTCCAGGTACACATGGACAATATTCATCAAGAAAAAGGATGAAGTCTTATCAAAGTTGCCAGAGCTATTGAAGCTACTGCAAGTCGAAAAAGACATGAAGATTGCAACAATACGAACCGATCGAGGAACAGAGTTTGTGAACAGAGTGATTCAATCGTACTGCAACTCACGTGGAATTTTACATCAATTATCTGCCACACGAACGCCGCAACAAAATGGTGTATCACCTGGAGTATAACTGCAGTTCTAAAGATTCGGTTAAGAGATTTTTTTTACAACAAATCCAGTGGTAAGTTATTCTTTGAACCAGTTATAGTTTCATGCACATTTAATAGCATATTGAAGCATATATATGATTGAAACTGTAATTATAAACTTTTTCATTTAGAAATGCACACGATAACATCTGGTTTGACACACTTTAATTCAAAAAAAAAAAAAAAAAAAAAAACTAACATCACTTATTAATGAAATGTATAATTAATATCTAAAATTCATGATTTTATAGACACGTTTTATTGTGAATGCACCAACGCAAGAGGGCACTGATGAATTCTACCTTAAGTTTGAAAAAGATGTTGATGCCGAGCTTGACGTTTATGACCATCCTTTGAAACGACGATTGGTACATTATATTCCAAATTCTTTACATAAGATTTGTATTTATTGTTTCTGTGCTAACACATTTAAAAACAAATTCCAACTTGCAGTTCTTTTTTCCAGTCATCCAATTTGAACACATATATGTAATATGCATTGATATGATACCTAGGTATACACGGGTTGATATACTTGACAATTCCTCCGTCGGTGGTACTGGCACAAACAAATATGACAATCTACCTCGTACATTGGTAAGTATTGACTCACACATTTTAGGTCATTATACATACTTTAACATTTTGTTATAACTTTTTTAAAAGAAATAATTTTCTGTTTTATTGCAGCAAGACTATTTTGCGCGATATTTGCAAAGGAAGATGATGTACACTACTGCAGACACACTTAAAAAGGCTCTAACAACAAGACTGGATATGAAATGTAGAGATAAAAAAAAAACAAGGATGATTGTGGTGTATTTACAATACGCCACATGGAAACATACATGGGCACTGGATCGTCTGATTGGGACTGTGGCATCAAGAAAGGAAGGAAAAAAGATCTTGAACATCTCAGAATCAAGTACATTGCAGCGATTTTAAATGCTGAAAATAACGAATTGTCCAGTCAGAACAACAAAAATGCTGGTCTTGTAAACAAATAGCCCACTTAGTATTAGTTTATGTAATTAGCAAACATTAATATATTTTTGTTATATAAATACCTTTTGTTACATTAAGCAAATTAAGTTATATTTTGACGCACAGTACAAGTTGCGTGAGTGCATATCTTAATCTGCGTTCATTTGCATACTAAAAATATCATGGAAAATAATAATTATTAAAAACAAAAACAAAAATTCAAATAAATTAATGTGCATTCATATTCACCATTACGTGCGAGTTACTAAAATACAACGTGCGGGACCTCACGTCTTGATGTGCGTTCGTTTGAGAACCAATTAACAAACCATTACTCTAATACCTCTTTAATATGCGTCTTATATCTCTTTAATATGCGTCTCATGTTTCGTTACTGTGCGTTTCATATCTCTTTAATGTGCGTGTGTCCGACTAATACTTCAATGTGCTTTTGTGTTAGTTTATTTCGCGCATTGAACTTAAAATATCAATGTTCTTTCATTTCAAACAAATTTCACGCTCTCCGGTTCTAATACAACTGAATTAGTACTCCACAAATAAAAACAGAAATCTTCCTACCTTCGTGTTGTTCAGTTTACAAACGCATTTTTCAAAAATTTTACTGATTACAGTCGTCGTTCTCCATTCCAGACTTTTTTTTAACAACACCGCAGACATGGCGTCGTCGGGAAATGCTCCACAGTCTCAAAAATCTACTCAACTAGCAACTACTGTACAAGGTAAATTCGACTCCCTATTCATTCCTATAATATCGTTTAGTGATTAATTTCTCGCACAGTATGATTTGCATGGTTATTTCAGAATTATACAAAATAAGGTCTAAATGCAAAAACAATGTCATACTAGTTCACGCACACTATGAGTTAAATTGCTGCAATATATATACATATATATATATATATACAAATTGACGCACACTGGTACCTAACTGTACGAACATCTTATTCCTGCGAATTGATTTTCAAATTGATACATTAAGTTTTAATTAAACACACACCTTAAGTAATGCTTGTATGCAATTTACTTTACGTCTTAACGCACATTAAGTAATAATATAACGCATAAACTGTACTCACCTAATGCACATTAGATTTCAAACTCACTGAATAAGTTATAGTTACACGCATATACTGTACTATCCTAACGCACATTAACTTTCAAAACTCTCATATCTTTATGTTTGATGAATTATGTTGTTTTCCTTGTGCAAACTATATTCAACTTAATGCAGATTGATTATGCATTTAACCATTCTTGGATTTTGCAATCAATTTATATATTTTTTTTAGTCATTTATTAATTTTTTTAAAAAAAAACAATAGGTAAAAAACTTAAAAGCCAACAGAAATTAGATATGGTTATTGCTACATCATCTGGGGGGGTTGTACAGGTTGGAAAACAAAGACAGAGATCAAAAAATAGAAACCAAGGAATTTATGACGGTGTGCCTGAAGTTAAGAACAGGGGATCATCAGCTAGGTTGATTTCTGCAATCAAAGATTTTAGCCCTGAACAACAGGCTGCAGTGAAGGATATTGGTTTTTGGAGTATCCTTAGCCTACAAATTACAGAATTCCCCATACGGCTAAGCTACTGGATACTCCCAACTATGATCCAATGGACGGTACCTTGACATTGCACTCTAGTTCTAAGCTTGATGTGACAGAAGATGATGTTGAATCTGCCTTAGGCTTCCCAAGGGGACCATTTGAAATTGCATATGAGAAAGACAGGTTATCTCCTACTCTCCCACTGTTCTTGGATTGGAAAGACAAAATTCAACCAAAAAACCCAAGCTCAGTGTTGTACGGTGAGGCTATTAAAGCAATGATGGAGTGCACTGATGGGGGAGACTGGTTCAAGATCCACTTCATGGTCATACTAAGCTCTATGTACATTTATGGCCCTAAAAGTGGATATGTTGGTCCACGCATCTTGGAGGCTTTGAATGATGTCACCAAAATCCATGATTTCAATTGGTGTCGCTTCCTATTGCAGAGATTGAATACTGCAGTACTTGCTTGGCAACCGAACCCAACTGGTTATTTCCCCGGGTCACTCCTGTTCATGCTTGTAAGTCTTAAATGTGTATTTGTTCTATTTAAAATACAAAACATAGTAAGTTATGTTGCTAACATTTGTCATTTGTATTCAGGTACATTATGTTAATCGTGTTATGTTACAATTCCATAGACCTATTAAAAGAGCTATTCCAGCTTTAATAGGATAGACAACTAAACATCTAAAAGACCGAGAGTTGGAAGAGTTTAAGTCTGGGGCTTTTGGACGAGGAAGAATTCATATACGTAATCCCCAGTTTGTGCCCACTCAAACAAATTCAGAAGAATTTGATAGTAATGATCAACCAGAAATGGAAGTATTGACATGTAGTCATCAACAAGCATTGCCACCTTTTCCTGTTGTCAAAGGTCAAAAACAGACTGAAGTCCAACATGTGCCCCTCGAAGGAGTGAAGGTGTGTTCTTCATTCTATGATGTTTTTGTTTATTTTTATTCAAACTACTTTCACTTATATTACTGTATAATTGTAAAGCACATTATGTTTTACCATCACACACACAATAATTCATGTGCATGCAAGTTAAAGATTCTATTCCACGCACATTATGTCATAATCGTACGCACATTAATTCTTACAACAGGAATACTGCACTGGTTATGCATAGTCTCTGCAAAGGTTTTCTGATGAGATGGTAAACTTGATTGACTACTCAAAAAATTCACCAGCCATGTTTGAAAACAATCAGAATGTAAAAAACATGCATTCATTGGCTATAAAGGCACTCAATCCTGTTGTTCAAGGTGTGCAATCATGTCTCTCCCAAGAAGAGCGAGAAGCATTTAGCAGCCAAGAATCCTTTTGGGGCGATCCACAAACATATTTTGCAATTGACCTTGCAATACAAAAAAAAAAAAAAAAAAAAAAAAAAAAAAAAGGAAAGAGTATTTGGAAGAACAGCAGTTTGAATTTCTCAGTTTCGACCTTTTAAAAACACCAATACCAAGCCCCACTTGCAGCAATGCCGATAGTGCTACAATGACCCCGGTTGTCAATTCCAATCCAAAGGAAGCACAGACAGCAACAAGTATTTCAGATGAGGTTTTAAATATTGCTGCTTGCTACGTTGTTGATGATCTTCAGCAAACTACTTTGGATGGGAACAATAATGACAAGGTTAAGTCTCGTGACGAAGATCACCATGCTGATAGTACTCTTGCCATAGAATTTGAAACACGTAAGATTCAGAATACAAACAAGACAAGTGTTAACGAATCTGCAAAGGAAACAGCAACACCTGCAGAGGGGAGACTGCAGAGACACTGTGTGGAAAGCAAAATGATATATGCAATGGACTCTCCATGCTTTACAATGAAACTGAACTTCACTGCACCGCACACTCCTAATGAAATCATGCTCAACAACTGGGTTTATACCGCCAATTATACAAATAGGTAAGTTACAGATGAAATTCCTATGTATGAAATGAGTTTCATAACATGTTAGTGTTTCCCGTGTGCTATAAGATGTTAATAATGTGTGTGAGTCTTATACTTAATGTGCCTGAGATTTC
The DNA here is from genome assembly GCF_001879475.1 of Ipomoea nil. Classification (NCBI taxonomy): domain Eukaryota; kingdom Viridiplantae; phylum Streptophyta; class Magnoliopsida; order Solanales; family Convolvulaceae; genus Ipomoea; species Ipomoea nil. The sequence goes on along the minus strand of NW_017619623.1, from coordinate 2,953,489 downwards.
TGATTAATATGCGTTTGTGTAATTCTTAATGTGCGTTTTTGTAATGCCTAATGTGCGTGAGATTTATGCTTAATGTGCGTCACTGTCTAGTTAGCGCGGGTTGTTGTGTGAGTTGTTAAAACTTTAAATTGCATGATTTGTGTGCTTAATGTGCGTTACTTTTGTGATTAAGGTGTTTCATTCTTGTTCCTAAGATGTGTCAGTCTTATACTTAATGTGCCTGGGGTTTCTGATTAATGTGCGTTTGTGTAATGCTTAATGTGCGTTTCTGTAATGCCTAGTGTGTGTGAGTTTTATACTTAATGTGCGTCAGTGTCTACTTAGTGCAAGTTGTTGTGTCAAATGTTAAAACATTAAATTGAATGATTTGTGTGCTTAATGTGCGTGAGTTTTCTGCTTAATGTGTGTGAGTCTTGTTCCTAAGATGTGTGAGTTTTGTTCTTAATTTACTTGATTGTTTATTTAATGTGAATTGTTGTTAAAACTTAAGGTACATGTATTTTTGTAGAAAAACACACCCATATTAATTGTACAAGTTAAGTTTGCCTTTTTTATTTATTTACTTATTGATTTTTTTTACTTCATATCTGATATTTTTTGTAGGTGTTAATTTGTTTTTAAACATGGAGAGAAACGTTTACTGATGATTGAGTTGAGGTCATTGAGGAAGGGTGAACATGTAGAAGCTGGTGTTTTGTATACTTGGGCTTTAATTCTAAATAGCATGGAGACCTACGCCTTTAAGTATCCTAACAAAAGAAGATTCTTTTTCTCAACAACACCAGTTGTAAGTTATTTTATTATTGATTTATAATTTCATGCACATTAACAAATGTCTTGGAGCACATACTGCATTGCTGACAAGATTATCATACTCCTGTAGGCATCTTCTATTGTGTATAAACCAGCTGCGTACAGTACTGATCAACTATATGAAAAGTTTCACGAAAGTGTTAATCACGACATTGACACTGCTACTGGTGACCATACAAACTATCGTTTGGCAAATTAAATTCTACATACTTACATTACATTTGAATTTATAACTTCTCCGAACTAACATGTACAAAATGCAGTTCTTTTTCCCAGTCATTGCAACTGATCAAATATATGTCATCTGCATTGATTTGGATGTTTATCACACATCCATACACATACTTGATAACTCTTCTGCTGATGGTGCTGGTATTGCCAAATATGGTGATATACCATTTCTTTTGGTGAGTACTAAGTCACACATTTTAAAACATTTTATGAAGTGTAGTTTTTTCTGTTTTTAATGCTTTTCTATTTATCTGCAGAAAGACTACTTTGTGAGATATTTGAACCAAAGAGATTCATACAGTGCTGCAAACAGACTTAAAAGATTACACCTCAGCGAATGCTAATGCAATGGAGTGATACCGAGAAGAAAGATGATTCTGGAGTATTTACAATGTGCATCATGCAAACATACATGGGAGATGGAGTGCTTGGTTTTCAAAGTGACAGCAGTAAAAATAAACAATCAGTTCTTGCAGACCTTAGGGTCAAATACATAACAAAAATTTTAACTGCTGAAATCAATGAACTGTCTCGAAAAAACATGGAAAATTCTGGTATTAAAGACAAAAAATAGTGAATATTTTTTAGTGTTAAAGGTTTTATGACATTACAGTAGTTCAGCATCTTGATATAAACTCCTTTAGTTTTCAAACACATTAATATATATTTTCACGCAACTTATATGTGGCATGGACGCATATTAAAAATCACCTTATTAATTAATACAATTGATAATCATAATATGCGTTCACTTAGCATTGAACGTGCTTTTTAAAAAATTTAATGTGCGTTCATTTTCGTCATAAATAAGTAATTGAAATAAAATAAAGAAAAAAAATAAACATGAAAACTCTTAACATGTTTATAAACCAAAGTTAATATGTTTTGATATTCGGTATTAAAAATTACATTACAACTTGCGTAAGTTCATATCTTACTGTGCGTTCATTTGCATAATAAAATAACATGGAAAATAATAATTATTAAAAACAAATATAAAAAAAAAAGAATACAAATTCAAATAAATTAATGTGCGTTCAAATTCACCATTAAATGCGAGTTATTAAAGTACAACATGTGAGACCTCAAATCTTGATGTGCGTTCGGTTGAGTACCAATTAAAATAAATCATCTCTCTCATAACTCTTTAATATGCGTCTCATATCCCTTTAATATGCGTGCCAGATCTCTTTAATATGCGTCTCATATATGTTTAATATGCGTCTCATATATCTTTAATGAGCATCGGTCCGTCTAACACTTACTATGCGTGCACGTATTACGCAGTGTGCTTCAAAAATATAACTTAACGTGCTCCATTTTCATAACCAAATAAACAAGATCAGTTTTCTGAAATGAAAAAGAACAAATGTAGATCCACGACAAATAAATACTATATAGCGACAGAGAATGGAAAAAGATTTGGAAACAACAACAATGGAAAACGCAATGCTAAACGACCGAGAAAAGATAGACAACTGAATGATTCTTTGAAAAACAAAAACAAAGTCGACGGCAATGCGAACGACGATAGAGAACAGCGATGAAAGTTAATTTATTCAAAATTACTAATTTGTCCCTCAGTACGCGAATACAAGAAAAATACGCGAATTTAGATCTTTGAGATCAACGGTGAAGGATATTTTAACTCATTAAAAACGAACGGCAGCCTTACAACCGCACATCTGCACCTAATAGTGCCAAGCACACCAGAACCCGAACATATATATATATAAATATATATATATATATATATATATATATATATATATATATATATATATATATATATATATATATATATATATATATATATATATATATATATAATCGCACTCAGGTGCGAATGCTTCGCCCAGGCGCAAAATAGGAATGGATTCTGTCCGTCCACGTGTCCAGATCTAATGGATGAAAAACACTGACTTTTTAAAAAAGTGGGGTGGCATTTTCTTAAATAATTAAACACGAAGTGCAAGTAAAATGTATTACAAGTGCATGTAAAATGTATTATAGGTGCAAGTAAAAATTTACACTGAGCATCAATACTAAGTGCACCTATAGTTATAAGTAGTTGCACCTATAGTTCTAAGGAATTGCACAAATAGTTATATGTAGTTGCACCCAGGTGCATGAATATTTGCGGGTCGTTTTCAGGAGTATTACTACCCGCTGAACTCAGATCAATGAATGTTAACAAGGTAAAATTACATGCACTTATAGGTGAAAGTAGGTGCACCTATAGTTATAAGTAGTTGCACCTATAGTTATAAATAGTTGCATCTATAGTTATAAACACACCCAGGTGCATGAATATTTGCGGGAAGTGAATGCTAACAAGGCAAAATTACATGCACTTATAGGTGAAAGTAGGTGCACTTGTAAGTGATTTTATTTGCACTTCGATGTTCAGTTATTTACGAAATGCCACCGTATTTTTTTAAGCTATTAGATCTGGACACGTGTCGCGCGCTGATTCGTTCGCATATTCCTTCCTGGGCACTTATTCGCACCTGAGTGCATCCCTATATATATATATATATATATATATATATATATATATATATATATATATATATATATATATAATATGTTATCATAGTTACATTTAATTATTTAGTACATATAAAATTTTTATTTTAATAATTATTAATATACCATAACTGTCACCTCAATTATCAAGATGTGATTCCTAGCAACAACATTATGTTGTTCATTTTTTAGTTTATTCATTCTGAATTTTTAGTTATGAAATTATGGACGTGTAGGTATGCAATTCTGGATTTATAGTTATGAAATTTATGGATGTGTAATTATGCATGGTGTAGTTATGCAATTCTGGATTTTATAGTTACGAAGTTATGGATGTATAATTATGCAATTCTGGATGTATAGTTATGCAATTCTGGATGTATAGTTATGAAGTTATGGATGTGTAGTTATGCAATTATGGATTTATAGTTATGAAGTTATGGATGTGTAGTTATGTAATTCTGGATGTATAATTATGAAATTATGGATGTATATGCATTTCTATTTTTTTTTTTTAATTAGACGTCAAAACGACGTCGTTTTTGCATCCGTATACACTATGCACGGTGCATACGGATGCACATCATAACGATTGATGAAAATATAATTAGGCTACTAACTAAAAAAGTACATTTAGCAGGGCTGGCTATGGACAAGTCTGCCCAGGGCCTTTGAATTTGGGAGCCTCATATTTGAAAAAAAAAAAATTATATGTAATATGTATATATAGTGGATTATATTAGTAGGTTCATAATTATATGTAATACGTATACAATATATATAGTGGGATTAGTGGGTTCGAAGTCTTCGAACAAACTGATAATCCAATTATCGAACTATGAATAGTTATTGTGTGAATCGTGGTCCACACAATCATACTATTGTGTGAATCACGGTCCAAAAACGACGTCGTTTTTTTAATTTTATTTTTTTGCGTGCCCAACTATAATATACATTTTTATAACTCATAATGTACATTATTCTAAAACATAATGCACATTATATTACCTCAGATGTTTCATTATTCTAACACGTAATTTACATTATTTTAACACATAATGTACATTATTCTAACACGCAATGTACATTATTTTAAAACATAATTTACATTATTTTAACACATAATGTACATTATTCTAACACAATGTACATTATTCTAACACAATGTACATTATTTTTACTCGTAATCTTCACGACGATATTTTAGACCGTGATCCACACAGTTGTGTGGACCGTAATTTGCCTCAAACTATCGAAGGATTCCTTTCCTGCTCCAGCTTCCTGTTCCTCTCTTCCTATCAAAGTTTCGAACCCTAACCCTATCTCTATCGACGGATTCAACGCAAGCCTAATTGTCAATTGATTTTATACATTTGCAAACAACTAAAATTGATTAGAGAGATTTTATCAAAAGAAAAGATACGAGCAATAGGTATATTGAATTCATTGAAACAAATGGGTTATTTTCCAAATGCTACTATTGCATATCGGATATTATTGACTATCCCAATTACTGTTGCCTCTGTAGAAATGAGTTTTTCAAAGTTAAAATTGTTAAATCTTACATATGATCAAGTATATTGTAAAAGAGACTCAATGGATTAGTTTTAATCTCCATTGAAAATGAGATTTTGGAAGAAGTTGATATCAAGTTTGTTGGATGATTTTGCGTCTAAATGTGCACGTCGCATGTCACTTTTTTAATAAAATTTTAGATGTATTTTTATACAATATTTATATTTTGAATTTTTGACACAATTTGTTAAACAACTATTATTTATATATAGAAATTATTTATATCGTGCACCAGGGCGCACATTGATTGTGCACCCTGGTGCAAAACAACATCGTTTTGTACTTTTGTGTGTGTGTGTGTGTGTGTGTGTGTGTGTGTGTGTGTGTGTATGTGTGTGGAAATTCTACTTTCCGTGTCGGCTGTTAACTTCTTAAAAAAAATCTCATGTTTCAAAAATGTGCGTAATTGTATAATGGAATGTACATAATTGTATAACAGAATTTACATAATTGTATAACAGAATACACATACTCTTTTTTGAAAAGACAATACACATAATCTAACATAATACATAATACCTAATATAATACACATAAACTCTTAACATAATACATATAAACTTTTAACTCTTAAAAAAATTCTCTGTTTCGAATGTACATAATTGTATAAAAGAATATACATAATTGTATAAAGAAATGTACATAATTGTATAACATAATGTACATAATTATATAACAGAATACACATACACTCTGTCGCGTCAACTCTCCATACAACTTAACAAAACGACGTCATTTTAGAAGGCACGAGACACACATTACTATGTGCGCTGTGGTATACGATATAATGATTGCAAATTAAGATGTTACACAGGACCCCAATTTTTATTGGGACCATTGAACATTACAACATCATGCAATCAGATTACAACATCATACAATCAGATCCATATGATCTGCTACCATCTAAAATTACAGGTAAACTCTATTTTATTTTTTACTTTTTAAAAATCAAATGGATAAACAAAACCTCGCTTCTATCTATAGAGATGAAGCTTTTCATCTCTAAAGATGGAGACAACCATTTGTTTCCACCTAAATATATTACATAATTATTTATCATAAAATATTATTTATTTTAATGATGAAATGTTATTATTTATATTAAACTATATAGTACTTCATATGGCTCATTTTACCTATCATATTTACTATTCATCAGTGAATTTCTTCTTTATTTATTTTCTTTAGCATTTTTATTTATTTTTAAATTTATTTTTATTTATGTTCAATAGTATATATTATTTAGTTTCTAAATATACAAATTTGTATATAAATTCTAAACTTAATATTATGAAAAATTGAATTAAAAATAACTATAATCAAACTTTGTTAACTGAATTAGACATATAAAATGAGACGAAGAGAGTAGTTATAAATTAAAATTTATAATTGTTATAAAGATTAACAATACTATAATAAGCCAAGCACTTTGTGCACAGATGACACCCGGATTGGACTCCCATATGGGAGGTTATGAGTTCGAGCCTCAATGAAGGTGTTATTGACTCTTTGTGCTTAGTAGGTTGAGAAAGTAGTTAATTATGAACATATATTATATTGTAATAAAGTTAGCATTAAAAAAAAAAAAACAAACAAACAATACTATAATAAAAAGGTGTAAAATAATTAATTTAAAAAATTACTTTTTAAAATTTTGTTGAGATGTGTGTTGGGTGATTTATATTAATATTATTATTTGATTTGACCTATTCTGACTCATATTTAATCAATAATATGTAATAACTTTGAACTAAAGAGATCGAACTATAGAAGCAATTTATATATATATATATATATATATATATATATATATATATATATATATATATATATATTTTGGTTCCTGTGAGGTCAGGTCTTCCCGTGCGGTCAGTGCGATATACACCATTAGGTATGCATAAATGCACCATACAGTGTTCGAAAATACACCAGAATGAAATGCCAATAAAATGCACCACACAAACAAAAAATACACCACACATATAGTGTATTTACGAACACTATGTGGTGCATTTATGCATACCTAATGGTGTATGCCGCACTGACCGCACGGGAAGACCTGACCTCACAGGAACCTGACCCTCTATATATATATATATATATATATATATATATATATATATATATATATATATATATATATATATATATATATATATATATGTATTGTTTTTAATTTGTGGTAAACAAGCGCATTATAATATACGCATATTATATTAAAGGTACATATTATACAATCTGATGCAAATAAGATTTTACTATAGACCTATTGCGTTCCCTTTTTAACGCACATAAGGTTTAATGCTGCACAATTTAAATGGTTTATCAACGCATTTTTTAAGCATCGTTATAATCACCAATTTCACCATAATAAATTCCATATTATATAAAACATTAAACAGTGGACAATTATTAAACAGCGTGACAGAATCCATATTGATTTGAGATGAGAAGGTGTTCATATTCCTGGCTTATGAACGGGTGCATGTTACCTGTTCTAAAATTACATATGGTGCTATATTCAAAAGAAAAATAAAAACAAAAATTACATATGGTTCTGACAACGATATAGACCTACGACTTACCTTTAAAATAAGTGACAAGTCTATTTCGTTGTCAGCAATTTTTTCATTTCCAATAAAGGAAGTCTGTTAAAGTTGAATGGTCATTCAACTTATAAAAAAAATGCACCCATTAAAGCTTTCTTTTTTTTTTATTGGGTCTAAGTCTGTGAGTATACAATCTCATGCACACTAAGAATGAAAGACTGACATAATAACGCACATTGTGATATCAATAGATGCATTTTAAATTATTTTGCTCTATATAATAAGTTATACATTCAATCATACACATGTTAAGTGTAGATGTAACGCATATCAGGGCAATAAGTCCCGTTAAGGCCATAATGTGCGTTACACTCACGCTTTTTAATTTGTGAGCAGTTGAAAGGTTATATATATTTTTGGAATACAATAAATAAACGGATGAGCCCACGGGTGAAATGGTAGAAGTCTTTGTACATATTGACTCTGCTTAGGAACAAACCTTCCCCCCATTCAAAACTTAAGTTTTTTTCTTCGAATAGACAACTTCAGAGTATTAACCGTCAAGGCAAATTGTCTTTTATCATTTGTTCGCACACTAAGATCTGACTATACGCATACTAAATTATTCCTGTGCGCACGTTGGAGACGAAAATCACGCACATTTGTTAAAGTATTAGCGCATGGTCATTGGTGTGTTTATTTACGCATGTCAATGCATCTGGATATGCACATTAAGTTTGTTCGCACACTAACATTTAAATACACGCATTCTAAAGTATTCTTTAGCGTATATTAGAGATTAAATTCACGCAAATTCGTTACGCATGTTAATACAGTCGGTTACGCACATTAAGTTTCACATAGACGGACGTTATAATATAGTGTTAATTAAAAATGGAAAAAAGATATTTTTTATTTTATGAAACGGTTAACAAGGAATTTCTCAAATTACTTAATTTAACCTAGTTATTCGCCTATAAAAGGGGAGGAACACTCATTAATACAGCATACGTTGTAATGGCATCGATTGAGTCTTTCACACCATTACCACAACCACCATCAGTTCTTCATCGTCTCATTCTTTACATTTTTTACAATGTATACCCTCCTCATCATACTCACCCTCCTTCTACTTTTGTTGTCATTGTAATTGTCTTCAACAACAACACATTCTAAACCTGAAAACAAAACACCCCTTAATGCAAATTTCCAGCTTGAGATTGTTTGGAAATTTGGGATGTTCTCCGCCACGGCTTTCAATTTGATAGACGTGGTCTTCTCGCCCATTCAAAGCAGATCCACAGGACGGTCAATAGTGCATTATGGGTGCTGTTAAAGTGGGTATATATATCATTGTAAAGCCCAAGAAATTTACAAGCTCGCAGAGGACATGAACGTGGTGTTTTTTTTTTTTTTTTTTTTTTTTTTATGTTTTTGATAAAGGACAGGGAGAATATTGTATTTGGGCAGTTTGCGCATTTTAAGTTTTAATGTCACGTATGTTAGATGTTATCTAACGCATGTAACTTCATTGGCTAAATTTAATAATGCAGTAAAGTTTTAATACAGAAGCCAACTCGCATACTGTTTATTTATTACGCATATTAAGGCTTAATGTACCACCAATTAAATATGTACATATATATATATATATATATATATATATATATATATATATATATATATATATATATATATATATATATATATATATATATATATATATATATATATATATATATATATACTATATAATGTTTTTTAATTTTTGGTATACAAGTGTTTATTAAAACACATTATAATATACGCATATTATATTAAAGGCACATGTTATACATTCTAACGCATATAAAGATTTTCATATATGTATATTGTCATAGCCTTTCAACGCTCATAAGGTTTAATGCTGCGCAAGTTAAATGGTTGTTTAATGCTGCGCAAGTTATATGGAGGTTTAATGATGCGCAAGTTAAATGGATTATCAACGCATTTCAAGCATCGTGAAAATTACAAACTTAACCATAATAAACTTGATATTATAAAAACATTAAAGAGTGGACACTTATTACATCAAAATGTAATATTAATAACGTGTGTCCATCATAACATGCATAATCAAGTTTAACCTTTCCTCTCCTTGTTCACGAAGATTGGCCCCTTCTTTGAGTCGACTTCTTCCTATTCATCAGCCTCCTCAGCAGCTAGGTAGGCAAGAGCCTCCATTTTCCATGTGTTGAAAGAGACTGTTGTGCCTGTGGAATCATCAGAGGTGCTATCATCAGGCCTGTTGTCAATAAATGCCTCAAACCTTTCTTGGAAAGTTGGATCATTAAGATCCTTCTTCAGTGCTGGCAGATATTCTTTTGGTATGAGGGAAAGGGGTTTTCGGGGTTTCTTCGACTGTTTGACAGAATCCATCTTTCTTTTTTCTTTTGAGATGAGAAGGTGTGAATGTGTGATGGATTATCCATTCTTTAAATAGATTCTTCAAATTCTTTAAATAGATTCTTCAACATATTACCAGCTGATGAACGGGTGCATGTTAAATGAAATTAAATGTAATCTCTTAAAAATAAGTGTCAACTGTATTTCATTGTCAGCAATTTTTTCATTTCCCATAAAGGAAATCTGTTAAAGTTGAATGGTCATTCAACTTATAAAAAAAACGCACCCATTAATTTTTTTTTTATTGGGTCTAAGTCAGTTAGTATACAATCTAATGCATATTTAGACTGAAATACACGAATAATAAAGTATAAATGTGCACATATTAATGAATAAATTGACTCATATCCTTTTAAGAATATCCCAACGCACATTGTAATAGTAATAGACGCATTTTAAATTATTTTGTTCCATTTATTTTAAGTTGTACATACACGCACACGCATGTTAAGTGTAGATGTAACGCATATTAGAGCAATAAGGTCCGATAGATACGTACTTGGAATTGGAAATAATTGACAAGTCAATTTCGATGTCAGCATTTTTTATATTTCCCATAATGGGAATCTGTTAAAGTTGAATGGTCATTCAATCCTTAAAAAAACGCACTATTTTTTTTTTGTTATTGGGTATACCGTATCGATACGCATAATAAAGAGTTAACATGCGTATATTAATGAATAAATTGACGCATTTTCGTTTAAAAATCCTCCCACGCACATTCAAATATTGATATACGCATTTTAAATTATATGTGCTGCACGTGTTAAGTTATACATACACTCACACGCATGTTAAGTTTAAATGTAACGCATATTAGAGCAATAAAGTCCGATAGATATGTACTTGGCATTGGAAATAAGTGACAAGTCAATTTCGACATCAGCAATTTTTATATTTCCCATAATGGGAATCTTTCAAAGTTGACTGGTCATTCAATATATTTAAAAAAATGCACCCGTTGATTTTTTTTTTTTAATTGGGTCTAAGTCAGTGAGTGTACAATTTCTTTGCACATGAAGAATTTGCTATATAAACCCACCATTATGCTAGACTCAAACCTGTCACCTACAAACACATTTTTGCTTTTGTACTCTCCTTTTTACAGAGATTTTCAATGGCAGCCGAACTTCACTCTGAAATAGTTGGAAATCAACTTCATATAGCACTGCGGTGGAATACCATTAGGGTTCGAGTGCTTCGAGTTGTTCGTCTCCCAGAAATAAAAGGTTCTGAAATAATCAAATCTATAGAGTGTGTACTTCACGATGTAGAGGTATTTTTTTTTTACTATAATATAAATCTTAATATTTTATATTGTTATAATTTACTGTTGATGCATATGTTTTTTTTTTTTAATAATTTCATGGAACTTTTATTCATATGCACATTCCACAATTGTTTGTGCAAAGGTGCTTCAACAAATTTGAGGAAGGAAAAGTTTATCTACTCAATAGATTTGGCGTGGCCTATAATTCCTACAGAAACAAATCCTCTACTCTCTGGTATATGCTGATGTTCTGTGATAGAACTCGTGCAGGATTATTGAAAGATGCTGATTTCCCAACATATGTTTATGACCGAGAAGATTATAATTTCGATGAAGAGGTGATCTATTGCATACTTACATTGTTTTCCATTTTTTTTTATATAATTCTATTGATGTATTTACAGTTTACTAACTTTCACGATTTGATGGATCAACACGTGCCTGACGCTCCGGTTGGAAATTTGGCTAATGAGGATTGAATCAATGAGGAGGCTGCGTAATAAGGATGAATAACGACGAAAATATCAAGATTTTATGTGTATTATGTTATTTGTTATTATTTTCGTCATACAATTTATTGATGAATGAAATTTCTATGTTATCATTTTATGTTTATTATGATCTATTATGTCATCATTGACGCATTTTCTTTTAAGAATACCCCATCGCACATTGTCATATTAATAGACGCATTTTAAATTATTTTGCTCCATATATTAAGTTATACATACATACGCATTCTAACAATGGAAAGGATTTAAAAATGGAAGAAAAATATTTCGGTATATCAAAGATAAATTAAAAATGGAAAAAAATAAAAATAAAAATATTGAAAAATATTTCAATATATCATATATTAGTCGATGTAACGCATATTCGTTTAAAAATCCCCCACGCAAATTCAAATATTAATATACGCACACATGTTAAGTGTAAATTGAACGCATATTAGAGCAACAATGCCCAATAGACATGTACTTGTTGGCATTGGAAATAAGTGACAAGTCAATTTCGATGTCAGCAATTTTTATATTTCCCATAATGGGAATCTTCTAAAGTTGACTAGTCATTCAATACGTAAAAAAATGCACCAATTGATTTTTTTTTATCGGGTCTAAGTCAGTGAATATACAATCTCATGCATATTAAGAATGAAAGACGCGCATAATAACGTGTTAACGTCCGCATTTTAGTCAATATAAATTGAAGCACATTATTTTAAGATTAAGAATACCCCATCGCACATTGTTATATTAATAGACGCATTTTAAATTATTTTGCTCCATATATTAATTTATTAGACATACATACGCATTCTAACAATGGAAATGTATTAAAAAATGGAAGAAAAATATTTCAATATATCAAAGATAAATTAAAAATAGAAAAAAAATAAAAATTATTTGAATAATAATAGAAAACGGATTCTTCAATGGTTGCGTTTTATTAGGCGTCGAATAAGCAATTCATATTTATCTCAACCGCTAAAAAAACGCACTCATTCACGTACATTAATATCTTAACTAACGCACACTAAAGTAGAAACGCACGCACCCTGTACGTTAACTGTGAACGTCAATTTATTTTTAAGTTCACTAAACGGTTAACATTGAATTTCTACAATCGGTGAATTTTACCAAGTTATTCGTCTATAAAAGTGGAGTATCACCTTACCATACAACATACATATTGAAACTGTGTCATTTCAGTTTTACAGACCATCATTCATTCTTCGTCATTTTCTTCACATTCATTAGGATGTTTACCCATCCTCATCATACTCGCCCTCCTTCTTCTTGTTTGTCAATGTAGTTGATTACAATAGCAACACATTATAAACATCCCATGGATCAAATACTATATCTCAACCCTGGAAGTTTATACGAGGATGTAAAGGAACTATTAGCGGAGCCGACATCATTTGAGTAGAGCACATGTTATCGTTGTTTTCATCTAAAGCAGCACATTTTAAGCCTGAAAGGATCTTCTTCTGTGGATCTAAATGCTAACTGATTTGGATATTCAATTTAGAGATCAACTTTGTCTGTAAGTTGAATATAACATGTGGGGCAGTTCAATACATCTGGATCAGTTAGATTTTAGATTCATAGAAGTCGATCTTTTCAAGTTTATAATGTGTTGTTTTAGCCCAGACATGCGGCAGGATCCTCTACTCCATTTGGAGATATGTCTTTTGGTACCTTAATGCAGGCTTAACCAAAAGGAATATCTCCAAAAGGTATAGACGGATCCTGTCGTTTGCCTGGATTTTTTTTTTTTTTTGTTATTAAAAACAAGCTCTCATGTCCGCCTCTGTTGTTATTATTAATATTATGCTTGTAGTAGTAGCAGTAGCAGTTCAAAGTGTAAATTATTTCAATGTAAATAATAAATCTTTCTGCATTTTATTCATTTTTTTCTTTTGGGTTGTTTTTGATAATGGTTAAATAAACTAGCAAATCCGAGTACTATTAGACTAAAATCAATGGACGTTATGTAATTTGGGATCTTAATAGTTTCGTGTTACATGATAATTTAATAGAAAAATTCAAGCACATTAAGATTTTTTTCCAAGGAAATATAAGATATAAAAAAACGCACATTAAGACCAAATTCTACGCATATTACTATGTCCGGAAAACAACATCCAGACTCACGTATTTTCTAATGCACATTATGTTACTGTATTGCGCATGTTAAGCTTTTTTGTATTTGCGATGGACTATAGTTTTAATACATAATGCAACGCACATTTTGTTGTCGTATTACGCATCTTGAGCATACGTATTGCATTTTAAATATATTCTTTTTTTTTTCTTTTTGTTTGTTTTTAATTTTCAGGAATTGTTGTTTAATATTTTTCATATAATCAAAAGTAACAGATGAGTCCACTGGTGAAATGGTAGAAGTCTTTGATTAAACTAATTCTGCCTAGGATTGAACCCTCATTAAGGTTTGATTTTTTTATTATATTTTACTTGTTTTTTGTTTAATAAAATATAATAAACGCATCTTAGACTGATATTTCGCGCACTTTAATTGGTTTCCCGACACACATTAAACTTTTGGCTTTAAAAAATCTCTTATTTCGATGCAAATTAATTAAATGTATATTTACACGCATGTTGTTCTTGTAGCTCGCGCATGTAACGGAGCAAAGCAAAGCACATTAAGTCTTTTATACCAATTCACGTAATATTCAAAGATATTTGATGTCAGAACTTTAAGGCATTTGTAGTTGGGGAAACGGATAGCATTGAATGGTCATTCAATGCCTTAAGAAACGCACCCATTAAAGGAAATCTTGAAAAATCTAATGTGTCTGTAAATCACGTAACATTCAAATCTCAAATCAGTGCATGTGATCAAGTTATTCACCTATATATAAATTAGAAGGAACAACACACAACTGAGCATCGGGTTATTGAAATGGCTATCTCTCACTTTTCCGCACGTACAGAAGAATCCTCTTCATTTATTCCTCATCTTCTATGTCATTTTCATCTTCCTCGCCCTCCAGCTTGTAGTGATTGTAACTAACTACAAAAACAACACATTCTAAACCTGAAGCATCATTCGTTATTCTCAGCTTCAAGCTCATCATCTAGCTTCGAAACATCATCCAAGGCTGAGAGTTTATCATTGTGGCAGGCTGGCAGCATGTTGGATGTTGCCGGAACCAGAACAAATGTCTTCAAAGTACTAGAAGAAATAAATATGTGCAATCGATTATATATGTACCATTTTATCTGCAAATTATTTCATAATCAAACAAAAGCACTTTAAGTTTTGCAATCGCGCATATTAGACTTATTTTTAACGCATCGTATATTAACTAATAATTAAACGCATATTAGAAAAAGAAAGTGTTAAATATTGCCTTTGTACGCATATTAAGCTTTAATGTCGCGCAAGTTAAATGTTAATCGACGCATGTAAAGACTTTGGCATTTACCACGGACCAAATTTTTTATACATAAACCAACGCACATTCGGTTTCTGTATTACTCATATTAAGCTTTAATGGAGCGTACGTTAAAAGTGTAATCAACGCATATTAAGAATTAACTGCACGCAGGTAAAGTATTAATGACACACAGTTTAAATTATTTTGCTCCATATATTAAGTTATACATACATACGCATTTTAACAATGGAAAGGATTTAAAAATGGAAGAAAAATATTTCAATATATCAAAGATAAATTAAAAACGGAAAAAATTAAAAATAAAAATATTGAAAAATATTTCAATATATCATACGCACATTTTGTTGACGTATTACGCATATTGGGCGTACGTGTTGCGCATGTTAAGCTTTTTGTTAGTTTTTAATTTTCAGGAATTGTTGTTTAATATTTTTCATATAATTAAAGTAATGGATGAGCCCACTAGCGAAATGGTAGAAGTCTTTGATCGAACTGATTCCGCCCAGTATTAAACCCCTATAAAGACTTGATCTTTTTATTATATTTTATTAAAATAAACGCATCTTAAAGTGATATTTAGCGCACTTTAATTGGTTTCCAGATGCACTTTAAACTTTTGGCTTTTAAAAATCTCTTATTTCGATGCAATCTAATTAAATGTATATTTACACGCATGTTGTTCTTGTAGCTCGCGCATGTAACAGAGCAAAGCAAAGCACATTAAGTCTTTTATACCAATCCGTCTTTACGTAATACTCAAAGATATTTGATGTCAGAACTTTAAGGCATTTGTAGTTGGGAAAACGGATAACATTGAATGGTCATTCAATGCCTTAAAAAACGCACCCATTAAAGAAAATCTTGAAAAATCTAATGTGTCTGTAAATCACGCAACATTCAAATCTCAAATCAGGGCATGTGACCAAGTTATTCGCCTATAAATTAGAAGGAACAACACACAACTGAGCATCAGGTTATTGAAATGGTTATCTCTCACGTTTCTGCACGTAGAGTTGAACCATCTTCATTTATTCCCTATCTTCTATGCCCTTTTCATTTTCCTCGCCCTCCAGCTTGTAGTGATTATAACTAACTACAAAAATAACACATTCTAAACCTGAAACATTATTCGTCAATCTCAGCTGCAAGCTCATCATGCTGTAACAAAACATCATCCAACGGCTGAGTTGAGCATTGTGGGTGGCTGGCGGTGTGTCGGATGCTGCCGGAACCAGAAGAGATGTCTTCAAAGTACTAGAAGAAATAAATATGTGCAATCGATTATGTATGTACCATTTTATCTGCAAATTATTTCATAATCAAACAAACGCACTTTAAGTTTTGCAATCGCGCATATTAGACTTATTTTTAACGCATCCTATATTAACTGATAAATAAACGCATATTAGAAAAAGAAAGGGTTAAACATTGTCTTTGTCCAGATTACGCATATTAAGCTTTAATGTCGCGCAAGTTAAATGTTAATCGACGCATGTAAAGACTTTGGCATTTACCACGGACCAAAGTTTCTATACATAAACCAACGCACATTCTGTTTCCGTATTACGCATATTAAGCTTTAATGTAGCGCACGTTAAAAGTGTAATCAACGCATATTAAGAATTAACTGCACGCTGCTAAAGTATTAATGACACGCACTTTAAGCTAGTAGCAGTGATTGTTAAACACAAATCAGTGATAAAAACAAAAACTAGTAATAGCTGAACATTAAATTCAAGTATCTCAACTGTAAAAAGCGTTCTGAAATGAGTTAACTAAGTATTTGTGTTTCATATTTGCTATCTATTTTCGTTCTCGACCGTAAAGGCGTTGTAAAAATAGTCTGCTATGCCTTTTTCTTACCCTTTTGTTTGTCCTTATTTTTGGGGTTAAGTGGGCAAGTACTGGTGTCATGGTGATCTCCTCTAACACCACAAAAATTGCACCTCCTGCCCTTTTCTTTTTCCATTGCCAACTCCTTGCTGCTTTTGATACGTTTGCCGCTGCCCTTGTTCTTTGCATGTTTCGGTGGAAGTATATTGATCTCTGAAATCTCCGTTGATCCACAAAAGGATTCTATAACAGTCTTCCTGCTGTGCTGAGGGGATAACTTTTCCTTTCCTGACATTAGCAGCTGTTTCTGTTCATTAATCACTTGCGAGAATGCAGCCAATTGCTCCATGTTTGAACCTGCTAGATCAATACAACAGTGTACATCTGCCCACAGTTTGTTCAGCATCATCTTCTTTTCATCATTTGGTCCATTCTGATCATAAATGACACCATCTATTTCAAATGTAGCCTTTAAAGATGCATTCTTAGTCCATCGATTAACCACATACCTCAGAGGGATCTTTTCAAGGTCTCTAAAGACCACAAATATGTGTCTACACAACAGTCCAACCATCTCAAACATCTTGCAACTGCATTTGGCCTCATGGTCATTTACATTGTGCACCACACTAAATATTTTGTTCTTTCCATCCATAATATCATAGTGCAACATTCCACCGTCTTCTCTAACACTCAACACAATACATTTGAAACAGGTATTTCTTCCTGAACTTGATAGAAAACAGTAATGGTGTAGACGATTGAAGCGTGTTTTTCGATCCCCAGAGGCGTCTTCATATCTGGATTGTAGCCTTCATTGTCACTGTTGAGCTTTGCGTTTGTGTTACGTTGTGATTTAAGAGCACTGTCAAAGTTCATCATGAATTCAACTAGGCTAGACTGTGGGCCAGTAAAATGGCTGTACGTGTAGTTCTCACTTTCGGAACGAGACGTTGTCCTGAGTAGACCCCCCATAAAGTCATCTCTAAAATAAGCTGGGATCCAATGGTTTCTAGCCTCAAACATAGTTGTAAACCAATTGTGTTCGACTAAGTTGTACTTTTCCATGAGCTCTCTCCACTGTTTCTCAAAATCAGGAGGTTCCAAAGATGACGTCCAAACAATTGAGTTCAGTTTATTCTTGAACTCCTCATTCTTGTTCAACGTATGACCCACCTTTTCCCCAACTTTACACATAATGTGCCACATGCAGTAACGATGCCTGGCTTGCTTGAAAACTCTTGGAATCGCCACTTTCATAGCTGGATCTTGGTCAGTGACAATTATTCTTGGTTCCATACCCATTGCCTTTTTAAATTTCTCAAAGAGCCAAACATAAGACTCAATGTCTTCTTTCAACAATAGTCCAGCGCCAAATGTTATACATTTTTTATGGTTATCAACTCCGGTGAAGGGTGTAAAAACCAGATCGTACCTACAAGATAAAAAGCGTCATCACAGTATACAGGTGTCAAACTGGCGCACTTAGAGCATTAGCGTGACGCACATTAAGTCTTAAAATCGCAGACACATGTACTTGAAGTCTAATTCTGGATGTTACTCATTAATATGCGCGACATTAGTGTTTAAGATGCGTGGTATAAAGCGACAATGTGCGTTTTCTTATATTACAATTCTTTTCAAGTAAACAGTGAACATGTCTAAATCTTAACCTGGCTCAACATATCAGGCAATGCTTAATGTGAATTAATTAATGAAACGTACGCAAGAATATGAATAGAATAATACCTGTTGGTTGAATATGTGGCATCAAAAGAGACAACATCTCCAAATGCAGCAAAATTCTTTTTTGACATTGGATCTGTCCAAAACAGTCTACTCATCTGCTCATCTTCATCAACTTCGTAGTCAAAAGCAAATGCAGGGCACATCTCTTGTTTTTTAATAAGATTATGCACGAGTATTTGTGCATCAGCACCCAATATGTATGCTCTGAGATCCCTTCTGACATTTTAAAGTCCACTACAGTTGCTCCAACTTCAGAGTAATCCCCCACAATTTGACTGTATAAACCGTGTGATTTGGATGCTCCAATATTTGCCTTAGCACAATCTAGTATAAACTTCTGATGAACACTGGAGATGTTTCTATTTCCCTTTAGGAACTGCCTTGCAAGAACAGAAGACATGCTGTGATTGTGTTTTTCAATAAATGTCTTAACTTGGTACCCAGCTGCTCCAATGTACTTAAAAATAATCCTAGCTTTGCAACCAGTTCTGTTTGAAACCCTCCGCCGCTTTGGACGCGAAGGACCTTCCCCCGCATCTGCAGTTGGTTTTGAGTGACAATGTTGAGCACCCGTATTCTTAAATCCCTCTCTATTGCAAACGATTTGCTTTTGAATTTTCGTCCCGTCGCGTGCTGTAGTGAGGGAACTAGACCTCGTGTCAAACCCGACTTTGGCAGCAAAATTGTTGTAGAATTCAATACCGGCATCCAATGTTTTAAAAATCATGTCAACCGCTGGTTTGATTTCATCTTCACAGTGCGGAGTCCAATACTGCGTCATTCCAGGAGATATGGTCAATGTATAACCGTTGCTACTGCTGCTGCTGGGGCTCAAACTGGGGTTGTTCAAAGATTGCAAGTCATTGGGAACTGTAACACATAAGCATGAAGTTATTATTGCGTTGTTGCAAGCCTCTGCGTGCGTAGTGTGAATACTTAATATGCGTTAATTTAATCAGATCATTGTCAATATGTTAGGTTTATAAAATACAAGAGTACGTGCGTCAGGTGAGCACTTAACGTGCGTCAGGGTAATAGTTAGGGTGCGTATGTTGAACAGTTAACATGCGTAAGTGTTTTTTAAAATGTTAGGCCATTAGTTAACGTGCGTCAGTGAGTCCATTAACATTAACATGCGTCTAGAAAGCAATGAACGTGCGTGTGTTTAACAGATAACATGCGTAAGGGTTGTGTAAAATTTTACGCCGGTAATTAACCGGCATCAGTGAAAACTGTAATATGCTCATCTGTAAAAATTAACATGCGGCAACCTAATCATCTACGTGCGTAAGTCTTTAGGCTCGGAATAATTACAGTAGGTCAGTAATTCAGTTGTTCAGTTGCATGCATGTAGTTTTTAATGTGCGTGTAATTAAGACAAGAAGGAGGCCAATACAAGAACAGATAAAATTAATTCCAAATAAGCGATAAAATTTGGGTAATACCTTGATCGAATTCTTCCATTCTTGATCGGTTGACGTTGTTGCTGGGTTTAGGTTTTCGTTTGAAGAATAAGCTATTGAACGATGAAGAGAATAGATTTTATTGCCAATTTCGTAGAGATTGCAAAATCGTCTGAGATTAGGAAATATCAGAGATTAGGAATCAATGGTGAATTTTGAAAACGCGCAAAGAAGAAGAAGATCAGTAATTTTGAATTTTTTTTTAATATAATCAAAAGGACCAAAATGCCCTTAATGAGCAATTCGCGGTTATATTTTGCTGATAATCTTATTCGTTGGATCAACTGCTACGTAAGGCTTAGATTCAACCTCATTTCTCACGGGAAGGACTAAATGCACGCGAGCCCTTCCCTATATATATATATATATATATATATATATATATATATATATATATATATATAGATACTAATAGAAATTTAATGATATATAAGTTATATTATTTATTAAAATAATAATATAATATTTGTAGTGCAATATATAACCTAATAAACATAAATCAAGTATTAAAACAATGTACTTTTATTCCATGTAGCAGTGTGGTCATGAAATGAAACAATGTATTATCGTTTTAATTATACTTCATGTTCATTTAACAATATACGTTATTCAATGACCTTTATTTTTTAGTTTTGTTTTTCACACATTATTCAATGACCTTTATTTTTTAGTTTTGTTTTTCACACATACTAATTTTATTATAGTAACGCAAAAACATCATTTTAATTACATTTCAAGTTCATTTGACAATATATATTATTGTTGTAATTCTGTTCTTTTATTTCATTTTTTAAATAGTTATTTTATTATAGTAACACTAATGTATTATTTTAATTCTATTACAATTTCATTTAACAATATACATATCTGTAACTTGATACACTATTGGTTCATAGTAATGAAAAAATGGGACTGTATTGGACCATGGTCCACATAGCGCTATGTGGACCATGGTCCGCTATATAACAACTAGAGAACTTTTTGCATGATAATAGAGGATTGGATTTGCAATATTTCGTAGGAAAAGGGTTAAATAAGCCCTCAAACATTAACTAAAAAGTCAATTAGACCCCTAAACTTTTTCAAGTAGCAACCCCATTGATGGTAAACCGAAGGGATAGAACAAATTCGACGATTTCTGTCGGTTCTCCTCCATCCATCAGTGGTGGGCGCCGGCGAAAAAAAATCTCTGACGAACAGTTTAAAAAAAGGCAGTAGATAATTTCCAATTAAAAAAAAATTTACTTAATGCAGAAAAAAAAAAATCAACGATCTAGACAATTGCAAAAAGAAGAAAAAAAAATGTTTACATATATCATCTCAATTATACAATGTATATATTATATGCAAAATAATATGTTTATGCAATTAAAAACCAAGCAGAGATTATTAAGCTCAGATACCAACTATAAGACAAATTATGCCATAGCTCTTAGTCGATGGTGATTAAGTAATCCTGGATTGCCTGTGGAGTATCTTTTGATTTTGTTTCTCTGCTCAACTCTCTTTAGATGGTGTATAAGGAATTAATGATTAAGTTTTCAAAAAAAAAAAAAAAAAAAGACGAATTAAGGACGGGTTATGTTAAATAACCACATGCCATCAATGCGGTAGTGGTATGTCATTAGGTTTCCTAAACCCTAACAAGACTCGTAGTCATAAATAAGGAAAATACTTGGTGTACTCCCATTTTAAACTCCCAACTTGTACTCCCTCTCACATGTTTATGATGTAGACATTTTTCTGTGGACCCACATGCTCCATAAATAAGTCTACCTATTAGTGTTGCACCACATAACAAACATTTAATATTATCCAAACTTGTCATATTGTTATAATAATAAATAAGAAAAGAGCAAATTCTAACAATGGTCATCCGATTATATTGATTTTCTACAATTGGTCATTGACTTTTAATTTGGACAATTTAGACACTTGACTTACGAATTTTTTCCAATGTTAGTCCTTCTGTCAAAGGAAGGTTAAGTGGACGTTAAATTAAGGGATAAAGTAGTCATTTCAAATGCTTGGTGTATAATTCCTAAATCCATTACGTATATGCTTCGTATTTCAACCAAGGCGTCGTAATATCTCGACGACTCCCTCGTCAGCGACTATGAGTTCCACCCGTTCGGGCTCGAAAAGCCTGCCAAGTACTTGAAGTTCGAGTTGGACTCGTTGGACCAGAATTTGGCTAAGAACATTATCGGAGAATCATTGGGATAAGGACTGAAACCGCCGACGTGAAGTCCACGCCATTCCAGTCGTACAGTGAAGTTTTCAGGCTACAGAGGTTCAGAGAGTGTGAGCTGATCCATGACCGATGGGCCGTGTAGACAAACGCTGTACAGAATAAAGGGGGGCACGAATAGCATCACCCCTAAGGCGCAAATTATGCTGTGCAACCGAATGCAACATGCGCATGGTGCATACGATGCAAAACGACGTTGTTTTGGTTAAAAAACACGCGTCCCACTTAAAAAGAAATCAGGTTCGATTCCCGGCAATATCATTTTTATATATCCATAAATTCATAACTATATATCCATAAATTCGTAACTATATATCCACAAATTCATAACTATATATCCACAGTGAATGAATGAAGTAAAAATCCACAATAAATGAACTAAATATCCATAAATTCATAACTATATATCCAGAAATTCATAACTATATATCCAGAAATCCATAACTATATATCCATAAATTCATAACTATGTATCCACAGTGAATGAATGAAGTAAATATCTACAATGAATGAACTAAATATCCACAATGAATGAACTAAATATCCATAAATTCATAACTATATATCCAGAAATTCATAACTATATATCCACAATAATGCTATTGCCGAGAATCGAACCTGAATTTTTTTCTTTTTTAAGTGGGACGCGCATTTTTAGTCAAAACGACGTCATTTTGCATCGTATGCACCATACGCATGGTGCATTCGGTTGCACAGCCTAACTATTGCCCCTAAGGCGAGATTGAACGCCTAAGGTGCTGGTGGCCACCGCCGTCTACCAAGCAATTCTCACGCCCCCAACACCGTCATACACAGTAGTACACTAGTACCCATCCCACTTCTTCTTCCAACATTATGATGACACCATCTCCATTATCTCCAAAATGGGTTGTGTGTCTAGGGCATTAAAAATTGCTGAATTAATTCCTTTCATCCTCCATTATGTTAAATTGAGCCCCAAATTCTCTAATTTCATTTAATTAACCCCTCATTTCGCATAAAGGATGAAAAATACAAAAAATATGAGTTGGGGAACATAAACACAGGGAAGCAAGCAGCAGAAAAAATGAAGTGTTTCATGAAGAAGTGTGAGCTGCTAATAATGAAAGGGAAATCTCAGCCTGAAATTATCTTCATTTTTGTCTTCTTCTCCTACTACGCGACGGTTTCCTGTAGCTCCGAGAGTGGTTCCGAGAACACCTGGGCATGAACGGAGCTGCAGGGTGGAACAATGGACAACTTTAGTGAGTAATTCCTAATTGGTCGTCCACGATTTACTTCATGAAAAATAGCTCCATGAAAGGGGGTACTAAAGGTGCAGACTGTAATGTATGGTTCTTGGATGCGAGGAGGAAGGAAAATAGGATGGTCCCACCACATAAGTACATAGCTAAGAGGCTTGCAAGAACTCAGATTGCATCTTTCATAGGATTTAAGGTCGAAGAAAATTTTGATTTTTGAAATTATTTACAACTGTAGAAGGGAATGAAGAGGAAGACACTTTGATTTGTCACGAGGGAGCCGTCGAGATATTTCGGCGCCTTAGTGGAAGAGCGTATACAGAATGGATTTAGGGATTATATACACTAAGAAGTTGAAAAAATTACTTTACCCCTTAATTTAACGTCCACTTAACTTTCATATAATGGAAGGATTAACATTAAAAAGAATTCAAAATTCAAGTGTTATATTGTCCAAATTAAAAGTTAGGGACTAATTGTAAAAGTTCAATATAATTGGAACTGGAATTAAATCAATAAGATAACGTTACAGGATGATCCTCAAGAAGACAAATTAAAGCTGCCTGAACATGTGTTAAGCATGCTTCACTATTTCCCAATCCATTCCATGACAAAACAAGATCGAATGGCAGTTTAAGGTTACCAAAAGCTAGCTAGCTGCTTCTTGGCTTCACAAGTGATAGAATCGAAGGAAATATTACATGTGAGACTAAAAATTATTTTCATGAATGAAAATTTACACCTGACTGACTTAGCCGCAGCGCTTGTGTTATGACTTGAGGATGCTGAAATATACTAAAAACATAAGAAATTCAATTCTCCATTTCTAGCAAAAAATGTACTAACCTAGCTAGCCTTCATGTTAAGCCTCGCATCACTATTTCCGCGCTCCTTCACCATCGTAATACTAATCCTAGAGGGCTTGTAAGATACACGGCAAAAGAAACAGAAAAGAGACAGCAACTAAAATCTCTTTTGAACCACCAGAATTTGGCTGGTCTGGAACTTGAGGTCCAATCCCATTGTCCGGAAATGGGGCTGTAGTCGACGGAGGCGGCGGTGGTGGTGGAGGATAAATTGCCGGTGGTGTGGTACTTGCTCCTCCTGTTCCAGTTCCTGTTCCTCCTCCGGCAGTACTGTCATTTTTTGGGAATCCACAACATCAAAATTTAGCAGTGTGAAGCGGACATGTCTCATCGGCAAATTATTTAATTGAGTTAATTTTATTTTTAGTCTTAAATTTATAGGTAACAGTTCATTTTTAGTTTATTTTTATTAAAATATTTTTTTTGTCCTAATATTAGTGACATACCAATTTTGGTTCTTTATTTAAAAAAAATTGTTGAAATTTCGTTAAATACAAAGGCATTTCTCTCTTCAATTATGAATTTTTTCAAACAAATAAACATAAAAAATATAACGGGTCGACACACTTTGTATTAAAAATATCAAAACGTCATTCAATTTAACGAAATTTTAACAATTTTGTTGATAGAAAATCAAAATTGGTCATATCATAATAATATTAAGACTAAAAGCAAATATTTTGATAAATCTAAAATTAAAAGTAGACTGCTAATTATAAATTTAGGACAAAAAATAAACTAACTCTTATTTAATTTGCCATGCGAGATCAACACAATTAATTTAAATGAGTAAAATTGATACTTAAATTATACCGACTACATTTATATATATTTATATATTAGAGCATCCACACTAACAGGCGTTTGGTTGGAGGGAGGGAATTATGTGGGAAAGAAATTGTAATTCCATGGGAGTTGAATTACTGGGAATAAAGAGGGAATTTAAATTCCAGTGTTTGGTTGACAGGAATAAAATTACTGGGAATTTCAATTCCAATGTTTGGTATACATGGGAATAAGTAGTATAAAGTCAAAATGTCCATTATTGTTGTTAGACATTAATTTTAGGTTAAAAAAAGGAATGGGTAATTTTGACTCATCACTATCTTTTTTTCCCAGGAATTAAAATACCAGGGGGGACATGGGATTTTAATTCCATGAAAATGGGGGAATTGCAATTCAATGGAATTACAATTCCCACCAACCAAACTACGGAATTTAATGGTCTTTGGAATTAGGTGCGAATTAAGTGGGAAGGGAATTTAAAATTCTTCCAACCAAACGCCTTGTAAAGGTAGAATGGTGAATTATTTCAGAAATAAATCTCTCAAATCAGAAATAATATTGATGTGGGATTGAGTTATTTGGAAAATAATCAGCTTGCAAAATTGGGTTTAATGTCAAAAAAAAAAAAGAAAAAGAAAGAAAAGAAAAAGGGGTTGCTGTGCGCGTTTTGAACGGTCCAATTCTGAACGAGACATCGATATACCCAATGTTTTTTACTACTGCGCGTTTTTACTCACGAATACAATTGCAAGTGTCTCACGAAAAAGGGGACCGTGAGACAAAAGTCACAAAACCAATTGAACGGTCCAAATTAAATCAAGGACCATCTCCCAATGCATTTTCAGTATTCTTTTTTTGAAGACACATTTTCAGTATTCTATTTACTCCAAATTTTTATCACATTTTTCATTTACGCTCTGTTTCGCTGAGAAATTTATAGTTTAATTTAAACTACTAATAAGTTATAAATTTTGTTTTGTAATATTTTAAAAATAAATTCGTAACTTAAAATAAGAGTTTATTTTGAAACGCTACCTAAAGTAACGTTTCAAAATAAGTTAGTAACTTTTTAACTTTTTTTTCTATCTTCGTTCTTATTATTTTTAAAAAATGACATTTTTACCCTTCTTAATTAATTTTTTTTTTCTTCTCCTTTATCAACAACTTTCACCACAATTATTATTATGATTAGAGAAAATGGTCAAATAGGCCCCTAAACTTTACCCCGAAGGTCAATTAGCCCCGTAAACATTATAAAATTGCAATTAAACCCTCAAACATGTCAAATTAGGTTAATGAAGCCCCAAACCCGGTAAATGACCTGTTATTACAGGTCACTTCAATTCCGGCGACCGACGAAAAAATCCTGTCGTCCGGTCGTCTTCCACTGGAGAAGACGACCGGACGGCCACCTTCTCCGGAAGATGACCGGACGGTCGGATTTTGTCGCCGATGACCGAATTTTTTCACCGGTGCCCGGAATCTATCACCAGAATTGAAATGACCTATAATAACATGTCATTTATCAATTTTTGGGATTCATTGACCCAATTTGACATGTTTGATGGTTTAATTGCACTTTTGTAAAGTTTAGGGGGCTAATTGACCTTTGAGGTAAAGTTTAGGGGCTTATTTGATCCTTTTCTCTTATTATTATGAGATGAAGGAGATTCACAACAATATTGCTACTTCATTATGGGATGCTAGATCATGATTATGCTAATAATTTTATTTCAAAATGTTATTTTTTTAAGACAAAATATTAAATTTTAATATGTAAACAAACTGATTTAAATTTTGTGAAGATGTCATTTTTTTTTTGTCTTTTTACATTTATCAACTTATCAAAAAGATAATTTTACCAAACACTTTCATGCATAATAGCTAGCTTAACAGCTATTCAGTTTTGAACTCCTAGCTTATAACTTTTCAGCTTAACCTCATAGATGGTTCATACTGTTACTTTTTTCACTCCAACCTTAATATCCATAAACACTTTAATTAATTTATATCATATATTCATATTTATTTTTATTTATTTTATAGTAGAGCAAATTCCACTTTTAGTCCTCAACAATTATAGCATTGCCACATTTAGTCTTATTCTTTTAATTTTGTCATATTACATCCCTAATTTTGAACAATTTCCACTTTTAGTCCTTGACTAATGTGGCATTGCCACATTTAGTCTTATTCTTTTAATTTTGCCATATTACATCCATGACTTTGAGCAATTTTCACTTTTTGTCCTCGACTATTATGACATTGCCACATTTAGTCATATTCTTTTAATTTTGTCATATTACATCCATGACATTCATTTGATTGCCACCATTAATCTTCAATTAAAATTTTCATTAATTTACAGTTAAAATTGACAAATAACAAAGGAAACAAATCATTACACATATCGTAACTCATATTTTGAACGCATTAAAAATATTGTAAATATCAAAGGATGTAATATCGTAACTCATAGAAGTATGAATTACGACATGTGTAAGGATTTATTTTCCTTTGTTATATGAGTTACGATATTGCAACATAGTGATATAAGTTACGATATTGCAAGATAGTGATATCTTTAAACGGTAAGTTAACAAAATTTTTAACGGAAGATTAATGGTGACAATGGCACAATAGTCGATGACTAAAAGTGAAAGTTGCTCAAAGTTATGGATGCAATATGACAAAATTAAAAGAATAGGACTAAATGTGGCAATGTCACAATAGTCAATGATTAAAAGTGAAAGTTGTTCAAAGTTAGGGATGTAATATGACAAAATTAAAAGAATAGGACTAAATGTGGCAATGCCACAGTAGCCGAGGACTAAAAATGGAATTTGCTCTTTTATAGTAGGTTCATACTGTTTCTTTTATATGTTCATAAAAATAAAATTTAATTTACATAACCATCATACTTAGACGCATCACATTTAATAATATTGATCTTGTATTATGTACATAGTAATTGTTATGTATGTCTATAAACTTAAATCTTAATGTCTATAAACATTAAAATAAATGTACAACATGTGTATTTTCATTTACTTTGTAGTAGGTTAATAATGTTCATTTCATATATTCATAAAAACAAAGTTTGCTGTTCATAAATATTATACTACATATGCATCATGCATATGCATCATGCTTAGTAACATTCATTATGTACTATGTTCAGAATTTTATTACATGGACTCCATAACTCTACTTCCTCACTTGTATTCTCCCTGATGTGACAAACATTGATAAGTTATCTTCAATCTATGGATCCCAATAACGATGTCCACGTAGAAAACTTGTGTGAAGGAGTAAAAAGTGAAAGTAAATTTTGAAAGTCCAAGTAAATTTTTTATATGATATATATGTATTTCTATTTTCTGCATAGTAGACTCATAATGGTCTTCTATATGTTAATAAAACAAAATTTATGGTGTGTTTGGTTGGTGGGTTTTGCACATAGGAATGAATATGAAAGTGATTGTTGTTGTTTGGTTGATAGATTTTTAGAACACTACTATGGATTTCGAATGCCCCATCAATTGAAAAACTCATACCCAAATACAATAAGGGTTTCATTCCCTTATTCATTCTCAAGCACTACTATTAGTAATCATTCTCATTCCACCCTACTACCAAACATGTTAAATACTTTCACCAAAACCCATTACCATTACCAAGTATTTGATACCCATTCCGATTCCGATTCCTATGTGCGAACCAAACACACCCTTAATGTACATAAACATTACATTAAAATAATGACTTTACGTTATTAGACCATCTCCAGCACAACAACAAAACACCATTTTTCTAAAATATTTGGCATTTTCGCCTCCCATGGAAACGTTATAATGGCAACAATTTGCTGATGGTGAACAGTATTACGCCAAATATGGCGCAATACTGTTCATCTATGCCTTATTTAATTTTTTATTCCTACTTTGCTCTTGCTTTTTTTATTATTATTAATTCCTATTATATTCTTTACTTTGTTTTTTTTTATGTATTTAATATATTTGTTAAATACATATACATAAATTTTATATTATTAAACATAAATTATATCATTTATAGATCTCATCAAGACAATTAAAAAGACTAATATTGAATATATATTAATTAAAAATTAAATTACATAAAATATAATTTTAACAAAATTAAAACGATTATATCTAAAATTAAATTGTACTAAAATATTATTATTTACATCACAAATTATATTTTATATTAAATTAATTAAATTTGAACTAATAAACTATTAAATTTTGAGAAACCAAATTATTTAAATAAGGAGTATAAAATACTCAGTAATATTTGGTGTAAAATGTGATGTGATGAATAAAATTTGGTATAAGAATATTTGTTTGATTTGATATTTGGGGTAGATTTTTAGCAATCATTATTGTGTGGATCATGACCCACACAAGTTGTATGGACCATATTTTGTATATTGTAAAATAATGTCCATTTAATACAAAAATAATGTACATTCAGTACAAAAATAATATACATTATATTTAGGGGATGTACATTATTTTTGTACTGAGTGTACATTATATTGTATAATGTAAATACAATACAAAAACAATGTATATTTATTATATGAAAAATGTACTTTTTGTTATGGTTTACATACATTATGTGGATCATTATCCACACAATAATTTGTCGATTTTTAGTATTTGGGTGTAATTGGGCGGGGGATAAAGATTTATTTTTAAAAATCTTTTTTAAATAATATATATATATATATATATATATATATATATATATATATATATATATGTAATTTAAAATATTTCAATTATACTTTTTAATAGTATATTTTTAAGGTGAAAAAAAGTACTTGAATAAAAAAAAATGAAGGAATATGTTAAGTGTATATTATTATCAAAAAAAAAAAAATGTTAAGTGTATATTGATCCGTGCACCCTAGTCATACCACAGTCAACAGACTGTTCATTGCACAAATAGGAAGACAACATAAAAGAAAGAACATGCTTTAGCACACAAGACTGTCCATGATTCGTTTTAAGATTTTGCCCACAAATTCTGTAACATTTTATTGATTAAATTATTTCCAAAGCACCTTGAAAGATAAAAAGAAAGGATGACGCGAAGTCTAAAGCAGCATGAAGATAATAGAGCTGTAAATACAGAAACAATAACTGAAAATAAAAGCAAAAATAAAGCAACGTACCTTGGAGATGATGGGTAAACACAAGATCCATAGCCTATTTTCCCCAAAATACACATTAAAAAAAAAAAAAAAAAGAGAAAGAAATATTAGCAGATTAGAGTATTTAAAAATGCATGATCTTTAATTTATACATCTCTACAAGATTTACTGGTACTGTATGATCTGGGAATACATTGACAGTCGCTTTAATTTAATTTGCGTTATATGAAATACTACCAAGAAGCAGCATTGTCCAACATTAATCTTTATCTAAGGTTTTCAAGCATTAATTAGGGTGTGTTTCATTCGCACATAGAAATCGTAATGAGTATCAAATACTTAGTAATGGTATCAAGTAACATGTTTGGTAGTAAAGTGGAATGAGAATGGTTAATAATAGTAGTGCTTGAGATCTTATTTTATTTGAGTATAAGTTTTCCAATTGATGGGATATTCGAAATCGATAGTAATGTTCTAAAACTTATCAACCAAACAACAACAATCACTTTCATACCCATTCTTATGGGCAAAACTCACCAACCAAACACACCCTTAAAACTTTGTTTCAGTGTCTGAGAGAGAAGAAGAAATTGACAGAAAGAGGATGATATGCGCTTACTGGGGTCAGTTTTAGCGACGGTGGCAGTGCCGGCAAAGTTACACGAGCCGGGGCCCATGGCCTTACGCTGATAGAAGCTATTGAAGGCGTAAGATGCGTGGGCAAGAATGGTGTTGGGGAGAAAGCACAGCCCATCTGAGAGTATGGGAGCGCAGTCAGCACCAGAGCCACAGGCGTAGTCCAGAGCACGCTGGAGGGTCTGGTCACTCGCATCACTCCTGGCCACGCACCACGTTGCGTCAGCTCCACTCATCATCAGCGTGAAGAGTATTAACGCCACCGTGGACGGCGGTGCCGCCATGCCTGACCACTCAAGTGCTGTGTCGTGTATGAAAAGAGTGCGGTGGTGTGTTGGTAAAGCTAGAATGGGAAAAAAAAGAGAGTTGGAATGAGCAGAGAGCCCAAGAGAATCACAGAGGATGCTCTGCAGCTTTATATATTACGGAGTATATTATTTATATTTAGTTATTTTTTTATTCTTTTTTTTATTTTTATTTATTTATGTTGGCTAAAGATAATGGGCTATTTTGGGGTTTGTGAATTGTGATGTGGCAGTGTGGCTTTTCTTTGTTACTTTTACTTTTTGGAGTATAATTCGGACATATGGAATTGGACCAAATGGTCTTCATATTGGAATATTGGGTTTTAGAATTGTTATATCTTTCATTTAAAAAAAAAAATAATTGTTATATCTTGATGTAGAAGTGTATAACTATAAATATTGGCCTTGTTCGGTAATAGTTTATTAGTTAAAATTTTGACTGATAAGTTTGTTAGGAATAAAGCGTAATGGTTTTGATATGTCAAATTTGTATCTGTAGATCCCCCAATTTTGTTTATAGGTCTAGTAGAGTCTTAGACCATGATCGGGAAATTATTTAAATATGAAAAGAGAAAAACAGAGGAAGATGGATGAAAATAGAAGAAGAAGATATAAAGCCTAAAATCAAGAATTTGTCTGGAGAAAATGACAAATTAAAGAAGAAGATGAATGATATGAAATCACGTCAATGCTACTCAAAGAAGATATCCCAGAAGAATTTTCGTGAAGAAAATTAATATTGGAAGAATGCATGAAATTGACTTGGAGATCAAGCATCTATGGAAAGAAAGGAGTACATCAAATGTGATTGGAGATTTAATCAAAAGTTGTACGGACGAAGTGGATGATGCTTGATATGTTATGTGAAATGGCTCAAGTTCTAAACTCGCCATCAATAATTTTACAAGGTAAAATTTGAGTGGAGTTGGGCGCTGATTGGGCGCCGATTACAGGAGAAGTTTGGGAGCCAATTACAAGAAGACATGGAGATCAAATTGAATTCAATACAGGAGAAGTTTGGGAGCCAATTACAAGAAGACAACAATTCAATTGGGAGCCAATTACAAGAAGACATGGAGATCAAATTGAATGGGAACCAATTGAAAGCACCAGGAGAATTGGGAGCCAATTACAAGAAGACATGGAGATCAAATTGAATGGGAACCAATTGAAAGCACCAGGAGATCCAATTGAAAGCACCAGGAGATTTGGGAGCCAATTACAATTGGGTCAAAGAAGACATGGAGATCAAATACAATTCAAATTGGGATGAATTCGAATTCAGACATGGAGATCAAATTGAATTCAACAATTCAAATTTTCAGACATGGAGATCAAATTGAATTCAACAATTCAAATTGGGATGAATTCAACAATTCACCAGGAGAAGTTTGGGAGCCAATTACAATGGAGAAATTCAAATTGGGTGCCAATTACAAGCCAGTCAATTAAGTATTCAACAATTCAAATTGGGAACCAATTGAAATTCAAATTGGGTGCCAATTACAAGCCAGTCAATTAAGTATTCAACAATTCAAATTGGGAACCAATTGAAAGCACCAGGAGATTTGGGAGTGGGAGCCAATTACAATTGGGTCAAAGAAGACATGGAGATCAAATTGAATTCAACAATTCAAATTGGGATGAATTCGAATTCAACAATTCAAATTGGTTCCAATTCAAATTGGGAACCAATTGAAAGCAAGACATGGAGATCAAATTGAATTCAACAATTCAAATTGGGATGAATTCAACAATTCACCAGGAGAAGTTTGGGAGCCAATTACAATGGAGAAATTCAAATTGGGTGCCAATTACAAGCCAGTCAATTAAGCAATTGAAAGCACCAGGAGAAGGAGCCAGTGGGTGTTGAGAATGAAGAAGATGAAGAACACCCAGACGTGAGAATGAAAAAGATGAAGAACACCCAGACGGGAAGTTCAAAGCCAGAAGAACACCCAGACGGGAAGTTCAAAGCCAGAAGAACACCCAGACGTGAGAATGAAGAAGATGAAGAACACCCAGACGGGAAGTTCAAAGCCAGTTTGAAGACTGAGGACACCCAGACGTGAGAATGAAGAAGATGAGCCAGTAGAACACCCAGACGTGAGAATGAAGAAGATGAAGAACACCCAGACGGGAAGTTCAAAGCCAGAAGAACACCCAGACGTGAGAATGAAGAAGATGAAGAACACCCAGACGGGAAGTTCAAAGCCAGTTTGAAGTCTGAGGACACCCAGACGTGAGAATGAAGAAGATGAAGAACACCCAGACGTGAGAATGAAGAACACCCAGACGTGAGAATGAAGAACACCCAGACGTGAGAATGAAGAAGATGAAGATGAACTTACAGTGAAAATATTCTCACAAGGAAAAATACTAGTTTTAACTAGTATGGGATTAAATTAATGAATATTTTTAAATCCCAAAGATACAAGGACCACTCCAGAGCTGATCAGAGAAGCCATTCTACACCAAAACTGAGACCCAGATATTCTCACTCAACGATGAACCAGAGGAATATCAGATGAAGTTTGGGAGCTCATTTACATGGAGATGAAGATCCATCAACGGTTAGCTTATCCTTTCTGACATCTTCGCAGAAGATAAGATAAGATCTCTGACAAAAAGATACAAGATTTCAAAAATGAGAGCGTCTCTTTCAAACGGACAGATTCACATTACCAGCTATAGAATGATGAAGATATGAAGACTTGAAGATGGGGAACTCACGAACAAGAGAGCAGAAAATTCGAAACTCATCAAGGAGATCGAATAGAGCAATTAAGCTTGAAAGAGCATAGAACAAAAATCTCATTTGGTACAGAGCATACCAAAAATCTTCAAGTGAGAGGTGAGAAAAGAAAAAGAACTCAGAGAGCTTCAAAGAAAATATTCAGAGAGTTCAAAAAGCAGAGCAAAGCAGAGCAAAAATATCAAGTGCTTTACTTGATATATTCAAAGAGAGAAAATACTCAGAGCTATCAAGAGAAATCATTCCAGAGTGTTTATCTTCATCAAAGAGACCTGCGCATCATTGAAGATCATCTATAGAGTCTCAGAAGTTGGAAACAAGACAACACTTGTTTCGGAGCAAAACAAGAGAAGGGAGGAAAGTAGCACGGAGCTGTGAAATCCTGGATTGTCACATGGAGCTGTGAGATCCGAAGCAGCAGTGTCGGAGGCACTGGGCGTGATTAGTGCAGGCTTTGTGATCAAAGCACTAGATCACGTGATACGTTTCTACCGGAGTGTGGAAGACAGGGGGAAAGTAACGCGGAGTCGTGAAATCCTGGGATAGTAGCGCGGCGACGTGAAACCCGAAGCAGCAGTGTGGTGTCACTGGGCGTGATTAGTGCGGGCTTTGTGATCAAAGCACTAGATCACGGAAATTCATTGTATCGTGGAACCAAGGAGTGGTAGATATAGTGAATTGCTCTTGGAGATAAGAGCAAGTGGAGTAGGAGGATTACACCACCTCGCGAACCACTATAATTGTCTTGTGTTCTTTACTGCTTTCTTTACTTACTGCTCTTTACATATTCGCTCTACACGAGATATACTGCTCACACAATCTCACACACACTTTATGTTTATTTATTTCCGCTGTGCACCATACTCTAACAGTCTAGTTAAGAGTTTTGGTTTATCTCTGGCTTAGCAATTGTTGTGCTGTGCGAAAAAGTTTGAAAGTCTATTCACCCCCCCCCCCCCCTCTAGACTTTCACCTTACCTCTTTTGGGACCAACAATTGGTATCAGAGCCTGTAACCTATTTGAGTCAGTTTATACCAACCTTTGGTATTAAAACACGTTGCCCAACTGGGTTAACTGTTTTTGACTGCTAGGCTGATCCATTCTACAAAGTGTGTAAATTGGATTAATCTTTCATATCTCTCGTGATGATGATGAAGAAAGATTTAGCTCAAAATCTATTATTCTCACTTGATAAATTTGATGATTGGAAAGTTCGTATGCAGGTACACTTATCGGCCTTACACGATGAAATGTGGGAAGTTATTTCCACTGGCCCTATAGAAATATTAAAAGTCAATACGGCGTTTGTCCTATCCCCGGATGCTCCACAGTACGTACAAAAGCCAAAACCGGAATGGACATCGGACGATAGAACGCGGAATAATCTTGACAATATTGCCAAGGATATTCTATTCAAAGCCGTTGATGATACAAT
The DNA here is from genome assembly GCF_001879475.1 of Ipomoea nil. Taxonomy (NCBI): domain Eukaryota; kingdom Viridiplantae; phylum Streptophyta; class Magnoliopsida; order Solanales; family Convolvulaceae; genus Ipomoea; species Ipomoea nil. The sequence goes on along the minus strand of NW_017619623.1, from coordinate 2,917,643 downwards.
ATTTCTGAAGATCCGAAAGTGTGCCACTGCCAAAGAAATATGGGAAACTCTCATCAAGATTGGCGAAGGAGATGAACAAGAAAAAGACAATAAGCTCACAATCGCCATGAAGAAGTTTGAAGATTTCAAAATGCTCTCAAATGAAAGTGTTGCAGACATGGAAGCTCGAATGATCAAAGTTCTTGGAGAGATTAGTGATCTTGGCAAAAATATTAGCCAAAAAGAAATTAATCTCAAAATCCTACGAGGCTTACCATCTGCATGGGATATGAAGGTTACGGCTATGCGCGATCACCGAGATCTAAGAATGTTGTCAACAGACAAATTATTTAGTGATCTAAAAGCATATGAGTTCGAAATGAAGGCCAAAGATGATGATGTTCATGAAGCTCGAAATGCTGCTTTAATGGCCGAACAACTGTCAACCTCCAGGTCAGTAGAAAATAATGTTGAATTTATGACTGACGAACAATTTTCTCTTTTTGTCAAAAAGTTTAGAAGGTCTATGCGAAAAGGAGACAACAAAAATTCTGCTCGTGGAAAATTCATCTCTCACATAACACAAGAAGAAAAAGTCGAAGAAAATAAGGATTTGTGCTACAATTGCCGCAAACCTGGACATTTTAAAATAAATTGTCCGTATCCGATCGTTAGCAAGTATCAAGGCAAAAATGTTGAATCTACGCCGAACAAATCCGAAAGCAAAAGGTTCAACCGCAACAAAAGAAAAGCTCTCGTTAGCAACGAACCAAACGAAAATGATGATTCGGAGGATTCATCATCAAGCGATGAAAGTTCATGTTCGGATGATGATACGGCGCTAATATGCAAGTCAATTGAGTTGAGTACAAGTGAAATTTGTCTTATGGCTCTTGACGCAGAGGAAAAAGAGGTAACATCTAATTCTTTCAATTCTGTTAATTCTTCTTTTTCTCGTGAATCTATTGACAATCTAATGCGAGAATGTCAAGAGATTATGCTCACTCATCCTCAACTCAAGAAGCGCAATAATATTCTAATTCTTGAAAAAGAAGAAATGAATAAAAAATTGCAAGATGCTTTACTTGAAGTGAGTAAATTGAAGAATGAAAATATTCATCTTCAAGAAGAGTGTAAAGCAAGAGAGGTTAGAGAACATAATCTTAGAGCTACTATTGCTACGTTCACTAATTCGTCTAAAATAATAGATAAAATGGTGAGCATGCAAAAGCCATCAGGAGATAGAACCGAAATTGGTTATGACTCCACATGTTCTCAAACCCCTCAAAATCTGACTAATTCTACTACTACTTTAAATAATAAAGTTCAAGTGGTAAAATTTGTTAAAAGTCAGAATAGCACGATGAGACAAGGACTTGGCTATCAAACAAATGCAAAGTTGAAAGTTGAAAGGCCGAAACAATTCTATGATACGGCAAAGCAACAAAATTCATCAAGCAAAGATATGCCAAATAGTCAAGTGCAAAAAGATTTCATAGAAAAGAGGGAAGCTTTTCTAGAAATAAAGTTGGGAGATTTTATCCCACTCAAAAAGATTGGTTGTGCAATAGATGTAATATTTTTTATAGACCAAAGCAACCATTCTCTTCCCAGGTGCCAAAATATAAAAATAATTTTCAAAACCCGGCGCCAAAAATATTTTCTAAAGTGAGTTATGATTATCGTGTCTCAAATGTGTGAAGGCTTGTCAGATATTATCTAGTAGAAGACTTGTCAATCAGCTTGCAAAGAAAAATCTAGTAGAAGGCTTGTCAGATATTATCTTCAAGAAGGACCAAGTGTGTGATGCATGTCAACGCGGAAAGCAAATCAAATCATCATTCAAATCAAAGACACACAAGTCAACGTCAAGACCGCTAAGCTTACTACATATGGACTTATTTGGACCGGTTGATCCAATAAGTGTAAGTGGTAAGAAATATACTCTCGTTGTTGTTGATGATTTTTTCAGGTACACTTGGACCGTGTTTCTCAAGAAGAAAAATGAAGTTGAGCAAGTTCTACCGAAGCTGTTGAAGCAACTACAAAATGAGAAAGAATTGCAAATATAAAAAATACGAACGGATCGCGGAACCGAGTTCGTGAATGGAGTTATACAAGCTTTTTGCAATTCACATGGAATTTCTCATCAATTATCTGCCGCAAGAACACCGCAACAAAACGATATTGGGCGGAAGCTATCAACACTGCTTGTTACACGCAAAATCGAAGCATGATCCATAAGCAGTACAAGAAGATGCCATATGAGCTTTATAAAGGGAGAAAACCAAATATTGGTTATTTTCATATTTTTGGATGCAAATGTTTTATTCATATTAATGATAAATTGCATCTAAAAGCTTTTGATGAGCGTGCAGATGAAGGAATTTTTCTAGGATATTCGACTACCAGCAAGGCGTTCAGAGTTTTGAATAAAAGATCAATGGTGGTTGAAGAATCCATACACGTGGTATTTGATGAAAAATCACATATCAAGAATGATGCACTGGACGAAGAAATTGCACAAAATGGTAACAAGTGTCATATTGATTTTTGTGATACTAATGATACGTGTGAAGATGATGTTTTGCAGGGAATGGATGAGTTGGAAATTAATTCTCTAGAAAATCCCATCCCTCATCTAGAAGAAGTTAGAAATTCTTTTAATAATAATTTTGGCGGTGATGCCTCACGTGGGAATGAAGATGCAGTACGGGTTCCAATGTGTGATCAAGTTACTGGTGAAGTTGGTAATCAATTTCAAGAAGAATTAAATAATGAAATTCGAACCAACTCTCTCAGTACACAACAAATGGATCCACCCAGTACCATGCACCTACTCATTTCAACCAGATTTAAGATGGCTCAAAAATCACCCTCCAGAATTAATTATTGGGAATATTCATGAAGGCGTGAAAACAAGATCATCTACCATGGAAGCATTGTTCACGTGTTATCTATCTCAGATTGAACCAAAAGAAATTGATGAAGCTCTCAATGATCCGGATTGGATAAACTCTATGCAAGAGGAGCTCGATCAATTCAAAAGAAATGATGTTTGGGAACTTGTTCCAAGACCGGCGAACCACAATGTTGTAGGAACCAAATGGGTCTTCCGGAACAAAGCAAACGAAGAAGGTGTGATTGTTAAGAATAAAGCAAGGCTCGTTGCAAAAGGATACTCTCAAGAAGAAGGAATAGATTTTGATGAAACTTTTGCACCGGTGGCCCGACTTGAAGCAATCAGAATTTTCCTAGCCTACGCCGCACACAAAGATTTCACTGTTTATCAAATGGACATGAAAAGCGCATTCTTAAATGGCCTACTCGAAGAAGAAGTTTATGTCGAACAATCCCCAGGTTTTGAGGTAAAAGGCGAAGGTGATAAAGTCTACAAACTTAAAAAGGCATTGTATGGGTTGAAACAAGCACCTAGAGCTTGGTATGATACTTTGTCAATGTTCTTAATAAGCCGTGGATTCAACAAAGGCCTTGTTGACAGAACTCTATTTAGAATTCAAGATGGTGATCATATTTTATTAGTGCAAATATATGTTGATGATATTATTTTTGGAAGCACTAACAATTCTTTGTGTGAGAAATTTTCGAAGCTTATGCAGAATAAATTAGAAATGAGCATGACGGGTGAATTGAATTAATTCTTGGGCTTACAAGTCAAACAACTGAAAGAAGGAATATTCATCAATCAAGCAAAGTACACCCGCGACTTGATAAAGAAGTTTGGCCTTGATGAAAAATCATCGATCAAAATTCCAATGAGCACATCAATAAGGCTAGACAAAGATGAAGATGGAAAGGATGTCGATCAAACAAAATATAGAGGAATGATTGGTTCACTTCTATATCTTACTGCAAGCAGGCCGGACATTTCATATGATGTGGGAGTGTGTGCAAGATTCCAAGCAAATTCAAAAGAAAGCCACCTCGCCGCAACAAAGAAGATCATACGATATTTGAAAGGCACAATCAATGTTGGATTATGGTATCCAAAAGGTACAGATTTTACTCTAACAGGTTTTTCAGATGGGGATTTTGCAGGTTGCAAAATAGACAGAAAAAGCACTTCCGGGACATGCCAGTTCTTGGGGGGAAGGCTTGTTTCTTGGTTCAGCAAAAAGCAAAATTTCATCGCAACTAGTACCGCCGAGGCCGAATATATTGCTGCAGGAAGTTGTTGTGCGCAAATTTTGTGGATGAAGCAACAATTGAAGGATTACGAAGTTAATTGTGATGACGTTAGTATTTATTGTGATAATACTAGTGCAATTGCTATCACTCACAATCCGGTGCTTCACTCAAGAACCAAACATATCGAAATTCGACATCATTTCATAAGGGATCACGTTGAAAAGAAAAATCTGAAGATCGAATATATCCCTACGGAAAACCAAGTTGCTGATATTCTCACGAAGCCTTTATGCGAAACGAGATTTTCTACCTTAAGGCACGAGTTGGGAATGATCGAAATGAGCTAAGTATCACTGGACTTAATCTCTCTATTTAAATTGATACTTGTGCTCAAAATAAATTGTTCTATATGAATAAATTGTTTTATGTGTTTATATGCATGTTTTTATTCGAAATTTTTATGTGATAAAATTGCAATATGTGTTAGGAATTTAATTGTGAATTTGCATGTGTTATTAAACGTGAGATCATATGCCATGCAAATTAATTTGATAAAATTTGCAATTCGTGATTTATTTGATGTTTTGTATAAAATTAGATGTTTTAATGTGTTAATCAGTTTTTGAGTATGTGTTCATGTTTCTGTAAATTAACTAACTTGTTTGCATGAACAATTTGCTCTAAAAATGATTTACCGTGTTTGTTTAATAATATATATGTGTTATGTGCATAATGTGATTTAATGTGTTTATTGCATTATATATATGTGTTTCGTGTATATGCATTATATGTGATATAATTCGCAATAAAATGTTTTAGAAATCTAGAAGTTAATATTTTTGTTAGTTTCTAAAATATTTTGGAATCTGATTAATGTGCTTTTTATATAAAGTTGTTTCTAATTATAATTTAGGAATATGTGTGTTAATTTTGTTAGTTTCCAAAATGTGTTTAATTTTTGATTGGAAATTGCCGTGTATGAGTTTGATATAATTGGTATGTGTGATTAATTATATGTGGAGTAATTTTTGCTACTAATGAGATGTTGAGTGTTATTATGTTTGTGGTACACGATTTTGAGAAGGAAATCAGGAGATAAAAGAGGAAAATTAGAGTTTAATTGGGCATCAAACCTCCACCCATAAACTCCTACCCTTTCTAAACCTCCACCCAACCTAAACCCCCCCCCCCCCCATAATCCTCTCCTAGATCAAATCTTTCCAAACTGATATTCTCTCTCTCTCTCAAATCGGCACCCCATACATTCTCTCAGCTTAATAATATCAATCGTCTCCCACAGAGCAATTCAAACCTAACCCCTCATTAAACTCTCCCCTCTAAACCGTTGCCCATCAAATCTCTTCCCATCCACCGCCATCTTAGCCAATGAGAAGTCTTGCCGCTATCCATCACATCCGTAAACTCTAAACGACGGCAAGAAGAATTAACTCTCCATCGGCAAGTGAACCGATTACACTCCTGACCGCCCTATATATTGGGAGACAGCCGAGACATACCTGTTGTGGAAGATTTTGTTGTTTGAATTTTTGCAGGTGCAAGATGGTGTCCAGCGAGTCTCAGGAAAACGAGATAAGGAAGCAAAGTCAGAGAACCTGGGAGAAAGTTCTCAAACAACCCCGAAGGGCAACACGCACGGACGGACGAAAAATGGCAGGAGAAACACCAAGCAACCCTCTGGTGTTAATATCTGATGAAAGGGAGCAAGAAAAGGAGTCGCCACAAATTCAAGCAGTTGCAGAATCACCACCGCGTGAACCGGGCTTTATCTATGAAGAAGATGATGGTGCCAAGAAACCATTGGCAGAACAAGACCGAGTGGAAGGGTCTGAGCCTCCATTCATGAAGTTCTCTCCAGTTGTTCAACCTGATATGTATGCTGAAATTCTGAATATGAGCAATTCAGAATATCTCCAGTATTTAAAACAACTGACTTTTGGACCGGTTCTACCTCCTCCCGGTTTCGGTTTTGATGGGCTCTATCAACCTCCTCCTCCACCAGAGCCTCTCCCGAAGTTTCCACCAAGTCTGCCAGTTCTTGCACCACTGCACAAGAAATCCCTGCTCCTCCACCGCCTCCTCAGCAGATGCCACTCAACCCGTTCATCCGTCCTCGAGTGGACTTTACTAGGTTTTTTAATCAAACCTATTCATCTTCAAGCTCAAATGGATCGATGTTCGAGGAAAGTGAGTCCAGTGGTGACTCAGGACCGGGATATGCTCCTTCACCACCAGGAGGCTATGACTTAGAAGATTTCATGAGTACTGGCTTCTCTGCTTGTTGAACAAATGTTATGTTATGTTATCTCTCTCTCTCTCTCTCTCTCTCTGGTTAGAAGTTGCTACTGAGAGTAGACAACCAATCACAGAGGATTTATCCAGTGTATTGCCGGTACACCATACCGAGTCTACCATGCCTACCATGGACCCTGTTCTAGAAAATGAAGGATTATTTGCAGACAATTACACGAGAACAGAAGTCCTAGAAGAACAAGTTGGTGATCTCAATCAAGAAGCCGAATCACCTGAAGAAGAAGGGATGCAACCTATTGATACAGTTGTTCTCACAGATCCGAATAGAAGTCCATTCGGATCCCCTCAAAACTTTGTGCAGATGAATGATCAAGATGATGGCATATTTTCATCCATATTTGCCAAAGTAGCCGAATCCAGTGATGTTGTTTGTCAAACAATTGGAGAAAAATTGGTTGAACAAAACAAAAAGCTAGAACAACAACACACGGATACACGAGTCAATCTGAAGGAATTAATGGAGCATCAAAATATTTTGAAGACTCAGATTGACAAAGCAGAAAGAATTTTGAAAGGAGAATTGATAAAAGGCTTACTTGAAGTGATTCAGCTCATGAAGAAGGAACGAGAAGCAGCTGAAAAGATTAACAACGAACGTCACTTGAGACAGATCAAAGCAATTCAAGACCAAGAAAGCCGAATCAACAAACTTGAAGCTAAACTCGCAGTTACAACAAACAAGCTTGACAACGTGCAAACCGTTTCCTTTGAAACACAGAACAGTGTTGAAACTGTGAAGGCAAACCAAGACCGAGATTTTAAGACCCTTGCATTTTTGGTTGATAACGCCAAAAGGGGGGAAGAAATTCTCAGTCACTTGGCTTTGCAACAACAAGAATTTATTCTTGGAAGCCAACAACAGCCAGTAATGTTTACTCAAGGTAGAAGCCGAAGCCGCGGACAATCCTCACCAGGACCATCTCAGATTGGTTTTGCTCAGTTCGCGAATCCTAGTCTTGGTACGAGTACATCGAAGGTTGCTGAACAGCGTGGCTGGTTTGAATGCTCTAAGGGTACCGCCACTCAGACAACAATATGGACTAAGGAAAATCTACCAAGCATGATCAAGAAATGGCCTGCAGCCGATCAAGCCCAATGGATCTCGGAGAAGAATAAAGAAGAAGAAGGCAAAAGGAAAAGAACCGAGATGTGGTATGAACTAAGAGATTTCACTGGAAATATGGGCATGAATCTTGGAGAAGAAAGAAGCTTCGAAGAATGTATCTTATGGTGGGAAAACGGAGTTCTTCCGGGCAACAATATCAAAGAAGCTTTTGGACATTACATGGCCGGACAGCTTACAAAGAAATTTCAGAATGCAAAGTTCAAAGATGATTTCTTCAAGCTCAGAGAACATGTCAAGGAAATTTTGAAGAAAGACTCTGGTGTGAAGAAACCCAGAAGGTAATCTGAAAATTCTCTTAAGCTGATATTTTCTATTTTCGAACCTCTGTTGCGTTTTTCTCTATAAATTCGAAATATATAAATAATAATTTTCCATGGTCTATTTTGAATCTTTAATTTTATTTGTTTAATGTAATTAGACTTTCGTGAATTAAAAGACAAGAAATATGTCAAACGCACGACAAAATTAAAAATTGATGATGATCAAAATAAAAATAATTCAAGATGCGTTTAGGAGCTTGTCTAAAAATTTAATTCACAAGTTTCTTTTGATTGTGTCTAGAAAACCATTTGTTAAACTCATCTTGGCTTTGTCAAATAAAATTGAGCAAAAAGATTATTTTTCAAAGACTTAAAGCCAATGACTGAGTATAGGTTTTGGCATTATCAAAAGGGGGGAAATTGTTAGGAATAAAGTGTAATGGTTTTGATATGCCAAATTTGTATTTATAGATCCCCTAATTTTGTTTATAGGTCTAGTAGAGTCTTAGACCATGATTGGAAAATTATTTAAATATGAAAAGAGAAAAACAGAGGAAGATGGATGAAAATAGAAGAAGAAGATATAAAGTCTAAAATCAAGAATTTGTCTGGAGAAAATGACAAATTAAAGAAGAAGATGAATGATATGAAATCACGTCAATGCTACTCAAAGAAGATATCCCAGAAGAATTTTCGTGAAGAAAATTAATATTGAAAGAATGCATGAAATTGACTTGGAGATCAAGCATCTATGGAAAGAAAGGAGTACATCAAATGTGATTGGAGATTTAATCAGAAGTTGTACGGACGAAGTGGATAATGCTTGATATGTTATGTGAAATGGCTTAAGTTCGAAACTTGACATCAACAATTTTACAAGGTAAAATTTGAGAAGCCAAATTAAATTAATCTAATGGAGTTGGGCGCTAGTTTAAGCTTTGGGCGCCGATTACAAGTGGAAAGCCAATTCAAAAGAATTGGGAACCGATTTCATAGCAATTGCAATTCGAAGCAAGTTTCACATGAGAATCAATTCAAGATGGGAGCATAGCAATTGCAATTGGGAGCAAGTTTCACATGGGAATCAATTCAAGATGGGCTCAATTGGGAGCCAAGTTTCACATGGGAATCAATTCAAGATGGGAGCCAATGTAGAATTGAAATTGGGAGAAGATGGGAGCCAAGTTTCACATGGGAATCAATTCAAGATGGGAGCCAATGTAGAATTGAAATTGGGAGAAGATGGGAGCCAATGTAGAATTAAATTGGGAGAAGATGGGAGCCAATGTAGAATTGAAATTGGGAGCCAATTGAGGAAGCCAATTCAAAAGAATTGGGAACCGATTTCATAGAAATTGAAATTGGGAGCAAGTTTCACAATGGGAATCAATTCAAGATGGGAATGGGAGCCAATTGAGGTTGTAGTATGGGATGCAATTTTGAAATTGGGAGCCAATTGAGGAATTGAAATTGGGAGCCAATTGAGGTTGTAGTATGGGATGCAATTTTGAAATTGGGAGCCAATTGAGGTTGTAGTATGGGATGCAATTTCAAGTTGGGGACCGATTCAAAGAAGACATCGAGATCAAATTGAATTGAGATGAAATTCAATACCAGGAGAAGTCTAGGAGCCAATTTCGAAGTCAAAGTCGCCAATTGAGGTTGTAGTATGGGATGCAATTTCAAGTTGGGGACCGATTCAAAGAAGACAAGGAGGTTGTAGTATGGGATGCAATTTCAAGTTGGGGACTGATTCAAAGAAGACATGGAGATCAATTCGACACCAGGAGAAGTTTGGGAGCCAATTGCAAGTTGGGATGCAATTTCAAGTTGGGGACCGATTCAAAGAAGACATGGAGATCAATTCGACACCAGGAGAAGTTTGGGAGCCAATTGCAAGTCAAAGTCAATTGGAGATGAAATTCAATTGAGATGAAATTCAATACCAGGAGAAGTCTGGGAGCCAATTTCGAAGTCAAAGTCAACAATTCAAATTGAGAAGCAATTGAAAGCACCAGGAGAAGTTTGGGAGCCAATTGCAAGTCAAAGTCAATTGGGAGCAGTCAATTGGGAGCCAATTACAATGGAGAAATTCAAATTGGGTGCCAATTACAAGCCAATTGAAATTGGGTGTCAATTACAAAGGAGAAATTCAAATTGGGTGGAAGTTCAAAGCCAGTTTGAAGTCTGAGAACACCCAGACGTGAGAATGAAGAAGATGAACATGAACTTACAGTGAAAATATTCTCACAAGGAAAAACACTAGTTTTAACTAGTATGGGATTAAATTAATGAATATTTTTAAATCCCAAAGATACAAGGACCACTCCAGAGCTGATCAGAGAAGCCATTCTACACCAAAACTGAGACCCAGATATTCTCACTCAACGATGAACCAGAGGAATATCAGATGAAGTTTGGGAGCTCATTTACATGGAGATGAAGATCCATCAACGGCTAGCTTATCATTTCTGACATCTTCGCAGAAGATAAGATAAGATCTCTGACAAAAAGATACAAGATTTCAAAAATGAGAGCGTCTCTTTCCAACGGACAGATTCTCATTACCAGCTATAAAATGATGAAGATATGAAGACTTGAAGATGGGGAACTCACGAACAAGAGAGCAGAAAATTCGAAACTCATCAAGGAGATCGAATAGAGCAATTAAGCTTGAAAGAGCATAGAGCAAAAATCTCATTTGGTACAGAGCATACCAAAAATCTTCAAGTGAGAAGTGAGAAAAGAAAAAGAACTCAGAGAGCTTCAAAGAAAATATTTAGAGAGTTCAAAAAGCAGAGCAAAAATATCAAGTGCTTTACTTGATATATTCAAAGAGAGAAAACACTCAGAGCTATCAAGAGAAATCATTCCAGAGTGTTTGTCTTCGTCAAAGAGACCTGCGCATCATTGAAGATCATCTACAGAGTCTCAGAAGTTGGAAGCAAGACAACACTTGTTTCGGAGCAAAACAAGAGAAGGGAGGAAAGTAGCACGGAGCTGTGAAATCCTGGATTGTCACACGGAGCTGTGAGATCCGAAGCAGCAGTGTCGGAGGCACTGGGCGTGATTAGTGCGGGCTTTGTGATCAAAGCACTAGATCACGGGATACGTTTCTACCGGAGTGTGGAAGACAGGGGGAAAGTAACGCGGAGTCGTGAAATCCTGGGATAGTAGCGCGGCGACGCGAAACCCGAAGCAGCAGTGTGGTGTCACTGGGCGTGATTAGTGCGGGCTTTGTGATCAAAGCACTAGATCACGGAAATTCATTGTATCGTGGAACCATGGAGTGGTAGATATAGTGAATTGCTCTTGGAGATAAGAACAAGTGGAGTAGGAGGATTACACCACCTCGCGAACCTCTATAATTGTCTTGTGTTCTTTACTGCTTTCTTTACTTACTGCTCTTTACATATTCGCTCTACACGAGATATACTGCTCACACAATCTCACACACACTTTATGTTTATTTATTTCCGCTGTGCACCATACTCTAACAATCTAGTTAAGAGTTTTGGTTTATCTCTGGCTTAGCAATTGTTGTGCTGTGCGAAAAAGTTTGAAAGTCTATTCAACCCCCCCCCCCCCCCCCCCCTCTAGACTTTCACCTTACCTCTTTTGGGACCAACAAAGTTATTATTGATGTTTTTACTAAGTCAAAACATCAATAATCTTGTTTGGTAAGCCAACAATTTGGAGGTTTGCTCCAAAACGCTACTCACGTTACTTTGAGCAGTATTTTAGATTAGGAAAAAGAAATCACATTCTTAAAACGCTCCTCTTATAATGTAACACCCCCCAAACACGACCTATATAAAAGGCCTTAACACCTACAGATCATACAACAAAACTGGTACAACGGAAGAAGATAAAACGAAAACTGGATAAAAGAAATCCAAACGGGGTGTTATGCCACGTCTACCAAACACGGTAAACGCTACGGCGATCAATCTGCAAGTGTATACATCTTTCCCAAAGACATCAGTCAAAAATTACATTGGCGCACAGGCCACAAAACAAGGATAAAGGTGCTAAGCTACCAGGCACTAGACATCGCGCTCGTCTAAATATCACCTGAAAGATACAAAGGTAAACATTGGGAAGACGCCCGGTCAGCGATAATTGCTGGTAACCCACCAATACATGTGAAATATCATACATAGATAGATATAAGTTATAAAACCATTTTCGAAACGGAATACATAAGTATATAAGTCAAAAGCCAAGATCAACAGTCAACACAAGACTCATCACTCACAAAGATAACACGGGAACACATCCCAAACCACAAAGGTTAACCACAACGCAAAGGATAAAGACAAGACCGATGGCAACACATGCCAAAGCAACACATGCCTCCGTGACTACACACGTCACGAGAGAAGAACACACAACACCGGCTACACAAGCCCTCGCAACATCACCCATCACGAGTTGATATGCCTTCCTTATGCCCTATTCCAACCTTATGGCTACCCCCAACCTTATATCTTCTTCCAACCATTACCTCCAGGATCCCTGTACAGCCAAGTCCAACCTTATTCCCCCGGGACCGTCGTCCCCCACCAACGAGACCACCAATTCATAGTACACAAGGTACCGTACATGGCAACACATGCCCGGATAACACATGTTATCCCCCAAAAACGTGAACCTTACACAAAGGCCACAACTCCATAATCACGTCACGACCACCACGAGGACCGCTGCAATACCTTGGTGACTAGTGTCCCGTACCACTAATCGTGCAATCCAGGTAAAGCCACACATGCACCACAACTCAACAAGAGTCAAACAACGGATCACAACGAAGGTATGAAACATACTCAATCAAGGAACGGGTCACAGCCCAACAACAACAACGATGAATAACACAAGTTATCATCAACCAAACGGAAGGTACAAACCACACACACGCTAGCATTAAGACAATATACTAGCATGCTTAACAACGGAGAAACTCAAGATAGTTCTGAGGAACGCACAAGACACCTCTTGGTCCAACGAAACACAATGTTGAACACTTAGCACGATTCACGACACCAAAGGCCTACATGGATACCTACCATATAGTTCTAGACATACGAAACATCAAGAAGACACTCAAATAGTTCCACAAAAGAACATCGGGAAGTCAAAAGACCAAATACCGAGTCAAACGGATCACGGGGAACAAATCCCGAACAAACACCACTATGTACCCGCGGGTGGACCCACGGGTAGTGCCCCACCCGTGGTTCCGCCCGCGGGAACATATTCCCACAGGGCTGTGTACCCGCGGGTAGGCCGGCGGGTGGTGCCCCGCCCGCCGTTCCGCCCGCGGGAACACTCCTGTTCCACAACAAATCCCTTCGGGGATTTTCTTCTCCAAACACAAATTCAAGTCCAAAACATGCCAAATCTCACCCAACACAACAAAATGACTTGAATCATGGAAAATGCCAAGCAATGGCACAAAGTAACCCTAAACACAAGCTCTAGATATGCAATATCACAAGACAAATGCATAAACCCTCACATTTCATAGCAAAACACAAGTAGAATCCAAGAAATCACATATAGGTAAGAAAAATAGGTTTTGTAGAGCATGGGTTACCTCTTGTAGACCAAAAGACTTCACTTTACACCACAACAAGCTCCCCACAAGGCTTACTTTCCAAACCCACTTCAAGATCAAACCAAAAGATCCTACCTTTAAGAAAAAGACAACTAAGATGGAACCAAAAACACAAGATGGACTTAGATCTTACCCTCCTAGATGTCCAAATAGGTGAAAGGTTGAATCTTGGAAGCAAATCTTGGAATCTTGACAAGAGTCTCAACTTGGCTTGGAGAATAAGCTACACTTCTTTTCTAGAGAGAAGGTAGAGCTAATTTCTAAGAATTGTAAGGAATGAAATGAAGAAGTCTTCTAGGTTAGGTTACAATACTAACTCTTGGTGAAAAGTCAAGAATATCCTTACTAACCTTTAGAAAGTGTAAGGAACAAGAGAACTCCCCTCAAAGCTCAAGGTACAACTGATAGGCATATTTTACACTCATATTTTAGGTACATCTTTATAATATTTTTGCATTAATTATTTACTATTATATAATAATTGTCTTTTTTTTTAGAGTTTAATTAATTAATTAGTTTTTATAATAGAAATTATCCCTTTTTCCCTAATAATAATAATAATAATAATAATAATAATAATAATAATAATAATAATAATAATAATAATAATAATAATCCTAATTCTATGACATGATGACCACCGCTCAAATCATATAAAATGACAAAAACAAAACAAATAAAACCTTGTTTCTTTCTTCTTTTATTCGTACAGGATGAACGAAAGAAGCGAAGAAAATTTCGTCAATTGCATCCTATTCCGACAGCATCAATACAAAATGGTCGAAGGAGTATGTTGTGCGGCACAAAAGTAGGAAATGGGTGGTGGAGGTTCATTTGAGTTTATTTTTAGAATGCTATAAATAGTAGGAGTTTCCTATTGTAAAATGTTCATTCTTCCCCTCTCGATTATTCTGTAAAGTTGTTATCAATGTCCATTCATTGCTAATTTCTTTAGCTTGGTTTAGTGAATTGAAGCCCCGGAATTGATTATGCTGTAAGATTATTTATTTATTTTTATTATATAATTTTTATGCATTTGGGTATTAAATATTCTTCTAAGTTATTTGAATAGTTGTATCATTTAATTGCTAGGGAGGCCTACTAGTTATTTACTTGATATAATTATTTGCTATATTAGATAATGTTGTGCTACAAATTATTCTAATATTCAGTAGCAACTGGGTTAATTATTGATGGCTTAGTGATAATTGGACTCGGGTAGAATATTTTCCTAAATTAAATGCAACTGCTTGTGCTTGTGTTATTTAGTTTGTCGGTTTTCCTAGTTCCTATTGCTGCTATTAAATTAAATCTATAGCGCTTGTCTTAGGTTATTTAGTAGTTAGGGGTAATTAAACCGCGTGTGCTTTAGTTACCTACAACTAAAGGAAAACGGAAATGAAATAATTTCACGACAAATATTCAATTGCATATAATTACTTTATTAATCAATGATCAGTGTTGAATTCCGGTGGTGGATCTTTACTAACCAAGGTCTCCTATTATAAGTGTTTCAATATATTATTTTCATCGCTTTATTCGTTCTATTAAATTACTTGTTTATTTAAATTCTCTTTTATTTTATCTTTATTCTCGATATATTCCAAACCCCCCCATTATTTCTTTGAGCACAAAAGTTAAACTAGTTACTCATCGTGGGATCGATCCTTACTCCCGCTACTACGTTCTTAAGGTTTTAATTTGGGAGCCTACGACAGCTCACCAAATTTTGGCGCCGTTGCCGGGGAGATTTTCTAGCTTATTTTGTGTTTATTTATTTATTTTGTTATTTGTTTATTTGTTTTTCATTTGTCCCAAAAAAAAATTTTAAAAAAAAAATCTTTTCTTTCGTTACTTTTACATAATTGCTGCACTATCTTTAACGGTTTATGCCTATAACTCGATCTGCTAACAAAGAAGTCTTGCCATACAATCCAGAAATTGAAAGAACTGTACGCAGGTGGAAGAAACAAGCTTTGAGGAAATTAGAGTTTAGTGATCTGGCTACCGATTCTGCCAACTCTGATTTAGAAGAGGAACCCATGGCTCAAAATCGGACCTTAAAAGAGCTTGGAGCTCCAAATTTAGATCAACAACCATTATGCATCACTTTCCCTGCTCTGGATGCCAATGTGCAATTCGAACTAAAGTCTGGATTAATTCATCTTTTGCCTTCTTTTCATGGACTTGCAGGCGAAGATCCTCACAAACACTTAAAGGAACTCCATGTGGTGTGTTCAAGTATGAAACCCAATGGGGTTACTGAGGAACAAATCAAGTTGAGAGCCTTCCCCTTTTCGTTGAAAGATTCAGCGAAGGATTGGCTATATTATCTACCTTCTGGGAGCATCACCACATGGAATAACTTGAAAACAATGTTCCTTGAAAAATATTTCCCAGCTTCAAGGGCGGCCAACATTAGAAAGGAAATCTGTGGTATAAGGCAAAACAATGGAGAGTCATTGTATGAATATTGGGAGCGTTTCAAAAAGCTTTGTGCAAGCTGCCCACACCATCAAATCAGTGATCAATTACTCATTCAATACTTTTATGAAGGACTCTTTCCAATGGATAGAAGCATGATTGATGCCGCAAGCGGTGGTGCTTTAGTTGACAAGACACCGGACGCTGCGAGAACTCTAATTGCAAACATGGCTGCAAATTCTCAACAGTTTGGCAATAGACTTGGCCAACCGTCGAAGCAAGTGAATGAGGTAAATATTTCTTCTCTCGAACAACAAATTTCTGGTTTAACTACTCTTGTTCGTCAATTAGCTGTCGGCAATATGCAAACTGTGAAAGCATGTGGAATTTGCTCGGTAGTTGGGCACCAAACTGATGCCTGCCCAACTCTTCAAGAAGAACCTATTGAACAAGTCAACATGGCTGGAGGTTTTCCTGGACAACCTCAAGGTAAGTATGATCCATTTTCTAATAAATATAATCCTGGATGGAGGGATCACCCGAACCTTAACTATGGGAACTCACAAGGGAACCAGTTTGTTCCGAATCGTTCCAACTTTCAAACATATAGACAACAATTTCCTTCCAGCCACCAACCAGCCCAAAGCTCTAGCTCAGGTATGAATCTAGAAGATATTGTTAAATCTCTTGCTACTAACACTTTGCAGTTTCAACAAGAAACACAACTATTCCAACAAGAGACAAGAGCTAGTATTCAAGAAACAAAGGCTAGTATTCAAAACTTGGAAAGACAAATGGGTCAACTAGCAACTACGGTAAGTCGGTTGGAAGCACAGAGTTCTGGCAAATTACCCTCTCAAACGATCGTTAATCCTAAAGAGAATGTAAGTGCAATTACTGTGAGAAGTATGTCGCTGGAAAAGAATGTCGATCTAAACAAGGGAATAAGTGCAGGTATCATTGTCAATAATAAAGAGACATCCCAAGGTAAGCTTTCTTCTTTTTCTGATTATGAACCAGTACCCCCTTTTCCTCAAGCTCTTTTAGAACCAATAAGAGGAAACTCAAATAATGATTTAATGAGACATTTCGTGAATGTGAGGCTAATAAACCATTTTTAGATTCTATGAAAAAGGTACCTCGCTATGCAAACTTTCTTAAAGAGTTATGCACTTTGAAAAAGAAACCAAATAAAGGAGTTGAAGAAGTGAAAGTGCAAGAGAATGTCTCTATGGCTAGTCAAGGCAATCTTCCTGAAAAGTGCAAAGACCCAGGTATGTTTACTATTCCGTGCATGATAAGTGGTGTTAAACTTGAAAATGCTATGTTAGATTTAGGAGCTTCTATTAATGTTATGCCATATCCTGTGTATGCTTCTTTAAATCTTGGACCCCTGAATAAATCTAGTATAGTAATTCAATTGGCTGATGGATCTACTACATATCCTAGGGGTGTGGTTGAGGATTTGCTTGTTAAAGTTAATAACTTGGTTTTTCCTGCTGATTTTTATGTCCTTGATATGGAAAATAATAATCAAATTTCTCATATTTTGTTAGGAAGACCATTTTTAAAAACCGCAAAAACGAAAATTGATATTCATAGTGGCATGCTTACAATGGAGTCTAATGGTAAATTTGTGAACTTTAATATTTATGATACCATGAAATCTCTTAGTGATGATAATTTTGCAATTTTTGTTGATTCCTTGAAACTTGTTAAATTTAATGTAATTGCTTCTATTGAAAATAAAGAAGAACCAAATAATAAATCATCTTTGAGTCCTAATCTGCATGAAGGGACTGTTTCTTTGAATACTCATAATCATCGAAGGTACTCAAAAAGACGATGGAAATTTAAAGATATATCATAAGTCGAGCCAACGACGATAAACAAAGGCGCTGCTTGGGAGGCAACCTAAGGTGTGTTTGTTCCATTTTTATTTTATTTTATTTTATTTTATTCCCTATTCTCATTCAATAACCTTTTTTCTGCATGTTTTTATTCAACATTGGGGACAATGTTGATAATAAGTGTGGGGGAGGAGATTTAGTTTTATTATTTGTTTACTTAATTTAGTTTTATTATTTGTTTGCTTATGTCAAAATTTTTTTTTATTATTATTTGTTTTCTTATTTCATAATTTTCAAAAAATATTTTACTAATATTTTATGCAAAATAAGTATTATTTTGAAAAAAAAAAAATTTGTCCCTTCTTGGAATTCATGACATGATTGAATAAATAGTTTGCCAAGTTGTGATTAGTTTGTTAACATCTCTTGTTTGATATGTAGTGGCTATATTAAGTAAGCAATAAACCTGTGAGTATTTTGAGCCATTGACCGACACTTCGGTCTTATTTTCTTTCTATTGTGCGCTTTCTTCCATAATTTTGTTTCTCTAGAACTTGCCTTGGTTCTCTTTTAAAGCTAATTAGACAATGCATGATTCAAGTGTGATTAAGGCCATTATTTGATTTTGAGCCTCACTAGCCAAATAACCGGTTTGTCCTATGATTTATCATTCCATTGTTAACCACTTTGAGCTTTATGACCATTCTTTTCTTTATTTTGAACCACATTACAAGCCTTTTATATCTAAAAATAAAGCCTTCACCCAGCTGAATAACTAGTTGAGCAAATTTTGGATTATTCTTGTAATCTACGTGAGTTTGTGAAGAATAAGTGTGGACGAGACCATTTGTTTTGAGAGTGAGGCGGGTTGTATCTTCATTGCCAATTTGTCGTTAGTCATCTAAGAGAAAATGAAGGCAGTTCATCATTTAAAAAAAAAAGTATGGAAAATTGAAAAAAATGAAATGGAAAAATGGAGAATATACGTTTGAAAAAGAAAAATATTGCTGAAAATTTATGAGAAAATGAAAAAGAATCAGCAATTGATTTTGAGTTGAAGTTACTTCTAAATAAATGAAGTAAGGGGAAATTCTGGTAATACTGAGTAAGCATTCTGTACCTCAATGGGATGTGTTTTTTGATTGGAAATTGAGGGTGTTGGATTACTTGTATTTATTTGTTCCTCTAGTTTGAAGCTTTTGTTTAAGCTAATTTCCTAAAAATTCCCTACCTTAACCCTAGCCCCATTACAACCTGTGAAAAGTCCTTATGATTTGTGTCATGCATGACTCTTGTAGTGGTGATTGAGAAGATATGCAAGCCTATGGTAGATCAATTTTATAGGAATGAACTTGAGTGAAATCTATACCCATCAAACACTTGAGTGATGAGTGATATTCCTGTGAGGGCTTACTTATTTAGTTTTCTTCATTTTCAAACAGGGTGCTAACTTATTAATTGCAGGGTGCTTCAGATTGTTGTTCATGATATGTTATGAGTTTTGGGAATTTCATTTCTATTTACTTCGCAAATAATGTTTTTGCTTGGGGACAAGCAAATGTTTTAGTGTGGGGGAATTTGATAGGCATATTTTACACTCATATTTTAGGTACATCTTTATAATATTTTTGCATTAATTATTTACTATTATATAATAATTGTCTTTTTTTAGAGTTTAATTAATTAATTAGTTTTTATAATAGTAATTATCCTTTTCTCCCTAATAATAATAATAATAATAATAATAATAATAATAATAATAATAATAATAATCCTAATTCTATGACATGATGACCACCGCTCAAATCATATAAAATGACAAAAACAAAACAAATAAAACCTTGTTTCTTTCTTCTTTTATTCGTACAGGATGAACGAAAGAAGCGAAGAAAATTTCGTCAATTGCATCCTATTCCGACGGCATCAATACAAAATGGTCGAAGGAGTATGTTGTGCGGCACAAAAGTAGGAAATGGGTGGTGAAGGTTCATTTGAGTTTATTTTTAGAATGCTATAAATAGTAGGAGTTTCCTATTGTAAAATGTTCATTCTTCCCCTCTCGATTATTCTGTAAAGTTGTTTTCAATGTCCATTCATTGCTAATTTCTTTAGCTTGGTTTAGTGAATTGAAGCCCCGGAATTGATTATGCTGTAAGATTATTTATTTATTTTTATTATATAATTTTTATGCATTTGGGTATTAAATATTCTTCTAAGTTATTTGAATAGTTGTATCATTTAATTGCTAGGGAGGCCTACTAGTTATTTACTTGATATAATTATTTGCTATATTAGATAATGTTGTGCTACAAATTATTCTAATATTCAGTAGCAACTGGGTTAATTATTGACGGCTTAGTGATAATTGGACTCGGGTAGAATATTTTCCTAAATTAAATGCAACCGCTTGTGCTTGTGTTATTTAGTTTGTCGGTTTTCCTAGTTCCTATTGCTGCTATTAAATTAAATCTATAGCGCTTGTCTTAGGTTATTTAGTAGTTAGGGGTAATTAAACTGCGTGTGCTTTAGTTACCTACAACTAAGGGAAAACGGAAATGAAATAATTTCACGACAAATATTCAATTGCATATAATTACTTTATTAATCAATGATCAGTGTTGAATTCCAGTGGTGGATCTTACTAACCAAGGTCTCCTATTATAAGTGTTTCAATATATTATTTTCATCGCTTTATTCGTTCTATTAAATTACTTGTTTATTTAAATTCTCTTTTATTTTATCTTTACTCTCGATATATACCAAACCCCCCCCCCCCCCCCATTATTTCTTTGAGTACAAAAGTTAAACTAGTTACTCCTCGTGGGATCGATCCTTACTCCCGCTACTACGTTTGTAAGGTTTTAATTTGGGAGCCTACGACAGCTCACCAACAACACAACTTTAAGGTTGACTAGTCAAATACTAGTCCTTGAGTATTAAAAATCAGGATTTTAGGAATTAATTCCTCAAATAAAATAGTATTAATTACTCAATTAATCCATGGATTGAATGTGGATTTTTGGGGTGTCACATACAAATTTAAAAATATAGTTTTAATTGTAGTATTTCAAGGAGCCCAAGGCTCCATTTATAAAGGAGCCATGGGCTCTACTTTTGGTTGCCTATCCAATATGGGAACATCAAATGGACAACTTTCCTTGCAAGAGGGCCATTGAGCTCCTCTTATCCTTCCCAATGTTTTTGATGTGGGACCATTTTGTTTTGTTCTGTGTTGTTTTGTTTTGTTTTGTATAATAATAACTAGTTACCACATGTGCATTGTGCGAATAGTACAATGTTCAATATGTATTTTTAAATTTGTGTTTCAGAATTTATCAAAGTATCATTCGATATCCTGACGTATATCAATGAAAGATTATCAAATTTTACATAAAAGTAAATATTTTAAGAATGCATTGTTGGAAAATCCCAAAATGAGCTTGGTAAAGCTTGACTTGTGTGCGCCGGCACCTGGGTGCACGGATTTCGTCCAGAAGAGTGGTTGGCCTTGCGGACTAAGTTATGCCAACTTTTCGGAAATATTTTCCAACGAGTTTCCTTCCAGAGTGAAACGCACCTTCCGGAAAGTCCTTTATCTTCCAGAGTGGAATGCATCCTTTCGGAAAGTCCTTTATCTTCCGAAATCGAAGGCATCTTCCGAAGTGGAACGCATTTTCCGACAGAGCAACCTTTTGAAGTCACCTGTATCGTTTGGATGATTAATTCAGATGTTACGGAATTAATTCCAATTCTTGAATTTCGAATTATTTCTCAGGTACTGACCTGCTCTTACTGTTGTTACAAAGATAATTTAATATTAGTTTTAATGCCATGAATTAAATGCTATTTAATCGTCACTCCTATATAAGTTGATGCTAGAGCAGGAGATTTTGATACAAAAAAAAAAATCATTCTATTTTCTCTCTCGAAACCGTGCTCTTCCTTCTTTCTTGCCATCTGTGTTCATTCCATTGTTTGAGTGCTCAAACTTGGAACCGTAATATGTTTTATCTTGGAAAACCTAGGTCGTACCACTCCTAGCACCTTTCGAAAATGGCAAATAAGATTTTAAGAAAAGAGTGTTTCGCTCCACTCGTACTAACCACCTACCTTTTCATCATTTCATCCCTGTGGTTGGAAGCTCGTCTTCGATCTTTTGTGTCTTATCAGTTATCAAGTAAGTGCTAATTATGTTTTAAACAATAAGTCACTTGTTTATATATATATATATATATATATATATATATATATATATATATATATATATATATATATATATATGTGTGTGTGTGTGTGTGTGTGTGTGTGTGTGTGTGTGTGTGTGTGTGTGTGTGTGTGTGTGTGTGTGTGTGTGTGTGTGTGTGTGTGCGTGTGCGTGTGTGTGTGTACATATGTTTTGTGGTGTATTTTTCTAACGTTGATGGTGCATATTTGTTGAACTATTGGTGTTGCCGCACCAGAAATCGCCTATATATATATATATATATATATATATATATATATATATATATATATATATATATATATATATATATATATATATATATATATATATTCTGTGAAAAGAGACTTGTTCATTTCTTAAATGCATAACTATGACATGTGGCATTTTCATAGAATTAACTGGTGCAATAGCAGTTTTAGAGCGAAACACCCTCACTGGATAGAACTCAAGAATAATTTTTGCAACACAAAACCCTATTAATTGGCATGATCCATGCTTCCTTTTGTTGCCACTTCCGCGAGAAATGAATTCTTGATTTAATCTATTCCCCTAGTATGCTTCACTGCAATTTTAGTGCCTTGGTGCAGTGCACCTTCAAAAACAGAACCAAATCCTCCTTCCCAAAAAAAACATTGATAATAGGGATAGTTTCTCATATGTGTTGAATATATATTGTAAATTAGGTGTATCATTTCATGAATGCTTAATGCGTGATTCCAATTAATTGACAAAAGTTCGTGTTAAATTTTTTATTTTACCTTTTTAATACACTCTAACATATTTATAGTATATGTTTAACAATTTTGTCAATTTTGATTGGGATGTGTTTAATTTTGATTGGAATGGGGTTTGAACCTGAGAGCTTCCTTATAAAAATCAATGCGTAAGTTAGGAATAATAAATACTTAACAAAATATTTCTTTAATAAAGTTTACACCGATGAAATTCAATGGTATTTAAGAAAAGTAAGTGATGTAATAGGGGGCAAAGTAGGAAAAAAAATATACTAAAATCTAAATAATAGGAACCATTCATTTCAACAAATAATTACACCAACATTTTTTAGTTCTCGTTAGGGGTCTAACTTTATTGTGTAACACCCCCTGTTACGACCTCCATATCCGGACTAATCGTGGAATTTACTCCGTTAACAGATAATTAAAAAAGATTTAATAAGACTAGAATTCCCACTAATTAATTAAGTATGATCCACAATGGATCATGGACCCTTATCCTTAATCAAGTCTTTAATTCTGTTAGGAATAGGGAAAGTGAGACCTTACTATTCAGATTCTAGTTAGGACTCCTGAATCTATATATAGGGGATTAGGAAGCATTTAGAAACCCTACCACAATTAACTCTACCACGCGAGACATTCCCCGAGGAAACCTAGTAAAGGAATTCCCCACCGCCGAACACTAGGAAGATCGATTGGAGGAAAATCTTAGAGAAGAGCCTCAGTAGCCAAGGATATTGACTAGGACTAAGAGGTAACCCATGTCTTACAAAACCTATTTTCCTTGCTATTGTTTATTGATTGGCTCTGATTGAATGATTGATTGTGTGATTTTGTATGTATATCTTGTTAGAGCTTGTCTTTAGGTTTATACGGTGAATTCTTGTTATTCTTGATGGCCCTGTGTGGTTATTGATATGATCTTTTATTTAATCATGTCTAGAGCTTGCCCCTAGGGTTTACATCGTAAATCTCGTGTTGTGATGTTCTTGGTGTTCTTGGATGGGTTTATGCATGCTCGGGCGTTGATTCTAGTCTAGGACTTGTCTTTAGGACTTTGCATATAGATTTCTTGATGTTCTTGCGGCTCCGGATGCTCCTGAACCCTTATGTGATTGATGTCGAGTGTTGGCATGTTTAGGAATCGTGTTAGAACGTAATTGGAATGATTCTTGGTTTAATCTTCGTTAATTAAATCTGTGATATTGTTGTTGCGTGTCAGAATGTGTTTGGACATGGTTTTGGGTTCCACGAACGAACCCTGAACCGGTCTTTGTACCCTCGTACCAGTGGGGGGAGTCCCCACCACCTACCCGCTGCCCAAGCTGCGCTTGCCCGCCGGGCACCCGCTGGAACAGTGTCACCGCCGGCAGGTGGTCCGCCACCCACCGCCCACCCGCTGGAATGGCGGGGTATGGTGGGGTGTTTTTTCCCCTTTGATGTTTCCCCGTGCCCCGATGTGTCCCGTTGTACCCGGTTTGACATGTATGAGTCTCGTTTGATGTTTTGAATACCGTTATAAGAATTTATGTGTAGTACGTATCGTTGCTATTATGTCTTGAATGCCATTGATTGATTATGTGTTGATTGATTGAATGATGATGGTATTGTGATCATTGGGCAATGATCGATGTGACTAATGATGATTAGATTGTGATTGGTGGAGATGAATTGTTGGCGGAAAGCACAACGAGTGCTTGGTTATCGTGCTAAAGGAACGAACCACCCCTTAGACTTGATGGCTAAAGGCTTGGGTCAGGGTATAGGCGTCATGGTGTCATGTTAGAGCTATATGAGTTGACCCCTTGGTATTGTTGCTAGAGGCACGGACCATGCGAATCACACTTTGGTGCTACCATGTTGGTGGACTTGTTGGTGGTTACGGAGTGGAGCATGTAGTTGCTCTGGAGGAATAAGGAAGGATGTATAAGGGTAGCCTGGAGGTACAGGTTGGAACTGAAATAAGGATGGAGTGGAGTGAAAAGGTTGAAACTTGGTATAAGGTTGGAAGATGTGTTGTGTGCTTTGATGATTACTTGTTAGTTGATTGTCTTTGAATCCCATTGTTGTCTCTATTTGTTATTTATGAGCTTACTTTTCTATTATGTCTTGCCTTGTGTTCTTAGGATGCATGTTAGTCTTTATGATTGTTCTATAATATCAAGCCTGTTGTTATGTCTCGAGTCTTGATCTTGGTTTAAAGCTAGAGTTGCTTAGGTTATATATGTATTCTGGTTTCAAAATGATTTCCTTGTATCAACCTATATTGTACTCAACGCGTTGGAGTGGGTTACCAGCATTATTCGTTGACGGTTGCTACGATGTGTTTTTCAGGTAATGAGCATTAGCTGAGGAGCGCGCTAGATGGACTTGTTGTCTTAGTTTAGTTAGTCCTAGCCTTTGTGGTTGGCCTGCGTGCCATGGATTGTAACTGACCGTTGACCGGTGGATTTTACTTGTTTGGATAGTCTTAGCCTGTGCACCTAGGTTCTCAAACCTAGGTGTTGCATAACACCCCGATTCACCTGGATAGTCTACGCTATGTTTGGGTTATTATTACTCTTCTGCCTTATTTTATAAGTCTTTAAATGCTTTTAAAATTAGGGGTCTTACAGTTGGTATCAGAGCCTAAGTTCGACCCTAGGATGATGCCCCTAAGATAGGACTGTAGGACATTAAGTTCGAACACTAAGTATTTAAGTAAATAGGATCTAGGAAGTTTAGGACACGCGGTGAGGCTGTGAGTTTATCTAACATTATCTGCTTAACTTCTCCTTAATCTATTTGGTGCTTAGCTTGAAAATTCCCCATAAATTATAGCATCAAGGTAGAGATGCGAATCCCTAATTTACTATTACGATCGACATTGATCATGTAGACACTGGAATGACGCCAACAAGGAGTCAGTCAAGAACCCCTGACCCTTCTACCCAAGATTCGTCAGCCCAGAACCTACAACAGTTGACTCGAGTCACCCAGACGCTGAGCAATGCCATCCTCCATAACAACAACCGACCACCACCCAACGGGAACCCAGACGTGGCTCACCAAGTTTCGAGCCATCGCCCACCCATCTTTGCAGGGGAAGAAGATCCCACGATCCTTGAAGAATAGATCCGAACATTCGACAAGATCTTCGAGGTAGTGGAATGCCCGGAAGGACGCCGTGCGGAACTAGCCTCGTCTTACTTCGGACATGAGGCTAATCTTTGGTGGGTTCACGAGGGACCTGCCTGTAGGCAAGAATCGGGATTCAACTAGGAAACCCTGAAGGCACGGTTACAGGGACGGTTCTAACCCGCACATGTGAGGGCGGCCGTGTACGAAGAATTCCTCGACCTGAAACAGGGAATGACTACAGTGATGGAATACCACAAATGATTCATCGAGCTAGCTCGTTTCGCGCCTGAATTAGTGCCCACAGAAGCGACTAAAATAGAGAAATTTGTGGCGGGCCTCAACTTCGAAACCTGGAAGGCTCTAACCGTAAGTAAGCCCAGGACTCTCAACGAGGCTTACACCAGTGCCGTCGACCTTTACCGGATCCAACTTCTACAACAAGGAGTTCAAGAATAAATCTGGAAAAGGAATAACGGAAGTGGGGGACCAACTTTAAAAAGAACAAGGAACGACTCTAACACGAGGGCAGTTAACCCACCAAACCAAGGACCGCCTATAAGGTACAACGAAACCAACGAAAGAAAATTCCTTTGCAGAAGGTGTAATAAGGACCATAGGGGCAAGGATCGCTTTGGAAACGCCTTACGATGCTTCAACTGCGGAGGAGAAGGACACAAGGCCTTCCAGTGCACCCAACCCCCAAGTGCAAAGCCTATAGTCGCGGTCCAACAGGGGAACGCGAACAATCGAGGGAACTACGGGGCACCTGGAAAGGTGTTCGTCATCAGCCGCACCCAAGCCGACCTCGAAGCCGAAGCCGGGGTCGATACGGAAACCATAGCTCTAGTAGACGAGGACCCTACGAGTCAATTGGAGGAAAACACGGAAGAAGAATTCTGTCTAGGATAGATAGCTACGAGCCCTTGTAAACTACCCCTTCTATAGTGGGAACCCCTTACTTATTTTGATTACTTAGAATCCCCGTATTTTTAATAAAAGACCTAATGTAGCTGATAAAAATTGAACCCTGGACCTTCTATTTACAAGACCAAAACCTTGACTACTAGACCACAAGTGTTTCTTAACACTTTAAGGAGACGCAACCTTCTTAACCCGCTTCCAAATTCCTAAAACCCAAAATCCCCAAATCAAAAACCCTTCCTCCTTCTCCCACTCTTCCTCTCTCTCTTTTCCTCTCTCTCTCTCCCTCACCAATCTAGCCGACGCCACCCACCTCTAGCGACCGGCGACTGCCTAGCCACCCACCACCACTCGCCCCCCGACCACCGGACCACACCCCCACCGCGTCGTGCCCGCCGTGGACCCGCTGCCCCACCAGTCCGACTGGGTTACGGCCGAAGATCGCCCATCGAAGACCACCGGCGTCACACCACCACCTCAACCCACCCAGCTGAGCAGCGCTGCGCCACTGTCATCCTTCTAGCCGTCGTGACTCCGAGAACCACATCGGCGACGCCTCCTCGCCGTAATACACCACCGCCGATTTCGCCGGAAAAATGCCACCGAAATTTCCTCCGGAAAGTTACTGGAGAACCATCCCCTCCTCCGCAGCCACCTCCTAAAATCCTACGATACTGAAGAGACCCACCAGTGCCCGAGTCCCAGAGTGGAACAATGCCAACTACACGGTGTTGGGAGGTAAAGCACTTGAACCCGACCAATTCACTCCGGAGTTGGTTGACATGCTTAAATTTCAAGGCCTATTGGATACATACCTCGCGATAAAAGGGGATACTGTAATACCCCACTTTTCTAACTCTTAATTATCTCTCTAAACAGACTTTAACATAATCTAAGTAGCGGAAAACTAGATAAAAGTAGTGTGGGTGTCACCGCTACAACCACCACTCTTGGTGGTTGCACAGGCTAAAGGGGGAAAACTAGAATTAACGTAAAAGTCTGGCATCTAAATAAAATTACTGGAACGTAAGGGGGAAAAACATCACCCCAAATAGTCTACAACATCAAACGTCACAAGTTTAGATTCGTAACATCATCATCAATAGAAACTTAGAGTTTAGACAGCTCAAACTAAAAGACTAATCTAACTCGATCTTCTCTCATTGCTGGGCCCACCTGAAAGGGGTTTTGCAAGCAACACATAGACAAACAGGAAAAAAAACCCGTTAGCACGAAGCTAAGTATAACCACACTCAACCATGTAAAGCATTCTAGCATATACATGGAAAACATTTGATATCAATAAACTAATCTCGAAGTATCTTTAGATTATCACATACTTTCTAGATGCTCGCACCCTATAATAATCACCTGGCATGCTTATATATGTGTAAGACTGATCACGTATATTCAACAACATGTAGACTTTTCAAATAGCTTATCAAGCAATCCATGCTTACAGATCGGATCATATTTGCATATTAGGTAACAAGTGTTCACATGCAATTACACTCTTATCACATAGCTTATTAAGTAGATCTTCTACTACATCACAGTAATCATACTCAAGGATTATCTCCAGTTAGTTTTCTCATTAAACAATCTTTTACGATATTCTATTCGCATACAATCATGTATAACATTATGATCATGCTTCTCACACAATCTAGTGCAACAATATAGTCATACTCTTATGCAATCTAGTGCAACAATATACTCATGTTCTTATGCAATCTCGTGCAACAACATACTCATACTCTTATGCAATCTCGTGCAACAAAATAATCATACTCTTATGCAATCTAGTGCAACAAGATAATCATACTCCTATGAAATCTAGTGCAACAACATACTCATATTCTTATGCAATCTAGTGCAACAGTATATCATACACTCATATATAAAATAGAGTACTTTCTATGGAGGTTTCTTTGTTACTTTCTCGAGTCTCTCTTGACTCTCTTTCTTTCTATCGAGTCTATATTGACTCTCTTTCTTTCTATCGAGTCTATATTGACTCTCTTTCTTGAGTCTTTGTTAACTCTTTTTCTTTCTCTTATACTCGTAAACGGCTTAGGGTTTCACAACAGTGTGACTTACCCCATCGAGAACGGCATAACTGTCGTAGGCTCCCAAATTAAAACCTTACAAACGTAGTAGCGGGAGTAAGGATCGATCCCACGAGGAGTAACTAGTTTAACTTTTGTGCTCAAGGAAATAATGGGGGGGGGGGGGGGGGGGGTTTGGAAAATAACGAGAATAAAGATTAAGTAAAAGATAATTTAAATAAACAAGAGATTAAATAAATTGAATAAAGCAATGAAACTAATATATTGAAAGCACTTATAATAGAAAACCTTGGTTAGTAAAGATCCACCACCGGAATTTAACACTGATCATTGATTAGTAAAGTAATTAATATGCAATTGAATATTTGTCGTGAAATTATTTCATTTCCGTTTTTCCTTAGTTGTAGGTAACTAAAGCACACGCGGTTTAATTACCCCTAACTACTAAATAACCTAAGACAAGCGCTATAGATTTAATTTAATAGCAGCAATAGGAACTAGGAAAACCGACAAACTAAATAACACAAGAACAAGCGGTTGCATTTAATTTAGGAAAATATTCTACCCGAGTCCAATTATCACTAAGCTGTCAATAATTAACCCAGTTGCTACTGAATATTAGAATAATTTGTAGCACAACATTATCTAATATAGCAAATAATTATATCAAGTAAATAACTAGTAGGCCTCCCTAGAAATTAAATGATACAACTATTCAAATAACTTAGAAGAATATTTAATACCCAAATGCATAAAAATTATATAATAAAAATAAATAAATAATCTTACAGCATAATCAATTCTGGGGCTTCAATTCACTAAACCAAGCTAAAGAAATTAGCAATGAATGGACATTGATAACAACTTTACAGAATAATTGAGAGGGGAAGAATGAACTAAAGAATGAACGACTTTCAATAGCTACTGCCTATCATCTATTTATACTATTTCCAATACAGACTTCATTTATTTTCTACCGTTGAATTCCTATTTTTGCGTGGTATGTTGAAGTCTTCCGCAATTACAATGATTAATGCCGTCGGAATAGCTCTTAGAATTGATGAATTCCCCTTTACTGTTGCGCCACATGATCTGTACGAACACATAAATATTTGTTGTTAATCTTTTACTACATATTTGTTTTGTCTTCAACTTTTCATGCTAAGATTTAATTGGGCCAAAATATAATATTATGGACTTAAGCTTAAAATAAAAGTAAGGAATTGGACTAAAAATATGTTAGGTTCAAAACTTAAATTATTAACTAAATATTATTATAAAACACTTATTTAACTAGTTAATTATTAAACTCTAAAAAGATAAAATTATTATATAATAGTAAATAAATAATGCAAAAATATTATAAAGATGTACATAAAATAAGAGTGTAAAATATGCCTATCAAATTCCCCCACACTAAAACATTTGCTTGTCCCCAAGCAAAAATATTATTTGCGAAGTAAATTGAAATGAAATTCCCCAACTCATAACATATCATGAACAACAATCTGAAGCACCCTGCAATTAATAAGATAGCACCGCTGTCTGAAAATTGAGAAAACTAAATAAGTAAGCCCTCACAGGAATATTACTCATCACTCAAGTGTTTGATGGGTATAAATTTCACTCAAGTTCATTCCTATAAAATTGCTCTACCATAGGCTTGCATATCTTCTCAATCACCACTACAAGAGTCATGCATGACACAAATCATAAGGACTTTTCACAGGTTGTAATGGGGCTAGGGTTAAGGTAGGGAATATTTAGGAAAGTAGCTTAAACAAAAGCTTTCAAACTAGAGGAGCAAATAAATACAAATAATCCAAGATACTTGCTCAACACCAAGTATAGAATGCTTCCTCAGTATTACAAGAATTTCCCCTTCATTTATTTAGAAGTAACTTCAACTCAAAATCAATTGCTGATTCTTTCTCATTTTCTCATAAATTTTCAGCAATATTTTTCTTTTTCAAACATATATTCTCCATTTTTCCATTTTTTTCATTTTTTCAATTTCCATATTTTTTGGAATCATGAATTGTCTTCGTTTTCTTTTTCATAGAAGACCAGTGAAAAATCGGCAATGAAGATACAACCCACCTCATTCTCCATCATATTAACACAAGAAAGTGACCTCCCCCACACTTCTTCCTCACAACCTCACGTAGATTACACGAATAATTCAAAATTTGCTCCACTAGTTATTCAGCTAGGTGAAGGCATTACTTTAGATATAAAAGGCTTGTAATGTGGTTCAAAAAAAAAAAAAAAAAAGAAAAGAATGGCCATAAAGCTCAAAGTGGTTAACAAGGGGAAATAAATCATAGGACAAACCGGTTATTTGGCTAGTGAGGCTCAAGATCAAATAATGGCCTTAATCACACTTGAATCATGTATGGTCTAATTAGCTTTAAAAGAGAATCAAGGCAAGTTCTAGAGAAACAAAATTATGGAAGAAATCGCACAATAGAAAGAAAATAAGACCGAAGTGTCAGTCAATGGCTCAAAACACTCACAGGTTTATTGCTTACTTAATATAGCCACTACATATCAAACAGGCAATGCTAACAAATTAATCACAACTTGCCAAACTATTTATTCAATCATGTTATGAATTTCAGGAAAGGAAAATATAATTTTTTTTTTCAAAATAATACTTATTTTGCATAAAATAATAGTAAAATATTTATGAAAATTTTGAAAATTTTGACATAAGCAAACAAATAATAAAACTAAATTCCCTCCCCCACACTTATTATCAACAGTGTCCTCAATGTTGAATAAAAAAATCACAGAAAAAGGGTTATTGAATGAGAATATGGAATAAGAGAAAAAAAAATGGAACAAACACACCTTAGGTTGCCTCCTAAGCAGCGCCTTTGTTTATCGTCGTTGGCTCGACTTATGATATTTCTTTAAATTTCCATCGTCTTTTTGAGTACCTTCGATGATTATGAGTATTCAAAGAAACGATCCCTTCATGCATATTAGTACTCAAAGATGAATTATTTTTTTTTCTTCTTTTCTTTCATTAGACGCAATTTCAACAAATTTAACAAGCTTCAAAGAATCAACAAAAATTGCAAAATTATCATCACTAGGAGATTTCATGGCATCATAAATATTAAAAGTCACAAGTTTGCCATTAGACTCCATAGTAAGCATACCGCTATGAATATCAATTTTTGTTTTTGCAGTTTTTAAGAATGGCATTCCTAACAAAATATGATTATTATTTTTCATATCAAGCACATAAAAATTAGCAGGAAAAACCAAGTTATCAACTTCAACAATCAAATCCTCAATCACACCCCTAGGATATGTAGTAGATCCATCAGCCAATTGAATTATTATACTAGATTTATTCAGGGGTCCAAGATTTAAAGAAGCATAAACAGAATATGGCATGACATTAATAGAAGCTCCTAAATCTAACATAGCATTTTCAAATTTCACCCCACTTATCATGCATGGAATAGTAAACATACCTGGGTCTTTGCACTTTTCAGGAAGATTGCTTTGACTAGCCATAGAGACATTCTCTTGCACTTTCACTTCCTCAATTCTTTCATTATTTCGTTTCTTTTTCATTGTGCGTACCTCTTTTAGAAAATTTGCATAGCGAGGTACTTTTTCCATAGAATCTAAAAGTGGTTTATTAGCATCACATTCACGAAAGGTCTCATACAGATCATTATTTGAGTTTCCTCTTATTGGTTCTAAAAGAGCTTGAGGAAATGGGGGTACTGGTTCATAATCAGAAAAAGAAGAAAGCTTACCTTGGGACTTCTCTTTATTGTTGGCAATGATTCCTGCACTTATTTCCTTATTCAAATCAACATTCTTTTCCAGCGACATACTTTCAACATTAATTGCACTTACATTCTCTTTAGGATTAACAACTGTTTGAGAGGGTAGTTTGCCAGAACTCTGTGCTTCCAACCGACTTATCGTAGGTGCTAGTTGGCCCATTTGTCTTTCCAAGTTTTGAATACTAGCCTTTGTTTCTTGAATACTAGCTCTTGTCTCTTGTTGGAATAGTTGTGCTTCTTGTTGAAACTGCAAAGTGTTAGTAGCAAGAGATTTAACAATATCTTCTAGATTCATACTTGAGCTAGAGCCTTGGGTTGGTTGTTATCTTGAAGGAAATGGTTGTCTGTATTGCTGAAAATTAGAACGATTCTGAACAAACTGGTTCCCTTGTGAGTTCCCATAGCTAAGGTTTGGGTGATCCCTCCATCCAGGATTATATGTATTGGAGAACAGATCATACTTACCTTGAGGTTGTCCAGGAAAACCTCCAGCCATGTTAACTTGTTCAATAGGTTCTTCTTGAAGAGTTGGGCAGGCATCAGTTTGATGTCCAACTACCGAGCAAATTCCACATGCTTTTACAGTTTGCATATTGCTTACTGCTAATTGACGGACAAGAGTAGTTAAACCAGAAATTTGTTGTTCAAGAGCAGAAATATTTACCTCATTCACTTGCTTAGACGGTTGGGCAAGTCTATTGCCGAACTGTTGAGAATTTGCAGCCATGTTTGCAATTAGAGTTCTTGCAGCGTCTGGTGTCTTGTCAACTAAAGCACCACTGCTTGCGGCATCAATCATGCTTCTATCCATTGGAAAAAGTCCTTCATAAAAGTACTGAATGAGTAATTGATCACTAATTTGATGGTGTGGGCAGCTTGCACATAGTTTCTTGAAACGCTCCCAATATTCATACAATGACTCTCCATTGTTTTGCCTTATACCACATATTTCCTTTCTAATGTTGGCCGCCCTTGAAGCTGGGAAATATTTTTCAAGGAATGATGTCTTTAAGTTATTCCATGTGATGATGCTCCCAGAAGGTAGATAGTATAGCCAATCCTTCGCTGAATCTCTCAAAGAAAATGGGAAGGCTCTCAACTTGATTTGTTCTTCAGTAACCCCTGTGGGTTTCATACTTGAACACACCACATGGAATTCCTTCAAGTGCTTGTGAGGGTCTTCACCTGCAAGTCCATGAAAAGAAGGCAAAAGATGAATTAATCCAGATTTCAGTTCGAATTGTACATTAGCATCCAGAGCGGGAAAGGCGATGCATAAAGGTTGTTGATCTAAATTTGGAGCTCCAAGCTCTTTTAAAGTTCGATTTTGAGCCATGGGTTCTTCTTCTATATCAAAATTGGTAGAATCGATAGCCAGATCACTAAACTCCAATTTGCTCAAAGTTTGTTTCTTCCACCTGCGTACAGTTCTTTCAATTTCTGGATCGTACGGCAAGATTTTTTGATTAGCAGATCGAGTTATAGGCATAAACAAAAAGAAAATATATTGCAGCAATTATGTAAAAGTAACGAAAGAAAATGTTTTTTTTTTAAATTTTTTTGGGACAAATGAAAAAACAAATAAACAAATAAAGAAATAAATAAATAAACACAAAATAAGCTAGAAAAGCTCCCCGGCAACGGCGCCAAAATTTGGTGAGCTGTCGTAGGCTCCCAAATTAAAACCTTACAAACGTAGTAGCGGGAGTAAGGATCGATCCCACGAGGAGTAACTAGTTTAACTTTTGTGCTCAAGGAAATAATGGGGGGGGGGGGGGGGGTTTGGAAAATAACGAGAATAAAGATTAAGTAAAAGATAATTTAAATAAACAAGAGATTAAATAAATCGAATAAAGCAATGAAACTAATATATTGAAAGCACTTATAATAGAAAACCTTGGTTAGTAAAGATCCACCACCGGAATTTAACACTGATCATTGATTAGTAAAGTAATTAATATGCAATTGAATATTTGTCGTGAAATTATTTCATTTCCGTTTTCCCTTAGTTGTAGGTAACTAAAGCACACGCGGTTTAATTACCCCTAACTACTAAATAACCTAAACAAGCGTTATAGATTTAATTTAATAGCAGCAATAGGAACTAGGAAAACCGACAAACTAAATAACACAAGCACAAGCGGTTGCATTTAATTTAGGAAAATATTCTACCCGAGTCCAATTATCACTAAGCCGTCAATAATTAACCCAGTTGCTACTGAATATTAGAATAATTTGTAGCACAACATTATCTAATATAGCAAATAATTATGTCAAGTAAATAACTAGTAGGCCTCCCTAGCAATTAAATGATACAACTATTCAAATAACTTAGAAGAATATTTAATACCCAAATGCATAAAAATTATATAATAAAAATAAATAAATAATCTTACAGCATAATCAATTCCGGGGCTTCAATTCACTAGACCAAACTAAAGAAATTAGCAATGAATGGACATTGATAACAACTTTACAGAATAATCGAGAGGGGAAGAATGAACTAAAGAATGAACTAAAGAATGAACGACTTTCAATAGCTACTGCCTATCATCTATTTATACTATTTCCAATACAGACTTCATTTATTTTCTACCGTTGAATTCCTATTTTTGCGTGGTATGTTGAAGTCTTCCGCAATTACAATGATTAATGCCGTCAGAATAGCTCTTAGAATTCAATGCTTATTGCATGGACCGTGGTCCACACAACTTGTGTGGACCACAATCCTAAACGATGCCGTCTCTTCTTTAAAAAGAGACGGCGACGTTAACGTCATCCTAAACGAAGCAGTTTCATCGAGAAGCAGCAACAATCCTAAACGAAAACCGACCTGTGTTCAGAGCTTCGCCGCTTCGTGCCTTCGTCCTCTCCACTGCGATTCGTCCTCTTGAAACGAAGGAAAGCTTCATTCCTGCAGATTCATAGGGTATTCTTTCTTATTAGAGCTTCAAATACATGAATATACATTTTTTTCTACCTAGGGTTTATACGCCGCTTCGTCCTCTCCACTGCGCCTTGTCATCTCCATTGCGCTTCGTCGTTTACACTACTGAAACGAGAGAAAACCTTCATTGCTGCACAGATTCCTAAGGTATTATTCTTACTAAACACACACCCACCCCTATTAGAGCTTCAAACAACATGAATGTACATTATTTTCTACTTAGGGTTTATACCTTCATAGTGGTTTCTACCTAGGGTTTTTGTTGCATTTTGTAGATTCATTTTTCTGTGATTTATTGTTGTACACTGTACTTTTCTGCATTTTGGTTGATTTTTAATGGCAAAAATTATGAAAGTTATGAGCATAGTTACTACATTGCATTGCATTTTGGCTGCCCCTGTCATCCCTGTTACCAGAGTGAATCATTTGAAGGATTTGGGTAGGCATAGAGTTCAATTATTTAAGCTTTCCCTTCTTGCTATTTTCATACCAAAGTTGCATGATATGTGATAATGTGTTATTTAAATTATTATAGAATGAAGTATTTTTAGTTCTTTATGTGCTGTAATTCTGGAATGGATTAATAGAATTTATAATTAAGTTCAAATAGTGTTTGGATTAAGAGATTTTAAGAGTCCTTGCATTTGCAATCTGTTGTGAATGATCTTTTCTAATGGCATAATTAGAGTCTAAGTGTGAGCATATATCCATTAATGTGCAATCCAACTATCAGCTTAGGCTTTTAGTTGAGATGGAACACATGCTTTAATTTGGTATCAGAGCCAGACTAAAGGTCATGGGTTCGAATCTCAACGCCACTCGTAAGCGACTACGGTTTACCAGTCCACGTGTTGGTTGGAATCCACCGTACACGTGAGGGGGCGTGTGAGCATATATCCATTAATGTGTATCCAACTATCAGCTTAGGCAGTTGAGATGGAGCACATGCTTTAATTCTAAGGTCCTAATTTGATTTTTGCATTCAGTATTCGATTCTGTTGCTTTGGTTGTAACACAATTTTTAGATACTACTTCTAAGGTCTTACCTTTTTTTTCTTCTTTTTTTTTTTTAAAGAAAATGAATTTGCTGGTGAGTTGTTTTGTATGTGTTAAGTGTTCCTATAATCAGCTTCTATTTTTTGGGTGTTATCAATTTTCTAGGATGTTAGGCTGTTAGTATACCTCTCATTTACTCTTTAAGGCTTTAATTTGGTTTTTTTTTTTGGTTTTTGTTGCTTAATATAATATTTTCTTTATTGTGTTCTGTGTTCATTGTTGTCAATTCTGAGTTGAAATAATATAGTGGATAATTAAGATGTTTCTCTTTAAGAATATAACTTTAGACAGAATGTTGAACTTCAATTATGAGTTCTGACTTTGTATCTTTGTAGTCCACTGAAAGGCCTAGGTCATCTATTCAGTTCTTTTGTCATAATTTGCTGA
Organism: Ipomoea nil; assembly: GCF_001879475.1. NCBI lineage: Eukaryota > Viridiplantae > Streptophyta > Magnoliopsida > Solanales > Convolvulaceae > Ipomoea > Ipomoea nil. Next base: position 2,880,633 of record NW_017619623.1, on the reverse strand, counting down.
AAATGTACATTATTTTTGTTCTTAGTGTACATTATTTTTGTCCCTAGTGTACATTATTTTATATTGTTGGTGGTTAAGTGCATCAGAATAAAATTTCATTCAATCTGAAAATGTACATTATTTTTGTCCTTAGTGACATTATTTTTTCCCATAGTATACATTATTTTATAGTGTTGGTGTTCACGTGCATCAGAATGAAAATTTCATTCAACAAAGTAAATGTACATTATTTTTGTACTGAGTGTACATTATTTTTGCCCCTAGTGTACATTATTTTACAGTGTTGGTGTTTAAGTGCATCAGAATGAAGAAAATTTCATTCAATCTGAAAATGTATATTATTTTTGCCCGTAATTTATATTATTTCCTTATTAAGAATTGACATATATATTAACTTCTATTTGTTTCTGAATATATGTGCAGGCCATTTTCCGAAGATCTTCATGCATATTACTGCTGCCAATCCATGATAACAAAGAGGAAGTTCTTAAGAAAGCAAGAGAAATTTATGTTTCAAAATGACATTGAATGTTCACTGTTGGTACTTGAAAGGCAATTATTTAGTTTTGAGTAAGACAAATGTGTAGTTTTGAGTAGTTTGATTGTTGGTTTATTGAAAAAATGTTGAAGTGACAAATAATGTTTAGCAAATTTGAGTACGTTGCTATAGCTGGGGGAATATTAATTTTTGGTTCATTGATTTTTTTACTTTTTTTTAACAAGGTTGACAGGTGCATTATGCAGTGACAAAATGATGTAAAGTTTGTCAAACATTGATTGGTTATTATGCTGTAAATTACAAGCTTAACAGTTGCAATGTTTTAATGTCATTAATCATATTATATTTTGTTTATCTAAATTTTCATTCTGATGCACTTAAACACAAACACTGTAAAATAATGTACAGTAGGGTAAAAAATAATGTACACTAAGGTAAAAAATAATGTACATTTTCATATTGAATGAAATTCTCATTCTGATGCACTTAAATACCAACACTGTAAAATATTGTACACTAGGGGCAAAAATAATGTACAACAAGGACAAAAATAATGTACATTTCCAGATTGAATAAAATTTTCATTCTGATACACTTAAACACCAACACTGTAAAATAGTTGACACTAGGGGCAACAATAATGTACACTAAGGACAAAAATAATGTACATTTCTAGATTAAATGAAATTTTCATTCTGATGCACTTAAACACCAACACTATAAAATAATGTACAGTAGGAGAAAAAAATAATGTACACTAAGTACAAAAATAATGTACAGTTTCAGATGGAGTGAAATTTTCATTCTGATTCATTTAAACACCAACACTGTAAAATAGTGTACACTAGAGGTAAAAATAATGTACACTAAAGACAAAAATAATGTACATTTTCAGCAAATTATAGCAAAAGAACTACATAGATGGCCTAGGCCTTTCAGTGGACTACTAATTGCACCAACTGGTTGTATTCAAACTCAATAATCAACTCACCAACCAATTTTATACATAAAGAACATAATATTTTAGAATAAAGTGCATCACTCCAAAACAACAAACATGGAATTTTAAATCAAGTCTATATCCTACAAAATTCTATTACAACTACAGTCAATTATCATTTGAAATATTTTGAGATCCAGACCTAACACAAACCAACTTTGAACTACTACTACCACTTGAATAAACAAGATATCCACTACCAACAATCTAAGAAACAACCTGTTGAACTGCAGCCATTGTGTTTGATTCAATTGTCTTGCTATAATTCATTCGAGCTCTAGCTTGATTATGCTTCTTTTGCGATGTACTAACCAACCTTCGGTTACAATCTCCTTTCACACCTCTACGTACAAGATTCTGTATTACACCACTTGGTAAGGGTGTTTCAAATTCTTCTAAATTAATAGGACCAACCTCAACTTCAATCATTCTTCTAAAATCATAAAATCTGCCTCACAAACTTGACGAACTTTGCAGTTATCTTGACTTCAAATAATTAATTAATCTTTGGAACTTCTTACCCATTTGTATAACCCAAATTGAAGATGCAACCGTAAACATATTTGAACCGGGAGAAATATCCATGATCCTATCTTCAACAACTCTTTTTGTCCACCTTCAACATATATATTGGTTAGGTATTGTTCCAACACAGTTAATGTTGAGAATACGTAGACAATGTGAGTATAAGATTCCCATCTCAGATAGAAATTTTCAGATTGAATGAAATTTTCATTCTGATACACTTAAACACCAACACTGTAAAATAATGTATGCTATGGGCAAAAATAGTTCATTGTAACATAAGATAAACACAAAAAGAAAAAAGAAAAAAGAAAAAAGAATACAATACTAATCATTGCAACATGATCATTTGATACACAACTATCAATAATTAAAATAATACTAAAAAACTGGAATAGACGAACTTTCATCAATAACATTTGAAGAACTTGCAAGGACTAGGTAAGTGAGCTCCCATCAATTGCGTCCCTAGAAGTGACATCAACTGAAAGGTAATGGAAATTATGCATGAAAATAATGTACATTATACATTAAAATAATGTACATTATGAACACATATAATGTACACTATGCAAACGACTAAACAAACCCTAATCACAACACATTCACTGCAATACACGAATCACAAACATGAATTTGCATGACTAAGAACAACACCAATTGGATAAATCGAATCAACATCAACCAAAACATTCAAATCACTTACAATACATAAAAAAATATACATAATAAATTGAAAAGACATGAAAAATGAAACATAAAATGTATAAAAATAGTGCAAAAACCTGTAATATTATCCTCAAAATCATTCGCATCGTCTGTTCTGTTGTTCATATCACCAATATTATCCATGATTAAAGATGAATATTCAATCACAGACCACGACGAAGAAGCAAATCGCGAGAGGAATGAAAACCACAGGAAAATCGAAAAATCAAATCTATAGAGAAAGGGGAACCGTAGCAAAATTGAAGGAAAGAAATCGAAGGAAATCACGAAGAAAATCGAGAGAGAAACGCAACAAAAAGGGAAATCGCCGGAGAAGAAAGGAAAAATGACAAACGAAGTGACTAACGGCGTTAAGCGAATAGCAGCGAATTTTTTTTTTTAATATGGAAACACGACGTCGTTTTGTGGCTTGGTCCACACAATAATTTGCCCTTAGAATTGATGAATTCCCCTTTACTGTTGCGCCACATGATCTGTACGAACACATAAATATTTGTTGTTAATCTTTTACTACATATTTGTTTTGTCTTCAACTTTTCATGCTAAGATTTAATTGGGCCAAAATATAATATTATGGACTTAAGCTTAAAATAAAAGTAAGGAATTGGACTAAAAATATGTTAGGTTCAAAACTTAAATTATTAACTAAATATTATTATAAAACACTTATTTAACTAGTTAATTATTAAACTCTAAAAAGATAAAATTATTATATAATAGTAAATAAATAATGCAAAAATATTATAAAGATGTACATAAAATAAGAGTGTAAAATATGCCTATCAATAATTCTGACCCAATATCTCATACCGTCTACGGAACCAATCTTGTGGTTCAAACTCTTTGGAATCAGGTATCGAACTATTAGTGTGCACACCCCCTGACCAGGATTCCAAGCCCGGCGGAAGTTTCCAACCTCGTAACGTGGGAATATACCGCGTTACATATACTGGGACCGCAATGTCCATAATCATCTCCCGAGAGGAACATAGTCCAAACGGTATCCTCCAAAACCTCACCGATATAAATATTACATAAATATATCTCTCATGCATCAATATCATGCATGCAACAATTATAGTACTTCTCAATGCTTCAAAGAATGATATACTACATGCTCATGGTTTTTGAAAGTATTCTTGGACTCACGTTGCTCCCTTATGCATTTTCGAAATATGACTCATGTGAAATGTCAAAATGCTCTATAACATGCTTCTAAATCATGTATAAACTAACATGAAGTATTCAAGGATATATCATCATGCTTGGTTTGCAAAAATAGCAATTTCTACACATTCCACTCAACAAGTATGCTTCTATTCTCATGGATCAAATAATACAATTTAATCATGCTTTCGTAATAAATCCTATTCTCAAAGGATCATGCTTCCTTACTTAATAAAAACATTATTTGATCACAAAATCAACAATTTCTCAAACACAGAGAATTAGGCAAAATATGCACTGTGGAACATTTCTTCATAAAATCCTTCTTAACATACTTGTTTTTAATCCAAATTCAACCAAATCAAAGCCAAAGCGTGCGTCAAGACGATCCTGAAGAGCCGAGCCATAATGGCCCGTAACACTCGGTCCGAAACGACACGTAGCTGAGCCACAAGGGCCCGGCCACTGCACAAAACCTTCACAGTACAAACTTAGGGACCTGGGGCGGGACTCCTCATGGTCCGCCCCATGAGCCCCGTTAAAGTACCGGGACTAGGCAATGGCCCTCTCCAAGGGCCGTGCCCTAGTCCCGTGGTGGCAAGGCTCTAGCTGGCGGCCCTTCTGATGGGCCGCGGCTAGGGCCGCCACTCTAATTTGGTGCACACTGTGTTGTGCACCAGATAGACTTCTACCTGCAAAAACTTGTCCAAACACTTCCAAAACAATTCCAACAATTCACAAACACATCCTAGATCACTTCCAAACATAAACACATTAAAAACTCATAATTTCTACTCATTTCTACTCAATACTAGGCTTCATAGAGCCAAAACTAGAGAGGAATCCAAGGGGTTATACCTCTTCTTCTTGCTTGGTTTTTCAGCTCCACTTCACTCAAGGATCTCTATTTCTTTCACCACCTAAACATCTCAAACAACCACACAAGGCATAAGTCTAAAACCTTAAGAAGAGATGTTATGCAGAGAAAAAGAGAGAAGGAGGAAATGAATGGAGAATAAGCTTACTACTATGTTGTTGGCAGCCAAGGAAGAGATCAGGAGGAAATGAGGCCAACACCATTCTATTTATAAGGGTTCAAAACCCTATGTTTATACACAATGATTGGTTGAGGGCAAGGGGGTAATTCTACTAGCTAAAAAGATGAATCAGGATAATATTTTGGATGCTTTGTGGTCCACCTTGCAACATGAACCATGGGCTAAAAGTGATATTTCTTTATTACTTTGGGGTGGAAAGTGAATTTTCCCAAAAGCTAAATGGTTAAACACTTGTTCAGAATTCCCTTTTTAATTCTCCCGGTCTCACTCGGGTAAAATTCTCGATTTAAATCATGGTACGCAAAGTACCCGAAACTTTGGAATTTTCGAATGAAATTCATTTCTTTGGTGTCGAATTAACATTAAAATGGAAAAAAAATTAGTTTATTCAAACACCGATTGCTCGCAAATTTTTTTTTAATGGAGTGAAAAACTACTTTGGGATTTCTTAACACTGGATTTATAAAATGAAATTTTGGGTTGTTACAGATACGTACCCCGAGTTGGTGAAGGAATTTTATTGCCACTTGGTAGCTACCAAACGCGGGGACAAATTGGAGATCACCTCCAAAGTCCAGGGCAAGGAAATAGTACTAACCGAGACCCGTCTGACTAAGCTGCTGAAACTGACCGCCACGGGTGTGTCAGACTATGACCAAAAGGCATGTGTTAGTACCCGAGACATGGGGTATGAGGATTACCTTGGCTATTTGTTGGGAAGGGAAGACGGTTTCACTTCGGCCACGAAGCCAATTAAGAAGTTTTTAACCGTTGAGCAAAAACTGCTAGTTATGATTGTGTTAGACAGCCTGTTGCCCACTAACAACAAGAGAAAAGATGTGGGGCGCTTGGAATGCACCTTTGCCTATTTTCTTAAGCATAAGGTCAAATTCAATTTACCCGCTCTTATGTTGAAGCACATGGAGTTCTGTAAATCTAGCAATTGACTCAGTTTACCCTACGGGATGATCCTAAGTTGGATCATGGAAAAGAAACGGGTGGACATAAGCCGGACTGAAGCCAGACCCATGAGTGGGATGATTTTCAATGCTCAAAACCTCCGCTGCAACGACATCTACCATGTCGGAGAGGGACAATACATCACCCTCGAGGAAGTTTGCCGGAAACCCTCGGATGAGCAGCGAATGCTAGTGGATCAATTGGGTATCTCAAACAAGAAAATGAAGCGGGCAATGCAAGAAAGCGAGGAACAGGAGGAGCAAGAAGAAGGGAGTGAGCCAAGCCAACCGGAACCCGCGCAGGAAAGGGGAAACACGGAGGGTTGAGACGAGAGGTCCACCAACGAGCGCATCCTCGCGCAATTTATGAGGCAGAACCGGATCATGGATGAGGGATTCTCATACTTGATTCTCGCAACAAGCTCGTTGGACAGGAGAGTGGTGGCGATTGAGACCATGCTTGGTGCGCGTGGAGCTTCAAGTTCAGGAGCTGGAAACCGAGGTACACTTAAAATCTCAAACAATACATGCCCACTGCTTTGATCCCTCCCCACCCAACACTTGTTAGATAACAAACATGAGCTACATTTCCCTAATTTAAAGGCCAAACTGCATAGTACCTAGGAGCGAGAGGAGTGATCTGTGTCTGAGCTTCGGGGACGAAGCTCTTTGTAGAGGGCGGAGGTGGAATTTATTCCGTTAACATATAATATTAAAAAGGATTTAATAAGACTAGAATTCCCACTAATTAATTAAGTATGGTCCACAATGGATCATGGACCCTTATCCTTAATTAAGTCTTTAATTTGATTAGGAATAGGGAAAGTGAGACCTTACTATTCAGATTCTAGTTAGGACTCCTGCATCTCTATATAGGGGATTAGGAATCATTTAGAAGCCCTACCACAATTAACTCTACCACGCGAGACATTCCCCGAGGAAACCTAGCAAAGGAATTCCCCACCGCCGAACACTAAGAAGATCGATTGGAGGAAACCATTGTATTAAAGTAATTCCGAAATACAATAAGGTGGGCGGTCATTCCACACACCTAGGACAGAGTCTGAAATGGTCGCCTGCGCTAATGCGAGAGCTACATGGTTCCCTGACATCTTGACATGGCGAATGAGCACATTCCCAATGTCTCTAGCAATTACATTACTTTGTTTAATAATCAAACCAACATAAGATAAATCAACGCGATAGGAATTATAATTTGTGCATAAATTTTGGCAGTCAGATTCCACTATCACGTCCCGCAGTGATCGGTTCTTTAACCAAGTTAAGGCCTCCTTGATTGCCAGTGCCTCTGCTAAATATGGTATTTGCTCGCAAATTAGTCACCCGCTTTTTGCCGCCATGAAGCGTCCTCTACTGTCTCGAAGAACAGCTCCATAGCCCACTCCGCTATCCAGCACGGCGGTGTCGATGTTGCACTTGCAGAACCCTGGTGGAGGCGGTTCCCATGCCGCTGTGGGTGATTGACCTAACACTGCCCGCCGCTTATCCATAAAGTTCTTCTTCCACGCTGCCACTAGCACGTTCACCTCTTCAGTCAGCCTTTCCACACGCCATTTAACGTTGTTCCATAAGTATTCATTTCGCGCTCTCTAGAGAACCCAGAATCGAGCTGCCACCGTTAGTGCATGCAACTGATCCGGATCCCACAAGAGCACTTCCATGAAAGCAGCGAATGAACGGCCGCCTAGAACATCATCCTTCTGCCATAGCTGGCTCGCGATCAGATACTCACAGAGAACGTGAGTTAGGGTTTCCGTGTTCGATGTGCACAACGGACAACCACCCCCAAGCCAGACCCCCTTAGTTTTCAGAGTTTCACGTACCGGTAAGAGGTTGCGGATACACCACCAAAGGAAATTATGTATCTTTGGCGGTACTTGCATCATCCATAAGCTCTTCCACTCACTAAAATCGTGGCTCGTGTTCTGCAGTAGGAGCCTGCGTGTGCGCATATGATAACCTTGTTGAACAGTGTATCAGCCCTTGACAATACCTTTCCAGCACCAAGAGTCCCTATACGCCGAGGAAATAGGCGTACGAAGGATCTTAGCGATATCTTGTGCGATAAAGATCTCCCGTAACATCTCCTCATCCCAAGTACCCTCATGAGTAAATAATTGGCACACCTTAGCATCTCGTAATTGTTCGACACAAGCAGTCAGTAGTGCTAGTTCAATCTCGTGCGCAAGCCACGGGTTACCCCATATAAGCGTGTCTGTCCCATCCCTAATTCGCTGCATCACCCCCTCACGTAGCATGTCCTATCCAGCTAGGATACTCCACCATATGTAGCGTGGATTATGTCCAAGGGAAGCGTTCAATAAACATACATTTGGGAAGTATCTGGCCTTCAATGTCCTAGCAACCAATGATTGAGGGTTAACCAGAATGTGCCACCCCTGTTTAGCCAGCAAGGCAAGATTGAAATCATGTAGTCTTTAAACCCCAGTCCCCCACAATTCTTCGGGACAGCCAAACGAGACCAGTTCATCCAGTGTAGTCCTTTGCTGCCTGAACTCCCACTGGCCCACCAGTAGCGATTCATGATTTTTTCAATAGAATCACACACACCAATGGGAATGAGAAAAACGGACATAGAAAAAATGGGCATTGCTTGGGCCACGCTCTTTAGTAACACTTTTTTACCAGCTCGACTTAAAAGTTTCTTCTGCCACATGTTGACCCGGTCCCGCACTTTCTGCTCAATATACCGGAACAAAGCAGACTTGTTCCGACCAAAAAAAGGTGGTTAATCCCAGGTACTTGCCAAAGTCCCCGGTTTGACGAACCCCAAACACACCTGCTACATGTGTACCCATTTGATCCCCCGTGTTGCCACTGAACATAATATTCGATTTTTTCAAAATTCACTAACTAACCTGTGTATATTGGCCATTATATATTAGTGCCTTAATTAAGTGGTGCAAGTTGACTAGGTTTATTAAGTGGTTTGGTTGGACTGAATAACTAGAAGTTGTTAGTTAACCAGACTTTGTGCCTAATATAATCCTGGATTGATGTGATACAGGATGATTGATGTTAGCACATTCAGTTACGGTACTCATACTGCTCAGTAGACACCAATACACCATCTAGGGTTATGAGTCAGGTATGAGGCAAAACATGGCTAACGGACTACCGTTAAGAGGCAACACAACATGAACATCAACTATGGCTGGAGATACACGGCTATCGCTTCCGCTCATACGAGGTCAGATCACTCGTATAATATTGTTCAGTATAGTTAGGTTATTTTAGATCTAACATTTAGTATCAGAGCCTTTATAATCTCTGCCTGGTTGATTGTTTTGCCTAAAAACAATATTTATTTTTCATATACATCAAGATTTTGTATATGATTTTTGTACTGCTGAAATTTTTAGCGTTAAGCATGATTTTAATTTCCTTTTGATTCTGAAATTATTTGATGTGATTATTCTTACCATTGATCACATTTTGACAAGATTTATTTATTTATTCAGATTCCGTCCTTTTTGCGTCGTTTTTTTTTTATACCTCCGATCACCGTTGACGCGACCATTGAGTCGTGTGTGGATGGTGTCGCGATTTGGCAATCACGTGCGCTGGACGGCTGTTCCGGTCAGCTGTTTCTATTTCTTCTTCATCGGCGGTGGTACGGTGCTGGTTACGGAAGAGTACTGGTACACTTCACATGGAAATTACATATAACGTTGGAAATTGTGTGAGGATGAGGAAAGTACCAGCATTAATCATGCAAATTTAGTGATATTTTACCATATATTTTAGTTGCCTTATTAATAATTATACATATTAATTTTGGTAAATGGTGATTTTTTTTAGTTTAAAATTGCCATATTAATATTACCTTAATTAATATTATAATTAAATTGTTTTGGCAAATGGTAAACATATAGTAATTGCTTAATTTGAAATATTAATGCCTTTTAGTTTCCTCTTAATTTTGACATTAAATACATAATTAAATTATTATTCAACTTTAGGCAAATATTAGTTTTAAATTTGCTATTTGAATTTTAATTTAATATTGAGGTTCATATTAAATTGCCTTAAGTATTGCAATTTATTTAGGATATATGAGTTAATAATATATTAATATGCAAATCCAAGCATGCTACGTATATTCATAAATTATTGTTATAATTATACATTCATAATAACATGCATTAAGGTTGAATTTAGCACATTATTAACTCATAAATTCATTATTAAATATCATTCAATTTTGGATCCTTAGGTAAATTTTAAGTATTATGACCTACTAAAGCAGCTTGTTTGGTTTCCTTTTAATTTTGAGCACATTTTAGTTTTATGTGTCTGAGGGACTTTAGAACCTATTTTGAATAAACTATTTGGGACCTATCTTGGGTCATTAAAGTATGGATCCCATCATTTTTTATTGATATTGAAACAATAATTGTAGCACTTTTATTTGATTATAACATGTTTATTAAGTTTTAATTGGTACCAACTACCATATTTTGGTATTCATCGTTGGGCCATTGAGGTTTATGAGCCTAATTTGAGTGATTAAGTGCTATAATTATTGTCTTGGCCTCTTTATTGACATTAAGGATTTAAGGGGTTAATTGTTATTTTGGCCATTAAGAATTATAACTATTGTTTAAGTTAATTAAATTTGTAATCTATCAATAGTTTTTCAGGGCCTTAATAATATTAAGTCTTTAATTTTATGGTAAAAGCAATATAGTTGGTATATTGTTTGCACAATGGTAATTTTTTTATTACCTTAATTTTAGTTTCCCTAAGTATCATAATAGTCATGGTTAATTATTATGTGGTAAAATTGAGATTAATATTTGGAATCCCTTAATTACAGTTTTGTCATTTATTAAGTTAAATTCGACATTATTAATTATTGTTATTAAGTTTAGGGGCTAATCCCGTTTATTACCTCTTCATAATAATAATTATTTCATGGTAATCTACTATATTTGGTATATTGGTATGATTACCTGCTTCATTTTAATGACTATGAATATTGGTAATTAAGCCCTACCAATAACTTTGCTAACGTACCATTGAACGTTGCATCGAGTTTATTGACACCGACAGTGAAGATGGGGAGAATTCTGTAATTTTTTCTTCTCTTGTGGATCATCATCGTTGTTAGTGCAATGGGGAGATGCGGTTTGCATCATTAAGGTTAGCCATTAATTATCTTTTAGGGTTATTATTGATAATTAGTGCTACTGTTACAATTAATCGCTAATTGGGACTTGTCACATATTTTGTTTTTTAGAAAATAGAAACATAAAAAAATGCATTACCATACCTTGATTTGTCGTCATTATTAATGTTAATAGTAATAATAATGTTACTCATTACTATTAATAATTAATTAATGATGACATTAATATTGTCATGGTATTCAGTTATGTATCTTGAACTGTTTCGAAATAAATTTATGTGACATTAATATTGTAATATTTTTCGGACTTCAAATTTTATTAAGTTTTCAAAATTTTATCCGAAAACGTTTATAAATGTTAGCGGTTTCAACCATTGTTTTCCATATTTAGTCTCCTACCTAATGTGATAATATTATTATGGCTATTTATTGCTATTTTAGTTATTTGGAATTTTGTCATTAATAATAATAATATTATTAACTACATTTGGAGAGTGATTTTGAATCAATTTAGTAATCTTGGAAAAGCATATTTGCTAGGCAATTGACTATTGCCATTAATTCCATAATTCATTTAGTTATTTGAATTATGATTTTAGTTCTGATTGCCCATATTTGGTTAAGTATGAATAAATGAATATTTGGTGTCAATTCATATTCTTTAGTTGGTTCATACTCTTTAGATTGTTTTATGCATTCGATCACACTAAGTGCATAATATTAAGTTTAATTATGCAATTAGGGTTTGTGAGATTTTATTTTACAAATGATAGCATATCCTTTTGGTTTGATATTGTTTGAATTTGTAAATTCAGTTATTTTTCATAAATTTGATCTTTATGCATTAAAACATTTTTCCATGCGCTTACAGTTTAAAAATTTTTTAAAGTATATATTCAGTACATTATTAATCAAAATGTTGGGTCTCTTTTGGTTTGGACTCATCGGTGTTTGAATATTATGTTTATACTTTAAAAACTCATATTGTAAATTGCTTTAAGTTATGTAATTTATTTGGAATATATGAGTTTAATGTCAATTTTATGCATATTCGTCCTAAGCATAATATTATGTTTTAAATTATGCAATTTTATTATGCCTTTAGCGATGCATATTTTGAGATGGAATTATATTAGTTCCTATTTAAGTTGGACTTATGCATAAACTTTAGTTGCGGTAGTGCCTGAATTTAAGCATATTTAGTCCGTTAATTTAGTTCACCATTTAAGCTTTAATCATAGGTGAACCCTACAGTTTTCTGTTGTATACCCTACTGTTTTAGGTTCATACCCCCAAACAGTTATACATTAAGTATATATTTGAATCGGGGAGACATACTAGTTTTAATGGCCATGACTTAATACATCTTGTGCCACTAGTCTCCTTAAATTGATACTCTACCTAAGAAATTGGTTTTCAGTGAGTCTTTGTCTCTAACCACTTTTTCTGGGAGTATATTTAGATTTTCCCATCACAATCTGGTATAATCTGTTTGCCAAAATTTTAAGTATTCCTTGTCAATGTGATTTGATTTTGGTTCATTAAAGCATAGCCAAAGCATCTTTAATTTACTGAAGTCTCTTAAGTTTTCAATCTTGGTTAATTAAGGAATAGCTACATCATATTCGGCTACCTAAGATTATTAAGTTTTAATCACATAAAGTTTAGACAAGGATTTGATAATTGTCTAGTGATCTTATAATTTTAATTTGGTTTGGGAGTAGCCACAACATCCTTAATCTGTTAAAATTATATATTAAGCGGTTTATTTTGATCACATAAAGTTTTGGACATATCATTTGTGATTAATTGTATGTAATATGATGAAATTTAGCCCACAGACAATTTCGTTATAATTGTATAATTAATCAGGATGAAATACTGGACTATGGTAATTTAGCCCACAGTCAATTATGTATCGGAATGTAGTTTAGTAGCTTTATCAATGATGATAGAAATAAATTTATTTATTTACTTTATGGTTATTTGTAAATAATTTTCAGTTCTATCATGAAGTTTAATTTTATGATGTAAACTTTAGATCATATTTCTTAATTTGCCCACAGGGATTAAGAAAAGGAACATGATCTCTTAAGTTTGTTTTGTTTTTTTTTTTTTTTTTTTTTTTTTTGTTTTTTATCATAATGGTTGTAATGAATTTTATTGAATAAAACTTTAGCCCACATGCAAGTTTTATGTCATTTGATTCTTCAACCCATTTGATAATTGTTTCATCAAAAATGAAATTTTTCAGTTGGATCTAATTGAGTAAAACTTTAGCCCACAGTCAAGTTTTATGTCACTAGATTCTTCTGGCTCTTTAGCAATTGTGAAAAAAATTATCATAAGGGTTTCTTAATTGGATTTAATAGAATTAAAACTTTAGCCCACAGGAAAGTTTTATGTCAATAAATCCCTCAACCCATTAGATAATAATTTTATCACAATTTATTAGAATTTATAAATTTAGCTCAATTATAATTCTAAGTTTCATAGTTTGCATTGGCAAAACGTGTATTCAGTCACTTCCCAAAATTTAGCCACTTTTATTAATTGATCCACGAATCTTGTTCGGTTCTTTAGACTAACTGTAGTAAGTTACGTGATTTGACATACCTCTTGGATTCTAATACTAATAAAATGTATCTTTTGAGCCAAATTCTAACTTGGTTTTGGAAGATGTATTTTGTTTTTATTTTAGTATATTTCCAACTATGGTGGGGAAACATGTCTTCATTATTTAGTTGGACTTTAATTGGAACCAAAAATTGATTATTTAGTATGTCCAACTAATGGTGGAGAATTATGTCTTCATTTGTTAGTTGGTCAAATCAATTATGAGTATGTATATTATTAAGTTCACTTTATTAATTTCGCGAAGAATATCTTAATCAGTGGGAGTGATCATTAAAAAAAAGATCATTAAGATATTCCACTAAAGATATTCCACCACCGGTCTACAATTCACATTCAAAGTCCATGCGACTTCGAATTTAAACATGCTATTCCTCCTGGCTATACGCGCACCATCTAGTAGTAAACAAATAGCACTATAATATGATGTTACCGTAAGAATATTCTGAACAGCAACCACCAAGAACATCTCACACCAATCCGGTGTGGCCACAGCCCTGTTCAATCGCTCCTCCACCCAATTCGCCATACCCCTCCCTCTCTCCCACGTAAATTCATAACCTGCCATCCCCAGATCAGATAAAGCACACTCTTGCAGGACATCGTTAAAACCCCGGATCAAACTATCCAGATGTAAATGATCCCCTTTTTTCTCAGTGTGACTGGCAATGTCGTTAAAGTTTCCGATCACAACCCAAGGTAGGTTCGACCAACTCCTTAACACATGCAACAAATCCCAAGCTTGAGACTTTCTCGATCTCTTCGGAAACCCATAGAAACAACTAAGTCGCCTTGGAGCCTTACCCGATAAAGTGACCATGACATCAATGTGATTCCCAGAGAACCCCAGTAACAAGGCCATACTAGCCACTCTCCAAAACAAAGCCAATCCGCCTCCCATACCCACTCGATCAACAGTATAACAACCCTCAAAACCCAACCGTACTCTGACTCTCTCTACTTGTGCTGCATGCGATTTCGTCTCCATCAGGAAGACGAAATTGGGTCGCTGGTTGGACACTATGGAAAAACAACTCGCGAACTGTCCGAGGGCCACCCAAACCTCGGCAGTTCCAACTAAGGATACTCATGGCGATGGGCAGGCTCGTCTCACAGGACCCACCAAGTTCGCGTTCTTTGAGATATCAAACATGTTCACGTTAGCCGTGCCCGGCTGCTCCACAGTACCCTACCCTTCACGTTTGCGTTTGTTCTCGCCTTGCACCACCTCAAGTTCCTCGACACGTTCAGGGTCCGTGAAGGACGCCCTGGGTGTGGTTGGAACACAACTAGCACTGGTCGAAAGGCTCGCCAGTAACCATTTGGCTCCGATTGGTTTGGGCTATCAGCGTGCCCCAGCCCTGCCAAGCGCCGTAAAGGTAGTCCTTAGGCTCTATCACTCCCTCATACACTCGGCGGCAGTACCTTTCGGCGTGCCCAATGAGCCCACAGCAAAAGCAAAACGTATTACATGTAATAAGCTAAGAGTAAACTACTAATTACCGAACATATTTTTATAACCAATTAATAATATCAACTGGTCAAACAGTTATTACAATAAGTTATTAGCTATTAGCCAAATCAATCAACTATAAATATTAGCTAATTGTCAAACATCCTATAAATGTGTTATAAGTTATAGTCATGGAATGAATACTTATGTTTTGAGTTTTATTTTGGGTTTTTGGAGGTATACACACATGTTCCTTATTAATGATTGCTTAATCACACCAATTAATTTTAATTTTTTATTTGATATATTTGTTTGTTTTACGACTCTCGATCAGTCATTTGCTGGCTAACACAACCATTCGGACGAATGTGATTATAGTAAGAACAAATAATAAATGCAAAGTGAACTTAAAGCAATAATTTCAACATAAATTGCCTTAAGCGTCTTGAATTTTGAGGGATCTTTTTTACACCATTGGAATGGGTATTTATACATGAGTGCTTGAACTAAAATAGGAAAGAAGATCCCTTACAAATTTTTCCCGATCCCACGTTTCTAAATTACAGGATCACATGCCTAAAGTACAATAGGAAAATAGTGTAAATTAGGTAACAAATTTCCTAAGGTGATTCGGGTAAAGGCTTCCAAATCTCCTTGATTGTCTCTCCTTTTATACCCCGATCTAGAGCCTCTTGAAATCTCCAAAGTGTTATAAAACTGGGGACTAGTGGTTTGAGCAATTTGCCACAACGTGAACCGACTAACCACCTCAAGCCGACTGGCCAGACACAAGTATCACCCCCAACATCCAGT
Source organism: Ipomoea nil (assembly GCF_001879475.1). Lineage (NCBI taxonomy): Eukaryota > Viridiplantae > Streptophyta > Magnoliopsida > Solanales > Convolvulaceae > Ipomoea > Ipomoea nil. The sequence continues at coordinate 2,864,623 of NW_017619623.1, read as the reverse complement.
CCCCTACTTTCTTATGCCTTGCAGAGTTAACGATGCAAGAAAGTTGCTAAACACCTCGTTCGACCACTTCCTTGCAATTTAAATGCCGTTTAGTGCTCTGTTGTCTACCATCCTTGCTGACCAGGTAACTTCTCTTTCCTTTGCTTGGTTATCCCATCCATCTGCTTGGCCAACCAGTTGCTCAACAATTTTCTATGTAAACCACCTACTCACATGAAATGCTTATCCCTTTGACTTTATTTTGACTACCTAGCTTCGTGTCCCTTCAGCTTAAGTAGTACTTAATGTGCCATTAAGGTGACTTTAACTCTCCCATTAAACCCTAGCCACGTCGAAGTTTGAATGCCATGTTGGTTACACCTTCATGCTTCTCCATAACGTCTCATCGGTTGCACTATCGGTCACTAGATTATCGCTACATGTGACTATCCCGTGCATGGTCCCCGCCTACAAATACAAACTTCTTCCTTCAATTTCCCTTCCATTGTTTAAACATTCTCAAGCATTTCCAAGCAACTATCTAGTTGGACCTCTTAGAAACCAGTCACTATCCTCATCTATGCACTATGTTCCCATCTTCATACTCCAGGTGAGCTCCAATGTCTTCCTCTTTCACTACTACTAGCTCAATTGGCTACGCTTCCACTTCTGCCTCTTATAATGCTAACTGCTCTCCGCTAACTACTCTCCTTGCACCCCAAAGACTAGCTGTGACAACCGAAAATTTAATTTTATAAGTTCAGTTTTTAAGAAATTCCAAAATAGCCATTTTTCACTCTATCAAAATTTTTTTGAGATAAAATTTGTGTTTGAATAAATTATTTTGAGCCACTTTTAAATAAATTCAACAGAGGGACTTATTTAAACTTTAAAATCCTAAATTCTCGGGTACATTGCGTACCAAGTTTTTGATCCGAAAGTCAATCTGAGTGAAACCGGGAGAAATCTGAGAAACCTAAACTAAGTGGTTGTCTAGAAAGTATTTTTGGAAAAATATATTTTGACCCCTGTTGGTTTTATGACTTTTGGACAATCAACGGCAGGCCAACACTACCGTTAGAATAACGAGAATATAGGAAAAATATATGAGAAATATATGGCAAAAATAAAGGAATATTGTATTGAAGAGTATTGCTTGTGAACTGCTGAGAGTTGTCCCCCCCCCCCCCCCCATCGTTATGCTGTGGACTCGTGCCCAGCGTGCATCATGGGCACGGTAACGGTGCCGTCAGTGGCACCGTTATCTTCCTTTTTTTTTTTTTTTTTTTTTTCTTTTTTTCAGACTGCTTCGTTATAGGAGCATATATTCACAGCTCTGTGTTCATAATTTCATAACTGTACATTCATAATTCCATAACTGTACATTCATAATTCTGTAACTGTACATTCATAATTCAATACTGTATATTCATAATTCCATACCGAACATTCATAATTTTCGAAGCTCTATGTTCATAATTGTAAGTTCATAATTCCATAACTATACATTCATAATTTCATAATGAATACGCTGTTAACGCCGTTAACGGCCTTTCGAACAAAAATGTTTTTTTAGTTAGAACAGCGTCGTTTTCCCTGAAAACGACGCCGTTTTAGAGACGTGCGCATAGCATAATTTGCCCCCCCCCCCCTCTTCTGCGTGAGAGGCCTATTTATACATATTTTGGGCCTAGAGCCCTACAAGAAATAAGAATTCTAGTCTGCCTCATATTGGGAGTCTTATTTACATAATAAAACCTACTTCTATTATACTAGAAATAATGAGTCCAATTATGATTATGTTGGGAATAACAGGCTCAATCCTTAACGAACTCTTGGGTTGCTCTGTACGATGTGTTCTTCTTGGGCTTCTTTGATCCAAGTGTTTTCTTGTGCCGGTCCATATGGCCCAGGCCTAGTATACTATCCAACATCTAGTCATCCACTTTCTTGAGATTTGGTGGAGTCAATGTCTCAAGAAAGTATCTATCTCTGTCTACTAATAATAATAATAATAATAATAATAATAATAATAATAATAATAATAATAATAATAATAATAATAATAATAATAATAATAATAATAATAATAATAATAATAATAATAATAATAATAATAATAATAATAATAATAATAATAATAATGGTACCCGGGTTGGACTTCCATTTGGAAGATTATGAGTTCGAGCCTCAGTGGAGGCGTTATTGGTTCTCTGTGTTTCAGTAGGTTGAGAAAGTATATGAACAGATACTACAATGTAATAGAACCAGTAGCTTTCAAAAAAAAAAAGAATATTATTATTATTATTATTATTATTATTATGACGATAACTCATTGTGAACAGAACCATGAGAAGGTTCGCGTGCCTGTATCCATTCTTTTATATATATATATATATATATATATATATATATATATATATATATATAAAAGTCAAATTAGGGGGTTATGTATGCTCCCATGTGCACAACACCAGTGAAATTGTTGGAAACCGTTGGTAGAAAAATAAATAATAATCCAATAAAAATAAGATTATTATTTTCTGGAAAACAAGGGAAGGAAAGATGGAGAATTTGGCTAATGTTTGGTGTTGGGTTTTTGCAAGAGTCAAGCGATCACTCTTTCCTTAAAACCTTATTTGCCACCTCCCAAAGATGCTAGGAGCGTTGTGGCCTAGGCTTCCCAGGATAAAACTTGCTTTGATTCAATGTTTGAGCATTCAAACAAAGAATCCGGCGAGCAAGACAAGGCTATGAACACAGTAGGCAAAGAAAGAGTAGAAGTAGAGAGTTTTGAGGCTAGAAATATGAACTTTCTTGTTCAGTTTTTTTGTGTAAATTCTCTACTGCCCAACTCCTCTTTATATAGGGTTGAAGGATTAAATAGCTCTTAATAGGAAACTTTAAGGCACCCCCACTACACCTGGTAACAGCAGCCATTACCATGGTTTCAATTCAAAAATAAAGATTGGAATTAATTCAAAGAATTAATTTCGTAACAGTAGAATTGAACACCCAACGGTAACAGAACTGCACAGGTTCGTGTAGGTCGAAACTTCTAGTTTCGACCCTCGGCCTAGGAGGCCGAGACCATAGCTTCGGACATGCATGTCTCGGCCGTGAGGCCAAGATTAAGTTTAGCCCACAGGCCGAAACCTCATTAGTTTCGGCCAGGCAGTAGAGCCAAGGCCGAAACATATGAAGTTTCGGCCAGGCCTCAAGGCCCGAAACCAGCGGCGTGTTGGTTGGAAAATGATACCGATTGACATAACTTAGCCCGCAAGGCCTGCCAATTTCTGGACGACATTCGTGCCCGCGCACACGAGCTCGGGCTTGAATCAAGCCTTTTTCAATCTCGTCTAGTTGGAATTTGATTTGAACACACCACACTCCCCTGTATAGGATAGGTAGGGAGTCACTATACCCTTTGAACCTTCCCTCGTGAAGACATGTTTACTTTACTGGCTGTACGGTAGAACGCGATGTCTTTTAACCGACTGTCATTTGTGTAGACGATGACATATCTCACACAGGTACCTCCCAACCATGCCCTTGTTCTCACGAGTGTGCCCGTTTTGGTCGTAGGTCACCATTCCTGGTTCTGCGAGAGTTTCTAAAGAATTGTACCCAACAATTCTCCTTTGAAGCAACCCTCACTTCTCTCTAACATAGGTGATTCTTTCTCGAGTACCCCACATACTCAAGAATCATTAAAGCATTAACATGCTAGCCTCGTGCGGGAGTCACTGTTTTAACGAGGAGTGGTAGGGAGTCCGAGACCCCTACAGTGACGCGCTCCGTTCCATAATTTAGTTATCCCATTGAACCTAGGTGCCAGCTAGGTTGGATATCCACTATAGAACTTTTTAGTCCAAGGGCATTAGACCCATTCCTCGTGACAACTTCTCCACAACTTCTTTGCCTAACCCTTTGGTCAGCGGATCCACTATATTGTCTTTTGACTTTACGTAGTCAATCGAGACAACACCAGTTGCGAGCAATTGTCTAATGGTATTATGTCTCTGACGCACATGTCTAGACTTACCATTACACATATGACTCTGTACTCTCCCAATTGTGGCTTGACTATCGCAATGCACACATATTGGATGTACCGGTCTTTCCCAATTAGGAATATCCTCTATAAAATGGCGTAGCCATTCAGCCTCTTCACAACCTTTGTCCAAGGCTATTAGCTCAGATTCCATCGTGGATCTAGGTATCACAGTTTTCTTAGAGGATTTCCATGCAACGGCTGCACCGGCTAGTGTAAACACATAGCCACTCGTGGACTTAGAGTCCTTAATATCATATATCCAGTTCGCGTTGCTATACCCTTCAAGTACAGCGGGATATCTTCCGTAGTGAAGTCCAAGATCACGAGTATTGTGACACCCCGAAATCCAAATTCAATTAAGGGGTTAATTAAGTAATTAATCCTATTTCAATTTGTAATTTAATTCCTTAAAATCCTAAAATTTAATAGTTGGGGACTAGTAATTGACTAGTCAATCCCAAAGTCAAAGTTGTACATTGAGCTTTGTAAGGAGTTCCCTTGTTCCTTACACTTCCTTATGTTAGTAAGGGTATTCTTGACCATTCACTTGTTGGTATTGTAACCTAACCTAGTAGACCACCTTCATTCTCTCCTTACACTTTTCTAAAAATCTAGCTCCACCCTCTCTCTAAAAGGTGAGTAGCTTTTCTTCCAAGCCAAGTTGGAGCCTTGCCAAAACTTCAAGAGTTGCTTCCAAGATTCAACCTTTCTTATATTTGGGCATCTAGGAGGGTAAGATCTAAGTTCATCTTGTGTTTCTGGTATAAGGTGTCTTTTCTTAAAGATAGGATCTTTATGATCTTTTGGTATGTTCTTGAAGTGGGTTTGGAAGGTGAGCCTTGTAAGGAGCTTGTTGAGGTGTAAAGTGAAGTCTTTAGTCTACAAGAGGTAACCCATGCTCTACAAAATCTATTTTGCTTACCTATATGTGATTTCATGGATTCTACATGTGTTTTTCTATGAAATGTGAGTGTTTATGCATTATCTTGTGAAAATGCATATCTAGAGCTTGTGTTTAGGGTCCATTTGTGCCATTGCTTGGCATTTCCTTTGGTTCAAGTCATTTTGTTCTATTTGGTGAGATTTGGTATGTTTTGGACTTGAATTTGAGTTTGGAGATGAAAATCCGTGAAGTGTTGTATTGTGGTACAGGGATGTACCCGCGGGCGGAACGGCGGGTAGGCGTCCAACCCCGCCACCCACCCGCGGGGTACATTGGTCGGGCAGCCTGTACCCGCGTGCAGAACCGCGGGTAGAGGCCTACCCGTGGGCCTACCCGCGGGTACGTATTGTGGTGATGGTGGGGATTTGTTCCCCGTGATTCTTTTGACTCGGTATTTGGTCTTTAGACTTCCCGTTGTTCTTTTGTGGAACTATTTGAGTGTCTTCTTGATGTTTTGTATGTCTAGAACTATATGGTAGGAATCCATGTAGGTTTTGGTGTCTTGAATCGTGCTAAGTGTTCAACATTGTGTTTCGTTGAACCGTGATGAGTCTTGTGTGTTCTTCGGAACTACCTTTGGTTTACCCGTTTGATGAGCATGCTAGTTCGGTGTTTAAATGCTAGCGTATGTGTTATTTGTACCTTCCCTATTGGTTGCTGATAACTTGTGTTATTCATCGTTGTTGTTGTTGGGCTGTGACCCATTCCTTGATTGAGTATGGTTTCATATCTTCGTTGTAATCCGTTGATTGATTCCTGTTGAGGTGTGATGTGTATGTGGCTTTACCTGGATTGCACGATTAGTTGTATGTGACACTAGTCACCAAGGTATTACAGCGGTCCTCGTGGTGGCCGTGACGTGATTATGGAGTTATGACCTTTGTGTAAGGTTCACGTGATTCTTGGGTGGCATGTTTTGCCGTGTGTGTACGGTACCCTCGTGTACTATGAAATTGGTGGTCTCGTTGGTGGTCGTTGGTGGGGGACGACTGTCTTAGGAGGGAAAAGGCTGGACTTGGTTGTACCGGGGTCCTGGAGGTAATGGTTGGAAGAAGATACAAGGTTGGGGGTAGCCATAAGGTTGGAACCGGGCATAAGGAAGGCATATCAACTCGTGATGGGTGATGTCACCAGGGCTTGTGTAGCCGTTGTTGTGAATTCTCTTCTTGTGACGTGTGTAGTCACATGGGCATGTGTTGCCGTGGGTGAGTCTTATTACTTTGCGCTATGCTTGTCGGGTTTTGATCTATTGTGTGATGATAGATCATGCCTTGAGCCGTTCTTGTGAGTCGTGTTGTTCCTTGTGGTCTTGGGATGTGTTCCCGTGTTCTTGTTGAGAGTGGTGAGTCTTGTGTTGACTATTACTCTTGGTTTTGTACATATATATATGTATTCCGTTTCGAAAATGGCTTTACAACTTATACCCTATCTATGTATGATATTTCACATGTATTGGTGGGTTACCCGCATTATTCGCTGACCGGGCGTCGTCTCATGTTTTATTGTGTTCTTTGAGGTGATGTCTAGACGAGTGCGCGGTCTAGTACTTGCTAGTGTAGCTTCTACCTCTTGTTTTGTGGCCTGTGTGCCAGTTTAGTTGTAGCCCTTTGAGACTATGGATTAGATGTAAACATTGCAGATGTTGCCGTAGCGTTCATCCTTTTGGTGAACGTGGCATAACACCCTGTGTCTTGGATTTATGTTTATTTAGTTATCTTTCAGTCTTCCACTGTGTGATGTTTAGCTCAGTTATCTGCATGTTTAAGGCTTTTAACTAGCATGTTTTTAGGGGGTGTTACAGTTGGTATCAGAGCCTAGGTTTGAGCCTAGGAAGGAGTCTAGACTTTCTAAGTGGCTAAGTGTGGTTTGAGACCTTTAAGCGACCTTAAGAATATAAGTGTTAGGCTTAGGACTCTAGGTTGCGCGGTGAGCTGAGTGTTGCTTTCTGTTCTTTGCTTGTTTGCTATCTTTTGGTGACCGTGTTGTTGTTGTAGAAGTTTGCGATGCCTCCTTGTCCCCGAGCACGCACCCCGGAGACCCCAACAAACGAGCAGCTCACTCAAAATCTCCACCAGTTGACGCAGACAATGCAGACGCTCAGTGAAGTCTTGCTGAACAACAACCACGCTGTGCCGCCTCCTCAACCTGCTGGCACCGCAATATAGGTCGCTTGGTGTCGGGACATCGACTGCCCACCTTTGCGGGTGAAGAAGACTCGGTGGTCTTGGATGAATGGTTAAGGGTATTCGACAAGATCTTCGCAATTGTGGGTTGCCCCGAAGAGAGAAGAGTGGAACTGGCAACGTTTTACTTTTGCCATGAAGCGGATCTGTGTTGGGTTCATGAGGGTCCAGCTTACCTTGAAGAGCCCCAGTTCGACTGGTCCGCGCTTAAGGATAGGATGCGCGAGAGGTTCTACCCAGCACATGTGCGAGACGCCATGTTTGATGAGTTCCTTCACCTGCAGTAAGGATCCCTGTCTGTGGTCGAGTACCACAAGAAGTTTTTGGAGTTGGCGCGCTTTGCTCGGGTGCTTGTGCCTACGGAGCTTGCTAAGGTTGAGAGATTCGTTGCCGGTCTGAATTATGAGGCACGAAAAGCGTTGACGGTGAGTAGGCCAAGTTCCCTTAAGGATGCGTATCTGAGCGCCGCGGATCTGTATCGCGTTTAGCAGCTTCAGAAAGGATCTTACTAGCTAGCTAGGAAAAGGGTTGAGAGCGGAGGTTCTTCTACCTTAAAGAATCCACGACCGGGTTTTCAAGCCAAGAATGTGTCATCCTCATCTCAAAGACCTAATCGGATGGAGCTAAGGGATCAAGCTAAGACTGTGGTTTGCCGTAGATGTGGGAAGGTGCACGCGGGCCAAAATTGTCATGGCCAAGTGCTTCGGTGTTTCCGATGTAGAGATCGTGGTCACAAGGTCGCGGAGTGTCCCCAGCAAGCCGGTCAGAGAGCGTTGCCACCACCCCCGGGAGTCGGAGGACCCCAGGGAGGTAGTTCGGGTCGTGGAGCAGTTGGAGCTAGGCCACCAGGGAGGGTCTTCGTGATGGGGCGTTCGCAGGCAGAGTCTGAGGGTTTGGTGGAGAAGGAGTTGGCAGGTAACCCTATCCTAGCCTAACCTTGTTTTCGCGAATATCGTGTTCTTTATTGTCTTGAAGTGTTATCTTGTGCTTCGTTGTTGTCTATATGAGTTACTTGGCAATCCTTGGCATGTTTTCCTTTGGTAATGACTCATTTGGAGTTAGGGGTAACCCCTTCTTGTTAAGTGACTTCTTTAGTTTGACCTATAAGTTTCGTTGGGGAGTTAGCTATCCACCTTTAGAATGAGTTGTGCTTGGGTTAATTCTACAATCCTTATATTTGGTCATTCTTGCAACTTTCCTTTTGAGAAATCCTCTAAATCTTTCCCAAGTATTCTTTGAAAGTTGAAATTAGCAAATGCATACCAAAAATCCTTCCTTAAGTAACTTAAAAGTCAAGCCAAAATGCTTAATTATAACCCTTGAGTTTCTAACCCAAGCCTACTCTTTGACAACCCAACCTCTAAACCACTTGAGCTAATTGTCTTCTTTGAAACCTATTTAATTTTAATTCCATTTAAAACTATAAAATCCTCACTTTATCCAAATCCCCAAATTAAATCATCTTTACCCCAATTTTTCCCACAATCCCTAATTTCCCAAATTCCCTTCTTCCTTCTTCTACCCTACCCGTGAACCACCGAGCACCCACCCCCACCCGTCGCCACCAGTAACCCGCCACCCCACTGGCGGTGCAGCAGCCTGCCGACGCACCGCCGCCACCGTTCGCCGTCTGCCGGAGCTTCGCTGCCGTTCTGCTTCGTTGCCGCGACTCCGAGAGAGCAGCGGGAGATCGAGAGGCAGCGAGAAGAGAGAAAGAAGAAGAAAAAGAGGAGGAAAAGTCTTGGGTTCTTTTTGTTGAGCTTTGGGTCATCTTCAATCATGCCTAGAAGGTCAAGTTTGGCAAGAAAAGCGGAATGGGTGGACACCCATTACCTCGTTCTTGAAGGTAAAGCTTTTGATCCGGAATCTTTTCTTGATTCTTTGTTAGATATGCTTAGATTCCAAGGCTTGTTGGATGGGTTTCTCGCCATAAGGGCCGAGACTTACCCGAGTTTAGTAAAGGAATTTTATCGTCACATGGTTGTGACAAAGGAGGGTGATAAGCTTGAGATCACTTCTAAAGTGAAAGGTGTGAAGGTTGTGCTTTCTGAAAAGAAGCTGGCTTAGCTTTTGAGTTTAACTGCTTCAGGAGTTGCTCAGTATAGTGGTCATTCTTGGATTAGTACGGATACCATGGGATACCGGGACTATTTGAGCTTTCTGTTGGGCCGTACGAGTGGTTTCACTCAAGCTTCAAGGCTGGAGAAAAAGTGGTTGTCCGCGGAGCAACTGATTTTGGTTATGTTGGTATCGGATTGTTTGTTGCCTAATAACAACAAAATCAAGTTGTTGGGAAAGTTGGAGTGCACCTTTGTCTTCTGCCTCAAGAATATGGTTAAGTTCAACTTGCCAGCTTTGATGTTGCAGCACATGGTTTTTTGTCGGGATCATAACCGGAAAAGTCAACCGTATGGGATGGTGTTGAGCTGGATTTTGGTTAGAAAGGGTGTAAGCGTGGATGGTTGTCTCCCGAAGGCCGTGGGAAAGTTGGAGTTGGATACCACCAATCTTCGGAGTTGTAATTTGTTTCAGTTGGAAGATGGTGATTACATCACGCTTGAAGAAGTGGCCAGGAAAGCACCAGGAGAAAGGCAGCGTTGGCAACGGAGCTTGGGATTCACGCCAGGAAGTTGAGCCTCGTAGTCCAGAGTTTGGGAGGCGATGAAGAAGTTGAAGATGAGGCCGATCGTGAGGAGGAGGTGGAAGCACCGGAAGCTGTTGAGGCCGAAGAAAGTGACTTGGAAAGTGAAGAGAACCAACAAAGAAGAGAAGTCCGTACCAAGAGGGATCACGACTCCATGAAGCATGAGGAGCATGTTGTCGCCTTGCTTCGTCAGCAGAACCACCTGATCGAGGAAGGTTTCGCCTACATGAAGAAACAGTTTGTCGCAGTGAACCAGAGGCTAGACCAGATTGAAGCCAGTTCAAGTCGCAAAGGAGAAGATGATGAAGAATCTGAGGAGGCCGAGGAGTCGGAGAGTGAGGAGTTCTAGCTTGTGTTGTGGTTGTTTTTGTTCGCCTTTGTGCTTGTTTTGCTTGTTGCTTTGTTGTTTAGCTAGCTTAGTAGTTGGTGTTTGGAGTTGGTTGTCTAGCTCTCAGTTGTTGACTAGAAGTCGGTGTTTGTGTTGAGGCTAGAGTTCTTGATGCTCAATTTATCCCTTTGTTAAACTCTTGTCAATCCTTGATTTGATATGTGACACCCCGAAATCCAAATCCAATTAACGGATTAATTAAGTGATTAATCCTATTTCAATTAGTGAATTAATTCCTAAAATCCTGAAAATTCAATAGTTGGGGACTAGTAATTGACTAGTCAACCCCAAAGTCAAAGTTGTACCTTGAGCTTTGTAAGGAGTTCCCTTGTTCCTTACATTTCCTAATGTTAGTAAGGGTATTCTTGACCTTTCACATGGTGTTAGTATTGTAACCTAACCTAGTAGACCATCTTCATTCTATCCCTACACTTTCTAAAAATCTAGCTCCACCTTCTCTCTAAAAGGTGAGTAGCTTTTCTTCCAAGCCAAGTTGGAACCTTGCCAAGACTTCAAGAGTTCCTTCCAAGATTCAACCTTTCCTATATTTGGGCATCTAGGAGGGTAAGATCTAAGTTCGTCTTGTGTTTTTGGTTTTATCTAAGGTGTCTTTTCTTAAAGCTAGGATCTTTATGATCTTTTTGTTTGTTCTTGAAGTGGGTTTGGAAAGTGAGCCTTGTGAGGAGCTTGTTTAGGTGTAAAGTGAAGTCTTTAATCTATAAGAGGTAACCCATGCTCTACAAAACCTATTTTGCTTACCTATATGTGATTTCTTGGATTCTACATGTGTTTTGCTATGAAATGTGAGTGTTGATGCATGATCTTGTGAAAATGCATATCTAAAGCTTGTGTTTAGGGTTCATTTGTGCCATTGCTTGGCATTTCCTTTGATTCAAGTCATTTTGTTGTATTTGGTGAGATTTGGCATGTTTTGGACTTGAATTTGTGCTTGGAGTTGAAAATTCCCGAAGGGATTATTTTGTACAGGTATATGTACCCGCGGGCGGAACGACGGGTAGAGCTCCAACCCGCCGCCCACCCGCGGGCAACGTAGGCCGGTGGGTAGTGTACCCGCGGGCGAAACCACGGGTGGGAGCCTACGTTTGGTTTACCCGTTGGATAAGCATGCTAGTTCGGTGTTTATATGCTAGCGTGTGTGTTGTTTTTACATTCTTATTGGTTGATGATAACTCGTGTTATTCATCATTGTTGTTGTTGGACTGTGTTCCATTCCTTGATTGAGTATGGTTTCATATCTTCGTTGTGATCCGTTGATTGATTCCTGTTGTGGTGTGATGTGTGTGTGGCTTTACCTAGATTGCACGATTAGTGGTATGGGACACTAGTCACCAAGGTATTGCAGCGGTCCTCTTGGTGGCCGTGACGTGATTATGGAGTTGTGACCTTTGTGTAAGGTTCACGTTTTCTTGGGAGGCATGTGTTGCCGTGTGTGTGTACGGTACCCTCGTGTACTATGAAATTGGTGGTCTTGTTGGCGGTCGTTGGCGGATGGGGACGACGGTCCTCGGAGGGAAAAGGTTGGACTTGGTTGTACAGTGGTCCTGGAGGTAATGGTTGGAAAGAAGATACAAGGTTGGGGGTAGCCGTAAGGTTGGAATCGGGCATAAGGAAGGCATATCAACTCGTGATGGGTGATGTCAAGAGGGCTTGTGTAGCGATTGTGGTGAGTTCTTCTCTTGTGACGTGTGTAGTCACAAAGGCATGTGTTGCCTTGGCATGTGTTGCCGTTGGGAGAGTCATATTCCTTTGCGTTGTGCTTGTCGGGTCTTGATCTATTGAGTGATGATAGATCATGCCTTGACTCTTATTGTGAGTCATGTTGTTCCTTGTGGTCTTGGGATGTGTTCCCGTGTTGTTGTTGAGAGAGTGTTGAGTCTTGTGTTGACTATTGCTCTTGGTTTTGTACTTATATACTTATGTATTCCGTTTCGAAAATGGCTTTACAACTTATATCTTACTTTTGCATGTTATTTCACGTGTATTGGTGGGTTACCAGCATTATTCGCTGACTGGGTGTCGTTCCATGTTTTATTGTGTTCTTTCAGGTGATGTCTAGGAGAGTGCGCAGTCTAGTGCCTGTTAGCATAGCTTCTCCCGTTGGTTTTATGGCCTGTGTGCCGCTTTAGTTATAGACTTTGGAGACTTTTGGATAGTTGTAAACAATGCAGATTTCGCCGTAGCGTTCATCTTTGTTGGTGAACGTGGCATAACACCCCATGACTTGGATTTATATTTATCCAGTTATCTTTTAGTCTTCCGCTGAGTTTGTTGTTTAGTTGTGTTATCTGCATGTTTTAAGGTTTTTAATTAGCCTGTTTTAGGGGGTGTTACAGTTGGTATCAGAGCCTAGGTTTGAGCCTAGGATGGAGTTAAGTCTAGACTTTCTAAGTGGCTAGGTGTGGTTTGAGACCTTTTAGCGACCTTAAGAATCTAAGTGTTAGGTTTAGGACTCTAGGTTGCGCGGTGAGTCGAGTGTTGCTTTCTGTTCTTTGCTTGTTTGTTATCTTTTGGTAACCGTGTTGTTGTTGTAGAAGTTTGCGATGCCTCCTCGTCCTCGAGCTCTCACCCCGGAGACCCCGACAAACGAGCACCTCGCTCAGAATCTGCATCAGCTGACATAGACAATGCAGACGCTCAGTGAAGCCTTGCTGAACAACAATCACGTTGTGCCGCCTCCTCCACCTGCTGGGCACCGTGATATAGGTCGCTTAGTGTTGGGGCATAGGCCGCCAACCTTCGCCGGTGAGGAAGACCCGGTAGTTTTGGAGGAATGGTTAAGGGTGTTCGACAAGATCTTTACAGTTGTGGGTTGCCCCGAACAGAGAAGAGTGGAGTTGGCAACATTCTACTTTTGCCAAGAAGCGGATCTGTGGTTGGTCCATGAAGGCCCGACCCTCCTTGAAGAGCTTGAGTTTGGTTGGGCCGCGCTGAAGGACAAGATGCGCGAGAGGTTTCACCCAGCGCATGTGCGAGCCGCCATGTTTGATGAGTTCCTTCACCTGCAGCAAGGATCCCTGTCTGTGGTCGAGTACCACGAGAAGTTTTTGGAGTTGGCACGCTTTGCTAGGATGCTTGTGTCTACGGAGCTTGCTAAAGTTGAAAGATTCTTTGCCGGTCTGAATTATGAGGCACGAAAAGCGTTGACAGTGAGTAGGCCAAGTTCCCTTAAGGATGCGTATCTGAGTGCAGCGGATCTGGATCGCGTTCAACAGCTTCAGATGGGATTGTACGAGTTAGCCAGGAAGAGGGTTGAGTGCGGAGGTTCTTCCACCTTCAAGAAGTCCCGACCGAGTTTTCAAGCCAAGAACGTGTCATCTTCGCCTCAAGGACCTAACAGAATGGAGCATCGGGATCAAGCCAAGACGGTTGGTTGTCGTAGATATGGGAAGGTGCACGCAGGCCAAGATTGCAATGGCCAAGCGTTCCGGTGCTACCGATGTGCAGATCGTGGTCGCAAAGTCGCGGAGTGTCCCCAGCAAGCTGGTCAGAGAGCGTTGCCGCCGCCCCCGGGAGCCGGAGGAGCATCGGGTGGTAGTTCGGGTCGTGGAGCAGTTAGAGCTAGGCCACCTGGGAGGGTCTTCGTGATGGCGCGACCGTAGGCTGAGTCTGAGGGTTTGGTGGAAGAAGAGTTGGCAGGTAATCCTTTCCTAGCCTATCCTTGTTTCTCGCGAGTATCGTGTTCTTTGTTGTCTTGAGTGTTACCTTGTGTTTCATTGTTGTCTATATGAGTTACTTGGCAATCTTTGGCATGCTTTTCTTTGGTAATGATTTTCTTGGAGTTAGGTGTAAGCTCTTCTTGTTAAGTGACTTCCCTAGCTTCGCAAATAAGTTTCGTTGTGAAGTTGGCTATCCATATTTGGAATGAGTGTGCTTGGGTTAATCCTACAATCCTTGTATTCGGTCATTCTTGTAACTATCCTTTTTGAGAGATCCTTTAAAATTTTCCCAAGTATTCTTTGAAAATTGAAATTAGTAAATCCATACCAAAAATCCTTTCTTGTGTAGCTTAAAAGCCAAGCCAAAATGTTTAATTATAACCCTTGAGTTTTGAACCTAAGCCTATTCTTTACTAACCAAACCTCTAAACCACCTGAGCTAATTGTCTTTCTTAAAACCTACTCAATTTTAATTCCATTTAAACCATAAATCCTCATCTTTACTCAAACCCCCAAATTAAATCATCTTTTCCCCAATTTTTCCCCAAAAATCCCTAAATTTCCCAAAGTCTTCTTCTTCTCCTCTCCCTACCCGTGAACCACCGAGTACCCACCTCCCCACCCGTTGCCCACCATCAGCCCGCCGCACCACCGCCGACACAGTAGCCTGCCGATGCACCGCCGCCGCCGTTCGCTGCCTGCCGAAGCTCCGCCGTCGAACTGCGTCGTTGCCGAGAAGCCGAGCGAGAGAGAGAGCAGCGAGAGAGGGAGAGCCAGCGAGAGTGAAGAAGAAAAAGAGGAGAAAAGTCTTGGGTCCTTTTTGTTGAGCTTTGGGTCATCATCAATCATGCCTAGAAGGTCAAGCCTAGCTAGAAAAGCGGAATGGGTGGATGCCCATTACCTCGTTCTTGAAGGTAAAGCTTTTGATCCGGAATCTTTTCCTAATTCTTTGTTGGATATGCTTAGATTCCAGGGTTTGTTGGATGGGTTTCTCGTCATAAGGGCCGAGACTTGCCCGAGTTTGGTTAAGGAATTTTATCGTCACATGGTTGTGACAAAGGAAGGTGATAAGCTTGAGATCACTTCTAAAGTGAGAGGTGTGAAGGTTGTGTTGTCTGAAAAGAGGTTGGCTCAGCTTTTGAGTTTAACTGCTTCAGGAGTTGCTCAGTACAGTGGCCATTCTTGGATTAGTACGGATACCATGGGGTACCGGGACTATTTAAGTTATCTGTTGGGCCGTACGAGTGGTTTCACTCAAGCTTCAAGGCCGGAGAAAAAGTGGTTGTCTGCGGAACAGAGGATCTTGGTTATGTTGGTATCGGATTGTTTGTTGCCTAATAACAACAAAAGCAGTTTGTTGGGAAAGTTGGAGTGCACCTTTGCCTTTTGCCTCAAGAATATGGTTAAGTTCAACTTGCCAGCTTTGATGTTGCAACACATGGTTTTCTGTCAGGATCACAATCGGAAAAGCCTACCGTACGGGATGGTGTTGAGCTGGATTTTGGTTAGAAAAGGTGTAAGCATGGATGGTTATCTTCCGAAGGCCGTGGGAAAGATGGTGTGGGATGCCACCAATCTTAGGAGTTGTAATCTGTTCCAGTTGGAAGATGGTGACTACATCACGCTTGAAGAAGTGGCAAGGAAAGCACCTGAAGAAAGAGCAGAGTTGGCAACCGAGCTGGGAATCCATGCCGGGAAGTTGAGCCTCGCCGTTCAGAGTTTGGGATGTGATGAGGAAGCCGAAGATGAAGCCGAGCGTGAGGATGTGGTGGAAGCTGCCGAAACTGAAGAAAGTGATTCGGATAGCGAGGAGAATCGGAGAAGGAAAGAAGCTCGCACGAAGAGGGAGCATGATGCCATGGCACACGAGAAGCGCGTTGTCGCCTTGCTTCGCCAGCAGAACCGCTTGATCGAGGAGGGTTTCGCCTTTATGAAGACGCAGTTCGTTGCTGTGCATCAGAGGCTAGATCAGATTGAGGCCAGTTCGAGCCGCAGAGACGAAGACGAAGTGGAGTCTGAGGAGACCGAGGAGTCTAAAGAGGCCGAGGAATCGGAGAGTGAGGAGTTCTAGCTTGTGTTGTGGTAATCCCGTTCGCCTTTTTCCTTGTTGTTGTTCCCTTTTAGCCATTGTTAGTTTGTTGCTTGCCTTGCGTGCTTGCTTGCTTAGCTTGTTGCCTTTTTGTTTAGCTAGCTTAGTAGCTGGTGTTGGGAGTTAGTTGTCTAGTTCTTAGTTGTTGACTAGAAGTTGATGTTTGTGTTGGGGCTAGAGTTCCTGATGTTCAATCCATCCGTTTGTTAAACTCTTGTAAATCCTTGATTTATTATGCCTTCATTCTTGTTTTGAAACTCTTGTGGGATCTTTTGAGTTTTGACCACAAGAGCTTGTTTTTTAACCTCTTGTCACAATGTTGTTTCCTATCTCCGTTTGCTTTTAATTCGTCGTACCCAAGCTTCGGGGACGAAGCTTCTTTGGAGGGGGAGAGGATGTGACACCCGGAAACCAAATCCAATTAATGGATTAATTAAGTAATTAATCCTATTTCAATTAGTGAATTAATTCCTAAAATCCTGAAAATTCAATAGTTGGGGACTAGTAATTGACTAGTCAACCCCAAAGTCAAAGTTGTACCTTGAGCTTTGTAAGGAGTTCCCTTGTTCCTTACATTTCCTAATGTTAGTAAGGGTATTCTTGACCTTTCACATGGTGTTAGTATTGTAACCTAACCTAGTAGACCATCTTCATTCTATCCCTACACTTTCTAAAAATCTAGCTCCACATTCTCTCTAAAAGGTTTGTAGCTTTTCTTCCAAGCCAAGTTGGAACCTTGCCAAGACTTCAAGAGTTGCTTCCAAGATTCAACCTTTCCTATATTTGGGCATCTAGGAGGGTAAGATCTAAGTTCATCTTGTGTTTTTGGTTTTATCTAATGTGTCTTTTCTTAAAGCTAGGGTCTTTATGATCTTTTGGTTTGTTCTTGAAGTGGGTTTGGAAAGTGAGCCTTGTGAGGAGCTTGTTGAGGTGTAAAGTGAAGTCTTTAGCCTACAAGAGGTAACCCATGCTCTACAAAACCTATTTTGCTTACCTATATGTGATTTCTTGGATTCTACATGTGTTTTGCTATGAAATGTGAGTGTTGATGCATGATCTTGTGAAAATGCATATCTAGAGCTTGTGTTTAGGGTTCATTTGTGCCATTGCTTGGCATTTCC
Organism: Ipomoea nil; assembly: GCF_001879475.1. NCBI lineage: Eukaryota > Viridiplantae > Streptophyta > Magnoliopsida > Solanales > Convolvulaceae > Ipomoea > Ipomoea nil. The sequence continues at coordinate 2,847,542 of NW_017619623.1, read as the reverse complement.
TTTGATTCAAGTCATTTTGTTGTATTTGGTGAGATTTGGCATGTTTTGGACTTGAATTTGAGCTTGGAGTTGAAAATCCCCGAATGGATTATTTTGTACAGGCATATGTACCCGCGGGCGGAACGACGGGTAGAGCTCCAATCCGCCGCCCACCCCCGAGGAACGTATGCCGGTGGGTAGTTTACCCGCGGGCGGAACCACGGGTGGGAGCCTACCCATGGGTCCACCTGCGGGGAACACTTCGGTGTTGTGATGGGATTTGTTCCCCATGATCCTTTTGACTCGGTATTTGGTCTTTTGACTTCCCGATGTTCGTTTGTGGAACTATTTGAGAGTCTTCTTGAACTTTCGTATGTCTAGAACTATATGGTAGGATTCCATGTAGGTTTTGGTGTCTTGAATCGTGCTAAGTGTTCAACATTGTGTTTCGTTGAACCGTGATGGATCTTGTGTGTTCTTCGGAACTACGTTTGGTTTACCCGTTTGATAAGCATGCTAGTTCGCTGTTTACATGCTAGCGTGTGTGTTGTTTTTACCTTCTTATTGGTTGATGATAACTCGTGTTATTCATCGTTGTTGTTGTTGGACTGTGTTCCATTCCTTGATTGAGTATGGTTTCATATCTTCGTTGTGATCCGTTGATTGATTCCTGTTGTGGTGTGATGTGTGTGTGGCTTTACCTGGATTGCACGATTAATGGTATGGGACACTAGTCACCAAGGTATTGCAGCGGTCCTCGTGGTGGCCGTGACGTGATTATGGAGTTTTGACCTTTGGCTAAGGTTCACGTATTTCTTGGGAGGCATGTGTTGCCGTGTGTGTGTACGGTACCCTCGTGTACTATGAAATTGGTGGTCTTGTTGGCGGTCGTTGGCGGATGGGGACGACGGTCCTCAGAGGGAAAGGGTTGGACTTGGTTGTACAGGGGCCTTGGAGGTAATGGTTGGAAAGAAGATACAAGGTTGGGGGTAGCCATAAGGTTGGAACCGGGCGTAAGGAAGGCATATCAACTCGTGATGAGTGATGTCATGAGGGCTTGTGTAGCCATTGTGGTGAGTTCTTCTCTTGTGACATGTGTAGTCACAAAGGCATGTGTTGCCTTGGCATGTGTTGCCGTTGGGAGAGTCTTATTCCTTTGCGTTGTGCTTGTCGGGTCTTGATCTATTGAGTGATGATAGATCATGCCTTGACTCTTTTTGTGAGTCATGTTGTTCCTTGTGGTCTTGGGATGTGTTCCCGTGTTGTTGTTGAGAGTGTTGAGTCTTGTGTTGACTATTGCTCTTGGTTTTGTACTTATATACTTATGTATTCCGTTTCGAAAATGGCTTTACTACTTATATCTTACTTATGTATGTTATTTCACATGTATTGGTGGGTTACCAGCATTATTCGCTGACCGGGCGTCGTCCCATGTTTTATTGTGTTCTTTCAGATGATGTCTAGGCGAGTGCGCAGTCTAGTGCCTGTTAGCATAGCTTCTCCCGTTGGTTTTATGGCCTATGTGCCGCTTTAGTTATAGACTTCGGAGACTTTTGGATAGTTGTAAACAATGCAGATTTCGCCGTAGCGTTCATCTTTGTTGGTGAACGTGGCATAACACCCCATGACTTGAATTTATATTTATGCAGTTATCTTTTAGTCTTCCGCTGAGTTTGTTGTGTAGTTGTGTTATCTGCATGTTTTAAGGTTTTTAATTAGCCTGTTTTAGGGGTGTTACATGATATGCCGACTTTCTTGCTTTGAAATTCTTGGGAATTCTTTTGAGTTTTGACCAAAAGAGTTTGTTCTTGAACCTCTTCTCACAATGTTGTTTCCTATCATCGTTTGCCTTTAATTCATCGTACCCAAGCTTCGGGGACGAAGCTTCTTTGAAGGGGGAGAAGATGTGACACCCCGAAATCCAAATTCAATTAAGGGATTAATTATGTAATTAATCTTATTTCAATTTGTAATTTAATTCCTTAAATTCCTGAAATTTAATAGTTGGGGACTAGTAATTGACTAGTCAATCCCAAAGTCAAAGTTGTACATTGAGCTTTGTAAGGAGTTCCCTTGTTCCTTACACTTCCTTATGTTAGTAAGGGTATTCTTGACCTTTCACTTGTTGTTGGTATTGTAACCTAACCTTGTATACCACCTTCATTCTCTCCTTACACTTTTTTAAAAATCTAGCTCCACCTTCTCTCTAAAAGGTGAGTAGCTTTTCTTCCAAGCCAAGTTGGAACCTTGCCAAAACTTCAAGAGTTGCTTCCAAGATTCAACCTTTCTTATATTTTGGCATCTAGGAGGGTAAGATCTAATTTCTATCTTGTGTTTTTGGTTTTATCTAAGGTGTCTTTTCTTAAAGATAGGATCTTTATGATCTTTTGGTATGTTCTTGAAGTGGGTTTTGAAGGTGAGCCTTGTTAGGAGTTTGTTGAGGTGTAAAGTGAAGTCTTTACCTATATGTGATTTCTTGGATTCTACATGTGTTTTTCTATGAAATGTGAGTGTTTATGCATTATCTTATGAAAATTTATATCTAGAACTTGTGTTTAGGGTTCATTTGTGCCATTGCTTGGCATTTCCTTTGATTCAAGTCATTTTGTTGTATTTGGTGAGATTTGGTATGCTTTGGACTTGAATTTGAGTTTGGAGATGAAAATCCGCGAAGTGTTGTATTGTGGTAAAGGGATGTACCCGCGGGCGGAACGGCGGGTAGGCTTCCAACCCGCTGCCCACCCGCGGGGTACATTGGTCGGGCAGCCTGTACCCGCGGGCGGAACCGCGGGTAGAGGCCTACCCGTGGGCCTACCCGCGGGTACGTATTGTGGTAATGGCGGGGATTTGTTCCCCGTGATTCTTTTGACTCGGTATTTGGTCTTCGGACTTCCCGTTGTTCTTTTGTGGAACTATTTGAGTGTCTTCTTGATGTTTCGTATGTCTAGAACTATATGGTAGGAATCCATGTAGGTTTTGGTGTCTTGAATCGTGCTAAGTGTTCAACATTGTGTTTCGTTGAACAGTGATGAGTCTTGTGTGTTCTTCGGAACTACCTTTGGTTTACCCATTTGATGAGCATGCTAGTTCGGTGTTTAAGTGCTAGCGTGTGTGTTGTTTGTACCTCCCTATTGGTTGATGATAATTTGTGTTATTCATCGTTGTTGTTGTTGGGCTGTGACCCATTCCTTGATTGAGTATGGTTTCATATCTTCGTTGTGATCCGTTGATTGATTCCTGTTGTGGTGTGATGTGTGTGTGGCTTTACCTGGATTGCACGATTAGTGGTATGGGACACTAGTCACCAAGGTATTGCAGTGGTCCTCGTGGTGGCCATGACGTGATTATGGAGTTGTGACCTTTGTGTAAGGTTCACGTGATTCTTGGGTGGCATGTGTTGCCGTGTGTGTGTACGGTACCCTCGTGTACTATGAAATTGGTGGTCTCGTTTGTGGTCGTTGGTGGGGGACGACGTTCCCAGGATGGAAAAGGTTGGACTTGGTTGTACAGGGGTCTTGGAGGTAATGGTTGGAAGAAGATACAAGGTTGGGGGTAGCCATAAGGTTGGAACCGGGCATAAGGAAGGCATATCAACTCGTGATGGGTGATGTCACGAGGGCTTGTGTAGTCGTTGTTGTGAATTCTCTTCTTGTGACGTGTGTAGTCACATGGGCATGTGTTGCCGTGGGTGAGTCTTATTACTTTGCGTTATGCATGTCGGGTTTTGATCTATTGTGTGATGATAGATCATGCCTTGAGTCGTTCTTGTGAGTCGTGTTGTTCCTTGTTGTCTTGGGATGTGTTCCCGTGTTCTTGTTGAGAGTGGTGAGTCTTGTGTTGACTATTACTCTTGGTTTTGTACTTATATATATGTATTCCGTTTCGAAAATGGCTTTACAACTTATACCCTATCTTGTATGATATTTCACATGTATTGGTGGGTTACCAGCATTATTCGCTGACCGGGCGTCGTCCCATGTTTTATTGTGTTCTTTCAAGTGATGTCTAGACGAGTGCGCGGTCTAGTGCTTGCTAGTGTAGCTTCTACCTCTTGTTTTGTGGCCTGTGTGCCAGTTTAGTTGTAGCCCTTTGAGACTATGGATTAGATGTAAACGTTGCAGATGTTGCCGTAGCGTTCATCCTTTTGGTGAACGTGGCATAACACCCCGTGTCTTGGATTTACGTTTATTTAGTTATCTTTCAGTCTTCCGCTGTGTGATGTTTAGCTCGGTTATCTGCATGTTTAAGGCTTTTAAATAGCATGTTTTTAGGGGGTGTTACAAGTATACCTCAAATATCTCATAACCTTTACTATTGCCTTCCAGTGCATAGCACCGGGGTTACTCGTATATCTACTGAGTTTACTAACCGCATAGGCAATATCCGGCCTAGTACAACTCATAAGATATAGCAAGGAAAATAGGTTTTGTTGAGACATGGGTTACCTCTTAGACTTAATTAATCCTCCCTTGGCTATTAAGGTTCTTCCCTAAGATTTCCATCCGATTGATCTCCCTAGGCTTGGTGGTGGGGAATTTCCTGGGAATAATTTCGTGTAATATAATTATGGGTGGTAAGGGTTCTAATTGCTTTCTAATCCCCTATTTATAGAGTTAGGAATCCTAATCATAATCTGAATAGTAAAGGTCTACTTTCTTTATTCCTAATAGATATATATGTCTAGGATTCCTAATTAGAATCTGACTAGTAAAAGGTTTATCCTCTTTATTCGTAATAGGCCTAAGACTCTAGTTTAGGCAAGGGTCCACGATCCATGGTGGACCACATTAATTAATTAAAGGGGATCCTAACCAAATTAAATCTATTTTAATTATTATTAACGGAATTAATTAAATAATTAATCCGGGATTGAAGGCCGTAACACGGGGTGTTACACCCTCCCCCTTACAAGGAGCTTCGTCCCCGAAGCTTAGAAATCATTTTGGGGATAAAGAGCCTGAATTAGTATAGTAGTACATAAGGAAAATGTTATATGGGAAATATATACATATACACATATAAATATACTGGGTTTAAGCCTAACTATTGTGCTAGCAAAATGCACCAAATAATAAGGTTATGAATATGCAACTCACACTATGTTAATTTTATGGATGAATAATAACATAACATAGAAGTCTTACTCACGGCACGTTCATTGTTTAAATAATTTATAATGATTTTAAATATAGGATCACAAGTTGCACCGAACATATAATTATCTATGTACCTAAATAAGAGGCAAATATCACGCGGGTGTAGATTCGGATAACCACATAATTATTATAAAGCACATATGCACATATATCAACACAGGCGAACCACATTTACGAATGGATGCAAACATTTAATAAGTAGTGTAGCATGTCATGAGCCAAAATGTCATATGTATAGGATCTGTACCTATTCATTGTGCTAAACAAACTATACCAAATACTCACAGTTACAAAATAACAAGCCTAACACGTATGATAATTAACTATTATGTTATATGCGGAACCTGCAAGTTGGCATGCCTATATGTATATAGTCCTAATTATGCTAAATATGCAATATCTTAAGTCTACAGGCATAGAGTGTGAAAGCATGTGAACATATTTCAAGTCTTAAATAATAATTAGTCCTATGGAATCATAAAACACATATACGTATTACTTCAACATGTTAAACTAGTGCATGATTAACAAATAAATTCACGTACTCAACATCGTGGCATAAGCAAACAATTGTTATATAAATTCAGGAAGGTCATAAATCATATAACAATTATTCAAATAGCGAAAATCATATTTTGAGGAAAAGATTGTAAGTAATTAGGAGAAAGGTTCTTGCTTCTTATGGGGTAGATAAATTTTGGGGGGGACAATAGAATTAGGACCTTTATTTCGCATATCATGAATAATGATGAATAATCACATAACAAGTATTGGCACTTATATGCAGATTGCTTGTAATTAATAACATTGTATATATGCATAGTGAGATGCCTTGTAACATACAGTTTTGTCTAACATGCTTTGTATATATACATGAATGCGTGTAAGTATGTATTTTAACACAGACATGCGAGCCATGAGATTTGTCACACAATACATATGAAAATATAAATCTCCACCTATAATTTGAACATGCAATTTGCATACAAATATTCTTTAACAATTACGAGTAAAATAGTCTAGGTTCACAAATACTAAAAGATTTATCTTTGAGAAATCTTGACAGAATTTGATCACACAAGCACTTTAGGAAAATCAGTTTTATCTCGGTGGTAAATAAATTTTAGGTAGGCATAAATCTTACCTCTAGAGGCCCAGAATACCTAAACAACTTAGAATGGATGACCCTTGATTGCTAATTCCTGAATCAATTGATGACTTGATGATGAGGCTAAAGTTTCTAATTATTTAGGGAAGATAGGAGTGGTAACATTGGGATTATGCGAGGAGGAAGTGTAGAATTAGGGTTATCTCAGGGTATGTGTATATATGTATATGGAATAATATTTCAGGGTTAGGATATGCTAAGTGTAAACTTGTAGATACATATAGGATTAACATAGCTAGGGTACATGTGTATTATTTAGGATTAGGCAAAGTGATTAGGGTTAGGACATAATAATAATAATAATAATAATAATAATAATAATAATAATAATAATAATAATAATAATAATAATAATAATAATAATAATAATAATAATATTAAGAATAATAATAACAATAATAATAATAATAATAATAACAATAATAATAATAATAATAATAACATGCGTGTAAGTGTAGCATACGAATGTAATGGGGGGGAGGGGGGGGGGGGGGGTCAAGATGGATTTCTTCCAAAAATAGTTTTGAAGTGACCACTTGGTTTAGGTTTCAAAGATTTCTCCCGGTGTCTCTCTGATTGTCTTCTGGGTCCAAATTTGATACATGTATGTATAACTATGTATATGTATATTAGAACTACGAGTATAGTATTGGGCCTAACGTGTAATAGGGTTTATGACGGTATTAGGTAATAGAGTTAAGGGAAAGGATTACTACGTACCGTACACATATATGCTCCTACGTACCTATGCATTTATCTATTATATATATATATATATATATATATATATATATATATATATATATATATATGGACGCACTCAGGTGCGAATAAGTGCCCAGGAAGGAAATGCGAACGAATCAACGCGTGACACGTGTCCAGATCTAATAACTTAAAAAAAAACGCGGTGGCATTTTCGTAAATAATTGAACATCGAAGTGCAAGTAAAATCTCTTATAAGTGCACCTATTTTCACCTATAAGTGCATGTAATTTTGCCTTGTTAGCATTCACTTTCCGCAACCATTCATGCACCTGGGTGTGCTTATAACTATATTTGCAACTATTTATAACTATAGGTGCAACTACTTATAACTATATGTGCACCTACTTTCACCTATAAGTGCATGTAATTTTGTCTTGTTAACATTCATTGATCTGAGTTCAGCGGGTAGTAATACTCCTGAAAACCACTCGCAAACATTCATACACCTAGATGCAACTACTTATACCTATGTGTGCAACTACTTAGAACTATAGGTGCAACTACTTAGAACTATAAGTGCAACTAAGTATTGATGCTCAGTGTAAATCTTTACTTGCACCTATAATACATTTTACATGCACTTGTAATACATTTTACTTGCACTTCGATGTTCAATTATTTACGAAAATGCCACCGCGTTTTTTTAAAAAATCAGTGTTTCTCATCCATTAGATCTGGACACGTGGACGAACAGAATCCATTCCTATTTCGCGTTTGGGCGAGCCGTTCGCACCCGAGTGCAACTCTATATATATATATATATATATATATATATATATATATATATATATATATATATATATATATATATATATATATATATATATAACTAGGAAATAATCCAACCTTCATGTTCAAGTATAGATTGCTATTCACATATTAAACACATAGGGAATCATCAAGGAAGACATACAAGCGCACAATGGATCAATAAAACGAGAAGTCAAGAAAACATACCGTACCAGTGGGCGCGAGGTGGGCGGTCGACCGCCTGTCAAGGTCCCACTGGAACATGGCAGTGGGCACGTGGTGGGAGGTCGACCTCCTGCCAAGGCCGCACTGGAACGTGATTTTGAAAAAGGAATCACTTCGGGAAAGTCCCAAAAATACACAAATTCAAGTCCAAAGAATTTCACACTCATGTAATCAACAAAAGGGACTTGAATACATGGTAAACATCAAGGAATAACATTATTATGATATTAACAAGGAATACGTAAGACTTAAACGAAAGTTCAAGACATCATAAGGATCACATATCACATTCCTCCCCTCCTAAGGAATAAAGCTATGTTCCCACAACTTTAAGGAAAACTCATGCAAATACTTATCAAGCTATAAGTAAGTTGACTATCAAAATAATCGAACAATCACAATTAAGAAAAGTGAGCAATTATCGGTCAAATAAGGTCGGCAATTGCAAGTTCCAACATATTCCATCAAATAACAAGTATCCAAATAATGCATATTGATCACATAACTAAGCAATAATATGCAAGTTCTTAGCCGATATGCGAATGACTTAATTAGGAAAATAACCCAACTTTCATGCTTAAGCAAATAACCAAGTCCGATATGTAAGAAACAGAATCAATAGCATGTCAAGGTAAGTTATTAATAATCAAAGAGTGATATCTGACAACGCATGTAAAAGTATGCAAGGATATCACAACTTTGGAGCAAGCGTAGAAAATAAGGAACAAGTATAGGGAACTTAACAGAAAGCGATAAACTCACAGTCTCACCGCATGTCCTAAGATTCTTGTATCCTAAGAACTTAAACACCTAGAGTTCAAGCTTAATGTCCTAAAGTCTTGTCTTAAGGGTCTTATCCTATGGTCGAACTAAGGCTCGGATACCAACTGTAACACCCCTAAATTTTAAAACTTTTAATGCTTATGAAATAAAGGCAATACTATCATTAAATCCCAAAACAGAGCATACCTAAACATAATTGTTGGGGTGCTATGCCACATCTGAGCTGCAGAACTCAGATGCACAGGCTAAACTATCTAAACAGTAGAAATCCTCAAATCAATGTTAAGTACATCATCATGGCACGCAGGCCGAAAAAAAAACTAAACTAGCTAAGCAACGGGTCCAACTAGCGTGCTCCGGAGCTACTCATCTGTTCCTGAAAGCCAAATATATCTGTTCAGCGAATAATGCTGGTAACCCACTCTAATGCGTTAAAATACAATATATATATATATATATATATATATATATATATATATATATATATATATATATATATATATATATATATATATATATATATATATATATATATATGTAATGAAAACCATTTGAAGCCGGAATAGATATATACTTATGAAACTCTAATTTAAAACCGAGGATAGACTCAACAAGTAAGGGTAGGCACATTCATCAGATATAATCACACATATAAAGATACTATCATACACCCTAAGGTCACAAGACTATTTCACATCATTCATATCAGTATTCAATCATTATTTCAACACGTAAACACATTTGGTGGGGCTGCAGGACCCTTCACGCGCCCATACACGAAGCACCAGCGCATATAGCTCTGGTATGGCCCCGAAGCACCATGTCTGTACCGCAACACAAGGAGATTGATCGCAACCAATCGATGAACCGCAGCTCATTTATAACGTTTGATCGCAACCAAACGGCGAACCGCAACCCGAATAGTATGTTTATCTGATCGCAACCAGATTATGGACCGTAGCCCTATATATATATATATATATATATATATATATATATATATATATATATATATATACCCGTCCGATCGCAACCGGCCGGGTTAACAGCCGATTGTTCTCAACCTATCCAACTGCCTGTATAGCCAATTGATCGCAACCAATTGGGGTATCATGTACAAATAACACATAGCCAAGCACATGCAACCCACATTAACACATAAGGAGGGGGAAATCATACATATATAACTTATACGTGGTCAACCACATTACTAGAGATACGCCTAAGGGTTCATGCATCTTCCTCCTAGGTCAACGGGATACCAATTCGACTAGCATGCAATACACAAGACTCTTTTATCCTACGAACGGTACCCGATACATCAAACTAGACTCAAGCACGACAAACGGGGTCCAATGGGACACCACGGGATACGGGGAAACATCAAATGGGGAAAACCACCACGTTCCTCACTAGAATTCCAGCGGGTGGCCGGCGGGTAGAGGGCCACCCGCCGGCTGCCCGCCGGTGGCACATCACGGGGCAGCGGGTGCCCGGCGGGCAGTCGCCTGCCCGCTGCCCAGCGGTCCCATGGGGCAGCGGGTAGGTGGCGGGTACCCCTGCCCCCACCTACCCCCACTGACTCTTATGTAATAATTCGGTCCCGGGATCTCTCGTGGAACCCGAAACCATATCCAGGCACACATAAACACAAACGACGACACCACGTAATCAAGTAATGGATTAAAACCAAGAATCACATTAAATACATCCTAACACAACTCCTAAACATACCAAGACTCAATACCCGATTATGCATAATCCCACCCAAACATATCACAATACGAAATCCCCGTTTAAATCCTAGGACTCTAATCATAATTAAAACACAAGATCATTTATATAATTTATCTTGGAATCAAGAACATCAAGATTATCACATAAACATCAAGATCATCTCATAAACATCAAGATTATCTCACAATCATCATATCAATCTCAAGAAAAGCTTTATCAGGACTCGAGCACAGAATCATATATCAAGGAGCTAATGAAGAAGATATAGCAAGGAAAATAGGTTTTGTTGAGACATGGGTTACCTCTTAGCCTTAATTAATCCTCCCTTGGCTATTAAGGTTCTTCCCTAAGATTTCCATCCGATTGATCTCCCTAGGCTTGGTGGTGGGGAATTTCCTGGGAATAATTTCGTGTAATATAACTATGGGTGGTAAGGGTTCTAATTCCTTTCTAATCCCCTATTTATAGAGTTAGGAATCCAAATCATAATCTGAATAGTAAAGGCCTACTTTCTTTATTCCTAATAGATATATATGTCTAGGATTCCTAATTAGAATCTGACTAGTAAAAGGTTTACTCTCTTTATTCCTAATAGGCTTAAGACTCTAGTTTAGGCAAGGGTCCACGATCCAAAGGTGGACCACATTAATTAATTAAAGGGGATCCTAACCAAATTAAATCCTTTTTAATTATTATTAACGGAATTAATTAAATAATTAATCTGGGACTGAAGTCCGTAACACAGGGTGTTACATTTGATAGCTCTCGCTGGTTCTTTCCATTGTACCAATGATATCGGTTCCTTTGTTTGGCTACAATCTAAGTTAGAGGACTGGAGTGGTGACTCCAATTCTAAACGTGGCGGTTCCAGTTTGCTCTCTTTGATTTCTTCTTTCTTCCAGGCTGGTTTGAGAGCTTGCTTCGATCTCACTTGAATTTCTTCTACTTGTTTTGGAAGTGGAGGCTTAAGCACATGTATAAATCTATTATAGGTGACATTGCATGTGTTGTTGAGTGCATTATAATAAAAATGTCTATCATGTTGCCATGACCTTCCAAGTGAAACATGTGCGGTACGCATTGGCACAATAATATGAACCTAGTCCAAGATTCAAATAAGAGGGTGTATTGTCCCAAGATTACTCTCAATGCAAAGATAGAGATGGATCAAAATACCTTAAACCTCATGAGAAATTCTTAGTCCCGAATCCTCAAAGACTTGGATGAATCCCACTGTAGCTTCAAGTACCTCGATGATGCAATCTTCAATCAACTAGAGTCGGATCTAGTTTCCTTCGATTCAAGAACGAGTCCACGAACCTAAATCTAAGGTTGAAAAAAGGAAGATTGATTCAAGTCCACGAATTAATTTGCTAGTCGAGTTCACGACTAGCCACTAATTGAGTCCACAATTAGCCATAAGGTTTCTTACACAAGTGTAAAGAAAAACATAAGAATTTTATTGAATTCAAGCATGTTTAAAACTAATATGGATGTGCCCGATTTATAGGTATAGGGCAGCATTGTAATCCTAAATACAATGGGAAAAAGAGTCCTAAACCTAATCTAGAAAGCAAGTAAATATAGTCCTATTTAGAAAGGGATTTAAGGAATCCTTTTCTAAATACAAAAAGAGTCCTAAACCTAATCTAGAAAGCAAGTAAATATAGTCCTATTTAGAAAGGGATTTAAGGAATCCTTTCTAAATACAAACTAGTGTTTTCTCTTTAATTCCAAACAATTTAAAATAATGATGACCACAAATAATAAAGCTGATTTGGGTCTTTGATCTTGTGATTGACCCAATTTGTACTCTTAATGGATCTTCATTATGTTGGGTCGCATCATCCTCCCCTTCTTGAAAAATGATTTGACCTCGAATCTTCTAAACATTGTCTTCGATCTGTGACATCACTTGAAACGGGATACTTATAATACTTTCCTCTATCGAATGGAATTTTTATTGGAATTTCTTGTTTCTTCCACCATTGATGCTTTAAGGATGTAGTTATGGGCCTTGTGATGAGCCCACTATTTACCCTTGCTGGATTCCATGTTTACTGGTTCCTATTATTCTCCCATTCTTGAAAAGGATTCATCCTCGAATCCAAATCTTCAATGAAAGACAAAGTAGTAAGCTCACTTTCTGTTTTATCACGCTCATGGAAATTTTTCTTTGGATGCTTGACACGAGTCGCTCCAATCATCATCCTACAATCAACAAGTAAGGCAATTAAGTCTAATGACACATCATGGAATTTAAACATTCTGGATGGTAATAATTCAACAAAATGAGACATATTAAATTTAGGCATCTTGTTTGAATTGTCATCAAGAACAAAATCTTTCCTCCTAGAGCTTAAGGTAAGATCAAACAGAAAATTCATGGAAATATCAAGTAATGATTTAGATGTATTATGGTGGTAAGTAGCACAATTCTGAACATAAGATTCTACATCTTTTTTCTTCTTTGGCCAATGAAAATATCCTTGCAAAACATCAACACTCTTTGGAAAATTAAAATGTCCCTTATGTGAATCAACAATTAAATCATTGCCCAAAACAAAGCAAAAAGAGCCAATCCCATTGACTTTGAACCAAAACCCCTTGTGCAAGTAGTATTTGCCATAAGAAGTTTTCAAATGTGCCTTATAACTTCCAAGTGATTCCTTATCTCTATCAAATAAAGTTTTAGTAAAATCAAAATTAAGGAATCTTGGATGTATGGAGGCAAACAAATTTCTAACACATCGAGCAAGTAGGTCATTAATAGAAACATGGCAAACAAATCTAGAGAATTTTAATGAATGCTTTTGAAATAAAAGTGAGTAAATAGTTACTCCCCTTCTTTTCTCTTGCTTATTATCCTTTTTTGTTAGCAAGCGAGGCTGCACTTTGATAGCTCTGGCTGGTTCTTTCCACTGTACCACTAATAGCAGTTCCTTTGTTTGGCTACAATCTAAGTTAGAGGACTGGAGTGGTGACTCCAATTCTAAACGTGGAGGTTCTAGTTTGCTCTCTTTGATTTCTTCTTTCTTCAAGGCTGGTTTGAGAGCTTGCTTCGATCTCAGTTCAATTTTTTCTACTTGTTTTGGAAGTAAAGTCTTAAGCACATGTATAAATCTATTATAGGTGACATTGCATGTGTTGTTGAGTACATTATAAAAAAAATGTCTATCATGTTGCCATGACCTTCCAAGTGAGTAAGGAATCCTTTTCTAAATACAAAAAGAGTCTTAAACCTAATCTAGAAAGTAAGTAAATATAGTCCTATTTAGAAAGGGATTTAAGGAATCCTTTCTAAATACAAACTAGTGATTTCTCTTTAATTCCAAACAATTTAAAAATAATGATGACCACAAATAATAAAGCTGATTTGGGCCTTGGATCTTGTGATTGGCCCAATTTGTACTCTTAATGGATCTTCATTATGTTGGGCCACATCACCCGTTCCCTGTCAATATGCCATTCCACCAATGGCTATTGAGAACGTCTCCTGTTCTTTGTCAGTGTACCCATCCACCAAAGACCTTTCAGAACGTCTCTCGTTCTCTGTTAGTGTGCCATTCCACCAATGGCTTATTGAGAACGTATCCTGTTCTCTGTCAGTGTACCCATCCACCAAAGACCTTTGAGAACGTCTCCCATTCTCTGTCAGTGTGCCCATCCACCAAAGACTTTTGAGAACGTCTCCCGTTCTCTGTCAGTGTACCCATCCACCAAAGACTTTTGAGAACGTCTCTCGTTCTCTGTCATTATGCCATTCCACCAATGGCTTATTGAGAACGCCTCCCGTTCTCTAACAGTATGCCCATCCACCAAAGACTTTTGAAAACGTCCCTATTCTCTGTCAGTATGCCATTCCACCAATGGTTATTGAGAACGTCTCCCATTCTCTGACATCATGTACTCTATTTGACTACTTTCTACTGACAATGTTTAATATTCTAATGACTTCGAGACTTGACCCTATGTCTTATAACGACCCGATTATTGTCCTAGAGCCTCTAGATACTACACTAAACCCTTCACCCTTAACTCCCCATTATTAGATTCTCCACACCTAATACTGTAGGGCTCTTTATTCTGGTAGCCACATTCATTTCGTTTCACTGTAATCTGATTACTGCTTCATGCGTGATCTTCTTGTATACTTGTCCACCGAGCGTTGAGTGGACCACTGGTTTATGGGAGGATGAATTGGCAATTGATTTGTCAAAAAGACCAGTTGGGGTGACTAGCCGGAGTGATCGACCGTAAGAACTCTAGGGAGGTTCAGGTTGGTTTGAATAGGGTGTGAGTTTGCTAGCCCCTTGCGGGGCTAACTATGACCTAGCGTCTTTGAGATGTCGTAATGTGTTCTGTTTTCGCGAATCATGAGGTGTGTATTCCGAAATAAAGATATTTTATTACGAAACTAGTAAAGGTAAGTAGTACATAAAGATATTTGTTATGAAACTGTCATGTGGGCTACTGGTAAAACCTCTTGAGGCAATTTGAATTCCAAATATGCTCGATCAGCTTGCCTTCCATAGTTTCCAACTTATAGATGCCTGGTCTGATGATTGCCGAGACTCTGTAAGGGCCCTCCCAGTTCTTGGCTATTTTCCCGCCTTGATTTGGTAGGGCGGCTTGTCTATCTCTGAGTACTAGGTCCCCTATGTCAAAGTACTTAGGCTTTACGCGCGCATCATGGTATGTTTTCACAGCTCGTTGATATTCTGCCATTCGATGCTGAGCTGCGTCTCTCCGCTCTTCGAGGAAATTCTTTTCTAGTTGCAGTAGCTGCTCATTGTGATCCTCGTATTGTTGCACCCTATCCGTGGGGCATAGGACCTCGATAGGGACTTTGGCCTCGAACCCATACGTGAGGCTGAATGGGGTTTCCCCGGTTGCCCATCGCGGTGTGGTTCGATGAGCCCACAGGATGTGGTCGAGTCGGTCGACCGATGCACCGCCTTCTTCTTCTATTCGCTTCTTTAGTCCATCCATGATTATTCTGTTCGCATTTTCTACTTGCCCATTTTCCTAGGGGTAAGCCACCGATACCTTGGTGTGCTTGATGGAATAATTTTCACAGAATTTTGCGAAGTCCTTGAAATCGAACTGCCGGCCATTATCAGTGATGAGATGCTCAGGCAGGTCAAAACGGCAGATCACTTTCCTCCACAGGAATTTGCGACATTGATGTTCGGTGATGGTTACCAATGGTTCAGCTTTGATCCATTTAGTGAAGTAGTCAATGGCGACTATGCAGAACTTGTGGCGCCCTGGCGCCTGAGGTAGTGGTCCCAGGAGGTTTACACCCCACTTAGCGAATGGTATGGCTGTGGTGACCGGTGTGTAGGAGGTGGCCGGTCGGTTTTACTTTTCTGCAAACGTTTGACAAGTATGGCAACTTTGAATCCCTTGGATGCAATCTTGTGTCATGCTGGGCCAATAGTATCCTTGGACCAGTAATTTTCTGGCCAGGGTGTTCGCTCCCTGGTGAGCTGCACATATCCCACTGTGGGCTTCCTCAATTACTTGCTTGGCTTCGCTCGGCGGGAGGCATTTTAGTAGGGGTCCTCCGAAGGATCTTTTGTACAGTTGGTTGTTTACCAATTGGTAGGCTGGGGCCCTTCGCTTGACTTTTGCGGCCTGTACAGGATCAGAGGGAAGTTCTGCTTTCGTGATGTATCTGGTTAGGTCTCCTATCTAGCTATCCGGGGATTGGATGCCTGCTGGGGCTACCATTGCGATTAAGAGGGATTCTGTACTGGGCGCGTGGATGACCTCTCTCTTGCATATGTGTGCTAAGTGTCCTGGGGTACCTCCCAGGGAGATCTTCGAGAGTAGGTCAGCCTCCATGTTTTCCGTGCGGGGCACGTGTTGTATTCGTAAGCGTCCAATTTTCCCAGCAATCCTTTAATAACATCCTTGTACATCCTCAAGTTCTCCCCTCTGGTCTCAAAGGTGCCTTTGATTTGTCCTACAACGAGTCGTGAGTCTATTCGAATGCGAAGGTTATGTGCTCCAAGGGCGGTTGCAATCCGTATGCCTCCAATCACTGCTTCATATTCTGCCTCATTGTTTGATGCTTTGAATTGGTATTCTAGGGCGTAGTATACTTTGAACCCTTCTGGTAAGGTTAGCATGATTCCCCCTCCACAGTGTTTGGTGCTAGCTGCTCCGTCTGCACTCATTTCCCACCAGATGTTCTGGCTGAAATCACTTATTCTCCCCCTTTGGTCTCTTGTTGTACATTCCACGATGAAATCTACCAGGGCCTGTGCCTTGATGGAGGGTCGGGGTTTGTACTCAATCCCATATTGGGTCAACTCCATAGCCCATTTCACCATTCGACCAGAGGAAGTTGGGCTCCTCAGGATGCAGGCGAGTGGTTGGTCTGTGAGCACCTCTATGGGGTGGGCTTGGAAGTATGGGACTAACTTCCGTACTGTGGTGATCAGAGAGTAGACCATCTTCTCTAGGGGTGTATATCGGGCTTCTGCCCCTCATAATAATTTGCTGATATAATATATTGGATGTTGCAGCCTCTCTTCTTCCCGCACCAAAACGGAGCTCACTGCCTGCTCCGATACCGCCATGTAGAGGTATAAGTTTCACCTTCTTTGGGTTTGGCTAGTGGGGGTAGGGATAACAGATATTTCTTTAACTCCTCGAACGATTCTTAACATTCAGGGGTCCATTCGAACCCCTCTCTTCTTTTGATCACTTCGAAGAACGGTAGAGAGCGCTCTGCTGATTTGGAGAGGAAATGGATAAGGGCTGCAGTCGTCCCGTCAGTTTTTGGATTTCCAGTAGGTTAGTGAGCGGTTTCATATCCAGTATGGCTTTTATTTTCTCAGGGTTTGGTTCTATCCCTCTCTATGTGACCATGTATCCTAGGAATTTTCTCCTATGGACAGCGAATGCGCATTTCTTTGGATTCAATCTCATTTTGTATCTTTCCATGAGTTGGAAGCATGCTCTAAGGTCTCGAGAGTGCTCGAGGGCCTCCTTGCTTTTTACCAACAAGTCTTCGACATAGGCCTCCATGCTTTTCCCAAGCAAGCTATGAAATATTTTGGAGACCATCCTTGTAAATGTTGCTCCCGCATTTTTCAGGCCGAATGGCATCACCTTATAGCAATAGACTCCATCAGGTGTCAGGAATGCTGTTTTTTTTTTCGTCATGTTCTTCCATAAATATTTGGTGGTAGCCCCGAAAGGCGTCCATGAAGCTAAGTAGTGCGCAACCGGCAGTTTGGTCTACCAGTTGGTCTATTCGTGGTAAGGGGAAAGGGTCCTTAGGACACGCCTTGTTGAGGTCAGTATAATCAACACACATTCTTCGCTGGGGGCTTGGGTACTAGCACAACATTTGCCACCCAAGCGGGATAGGTGACTTCCCTGAGGTGACCGATCTCTAGTAGGGTGGAAACTTCTTTTTTTACGAATTCTCTTCGGTCTACCGCTAGGTGTCTCTTCCGTTGCATGACTGGTCGGGTGGCCGGATTTACGGATAAGCGGTGGGTGATGACCGACCAGTCAATTCCGGGCATGTCTTCAGGTCCCCAAGCGAATAGGATTTTGTACTCTTTCAGTGTCTGTAAGATGCTGAGGCGGACCTCTTCTGTTAACCCTTTGCCTATCTTGATTGTTCTATCTGGTCTGGAGTCCTACAAAGCTAATTCTTCTAACTCAGCTACGGGTTCCGGCCTTTCCTTAGTCTCCTCTCCTTTGGTTTTCTCGGTGATAGTCTAGACCCGATTTGCCTGCAAGAGATGAGGTAGCATGACTGGGCCACATGGCGATCGCATTTAGCGATCCCCACTCCTTCGGGTGTTCAGAATTTTAAGCACAGATGCTCGAGCGACACAACAACCCCCAGGTCCTCTAAACCCGGACGTCCTAGAATTACGTTGTGCGCGGAATTGATGTTTACAACCACGAACTCCATGTCTAGGGATGGGACCGTTGGGTATTCTCCATTTCCACGGGCAAGGTGAGGCACCCCTCAGCCACTACACTATCTCCGGTGAACCCAGCAAGTGGCGTCCGCACCAGGTGTAGCTATTCTCTGGATAGTCCCAGTTTGTTAAATGTCTTGAGGTACATGACATTGACACTTCTGCCAGTGTCTACAAATACTCTCCGGACGGTGGTCCCATTGATGTCCATGGTGATGACGAGGGCATCGCGGTGTGGTGTTGAGCCGTTCGGGAGGTCTTCATCAGAGAAGGTGATGATGTCCCTCCGGCCTTTCTTGATGGAGGGTCTATGTTGCACTGCGCCTACATATAATTGTCTAGCCCAATGTTTCCTTTCGCGAGAGCTGTCTCCTACCGCAGGCCCGCTACAAATCATGTGGATCACATGCTTGTGTTTCCAGTTTCGATCGTCTTGCTCTTCAGGATTCCCCTATTCTTGGTTGGGTGCTTTCTGTTGGGGCTTATCCTTAACTTCAATGGGAGGGTCCCGGGTTGGTGCCCATGAAAGTTTTCGCCATTGGTTGGGGCGAGCAGTTGATGGTCTTTTCTGGATGAGCTCCTCGATTTCCTTTTGTAGGTAGTACATTCTTCGGTAGAATGTCCTGTGGACCTGTGATATCGGCAGTATCTGGCTCTTTCTGCGGCCGGCCGTTCCTCCGCCTTTGTGGGTGGTGGCGGTAGGTTCTCTGTAGGTCGGGGTGGTTAGACTTCGTGCACGTGCCTCGCCCCGAGGGCGGGAACTACTCTATGTCGAGGGGGAGGTGGCCCCCGAATGACGTTAGATCTCTCTTCCCGTTTAGACGGTCGGTCCAAAGGACGCGTTCTCGTCTCGTCACGGGGTCGTTTCGCTTCTCGCCTTATTTTTTGTCGCAAAGCCTCTTCTGTTTCCACGTATTTGTTGGCCCTCTGGATGGCCTATGCATATGTGTCGGGGGTCTCCCTTCACAGACTAGTGAACAGATCCCCTGACCGGATGGCTTCCATGAATAAAGTGAGGGCCGTTTGTTCGTCCAGATCTTCCACAGCCTGTACTTCCTTCTGCCATCTTTTTAAGAACTCTTTTAGTGTCTCTGTTTCTCCTTGTTGTATTGCAGTCAGGGTCATGAAGTGCTTCTTTGTTTTCATGTTTCCCGCAAAGTAGGTTAGGAATTGTTCGGCTAGGGTTTTGAAGCGGTCGATGGACCTTGGTGGTAGAGATAGGAACCAACGCAGAGCTGCCTAGCCCAGGGTTGAGAAAAAGGCACGACAGTACATGGGGTCCTCCGCACCTATTACCATCATCTTTGCCTGGAAGCCGACCAAGTGATCACTGGGGTCCCCTATTCCATCGTAAGTAGGCATTGTCGGACACTTAAAGTCTCTTGGCGCGCGATATTCCTTGATTTTCATAGAGAATGGACTGGCAGATGGCAGAGATCAAGCGGTTGGTCGATCTCCCCTACCCTCGACCTTCCTTTGGAGGTCTCTCACCTCCCTAGCGAGTTCTGCCATCTCTTGATCTCGGTTCCCCCGACCAAGTTCTGGAGTCTCTCCGCTACCCTCCACCACGTCTTGCAAAATTCTTCTTCGGTCGGGATCTCCTTCCATTGCTCCTCCCATGTGAGATCCGGTTGCCTGGATGACCTCCACCCGTCGTTGGGGTTGAGCCTGACTCTTTGTTCTGGGCTTTCTACCGGGTGGTTTCCGAGTTCAGGTTGTGGAATGGTTGTCTGTTGATTCAAGGGCCCTATGCGGTCAAGGACGGAGACTGCACAACGGGGTCCCTGGGGTGGAGCCGGTCTCTGTGTTTTTTCAGGCGGTAAGTTCGTGTTGGGCAGTCGGTTGTCGGCGATCTGGGTGGTGTTGTTTATCCTGGAAGGTTTTGGGGATCTTGCCCTTGCGGCCTGGCGGTGATGTAGGGCCCCTAAGTAGCGTGCGGCGGCCTCTACTATATCGGGGGTGAGTTCCACTGGCTGGGTCCGTGGGACACCAATGACCGGTGGGCGTGCGTTCGAATGGAACTCCTCCTCTTCTTGGGGACCTCCCCATTCAGCCTCCCTCTCGAGGGGAATATGCTGATCGTTCGGTACTTGCGAGGGGGGCCGGCTGAGGGTTTCTCTCAAATCTCTGACTGATCTAGCGACTGGTTGGTCAGTTCGAGTATTTCGTCGTGTAGTTACCATGCTTTCAGGGCTTGAGGAACAAACGATAACTTTTCGCATCGAACCCCACGGACGGCGCCAATGTTGGTTTTATGACTTTTGGACAGTCAACCACAGGCCAACATTACCGTTAGAATAATGAGAATATAGGAAAAATATTGGAGAAATATATGGCGAAAATAAAGAAATGTTGTATTGACGATTATTGCTCGTGAATTGCTGAGAGTTGTGCCCCCCTCTTCTGCGTGAGAGGCCTATTTATACATATTTTGGGCCTAGAGCCCTACAAGAAATAAGAATTCTAGACTGCCTCATATTGGGATTCTTATTTACATAATAAAACATACTTATATTATACTAGAAATGATCTGTCCAATTCTGATTATATTGGGAATAACAGGCTCAATCCTTAACGAACTATTGGGTTGCACTGTACGGTGTGTTCTTCTTGGCCTTCATTGATCCAGTTATTTTCTTGGGCCGGTCCATATTGCCCAGGCCTAGTATACTATCCAACAAACCCAAAACTATTTTAAACTATGATTCTAGACTATGGTCCATGATGCAAGGTGAACTCTAAAATTTTATTTTACAATTCTACCCTCAAACCCTAGCTATAAATAGTAAAGTATCTCTTGTTCATTTTCCCTAACCAGACTAGCAGCCACTTCTCCCTTAAGTCTCTCTGCCGTTTCCCCTCTTCATCACCACGGCAACAACAACACCCATCTCCAACCATTTTCTCCTTGCTACAAACGAAGGAGATCAACCCATCAAAAACCACTGTAACACCTCGAAATTTTGAAACTTTTGAAACTTATATAATAAAGGTAAATTCTCATTAAATCCCAAAACTAAACATAAGAGTGCGGGGTGTTATGCCACATCTGAGCTGGAGAACTCAGATGCACAGGCTAAACTAAATATCCTCAAAGCAATGTCAATACATAATCATGGCACGCAGGCCGAAAGGAAAACTAACTAATCTATGCTTCGGATCTCTAGCGCGCTCCGGGGTCTACTCATCTGTGCCTGAAAGCCAAATATATCTGTTCAGCGAATGATGTTGGTAACCCACTCCAACGCGTTGAAATACATTATAGATAGATATATATAGATATACGAAAATCGTTTTGAAGCAGGAAGATATATACTTAAGAGACACTAGTTTTAAAACGAGGAACGGACTCAGCAAATAGGGTAAACACACAATCAATAATAATAGTTAAGGAGAATCATCATAAAGAATACGCAACTAAGGTCACAGTCTATTTCTGTGAGTAATATTATTATTATTATTATGTTATGTTTATAATCTATAGTTAATTTTGTATGGTTAGAATAAGTCTTCTGCTTGTAACCTGTTAGATAGGAACAGTTAGAGATAGACTCAGATATACTCTCTTGTAATCCTATCTTTCTATATTGAATTGAATTTTGAATTCTCATTGTTAGAATAAGTCTTCTGCTTGTAACCTGTTAGATAGGAACAGTTAGAGATAGACTCAGATATACTCTCCTGTAATCCTATCTTTCTGTATTGAATTGAATTTTGAATTCTCATCATTTCCACATCAATTGTATCATCATTCAATCATCATTTGTGACACTCAATCACACTGAGCTGGCGCCACGGGACCAATCGCATGCCCCGAACATGAGGGTTAATGCGTATAGCATTAACACGGCCCCGCAGCACCCTACGTCATATCGCGGCAAGAAGGGAGTTGATCGCAACCAACCCATAGAGGACCGCTGACGAACTCAACGTCGGACCACAATCCAACACACCGCTGACGCGCACAGTCGGTGGACTGTGATCCCCTTTACAAGGGGGGACTTACGACCCTACACACCGTTGATGCGTAAAGTCGGTGGACCGTAGCGGATCAAGCCCTACACACCGCTGAGGGACTCAGTCGGTGGGCGAAGATCCTCGGAGACTACGACTCTACACACCGCTGTCCCATCACTTGGTGGATCGCAGCCAGCCGTAGCCCTACACACCGCCTGATTACTCAGGTCGGTGGACTACAGCCTTCCTCGGGTTTATTGGCTCTACACAACGCCTGGCGCGTCCAGTTCGGTGGGTCATCATACCCGAGGCCCATGTGGACCTCAGTCCTATATAATATTTATATACCTGACCGATCGCAACCGGCCTGGTTAACAGTTGGGATGGTTCTCAACCCATTCAACTGCCCGTATAGTGGACCGCAACCCTATATAATATTTATATACCTGACCGATCTCAACCTGCCTGGTTAACAGTTGGGATGGTTCTCAGTCCATTCAACTGCCCGTATAGCCAACTTGATCGCAACCAAATTGGGGAATCATGCATCACATAACATACAATAGCACATAATAGCACATTGGGAAGGGGAGACACATAATTAAGCTTACGTGTGATCATTCACATACTAAGAATTGTCCTAAGGGGTTCATACGACTTCAATCTAGGTCAACGGGTAACCGATTCAACTAGCATGCAACCCCTAAGACTCTATTATCCTACGAACGGTTCCCAAAATATCAAACTAGACTCAAGCACGACAAATGGGGTCCGTTGGGACACCAGGGGAACGGGGAACATCAAACAGGGAAGCCAACGACCCGGGGTGGGTACGGACCAGCAGGTAGCCGGTGGGTGGAGGGGCACCCGCCGGAGATCACTGCCCGGCAGCGGGTTGCCGGCGGGCGAACACCTGCCCGGCGCCTGCCCGTTGCCTGGCGGTGATCTTCGGGCAGCGGGTAGGTGGCGGGTACCCCTACCCCCACCTACCCCCACTGACTCTTTCACCACAATTACGTCTCGGGATCCTTTGTGGAACCCGAAACCATACTTAGACACTTTTAAACGCAATTAACGACACCACGTAGGCAATTAATGGATCAAAAGCAAGAATCACGTATAACTCATCCTATTACGACTTCTAAACATAAACAACACCCGAACATGCGAATTCCCACCCAAATATATATCAAGAACATTACAACACAAATTCCCAATCCACCCTAGGGCTCTAATCCCTCCCAATTCATCAAAATCACAATTTATCTTTAACATCAAGAAATATCAAGATTTATCAAGAATCATCACATCAATATCAAGAATCTCTTTTCAACATCAAGGTCATCAAGATTATCAAGAATACAGATAAATCATCCTATCAATCATCAAGAATATATCACAAATATCATAGAGGAATTAATCAAGACACAAGCATTTAGAAGGAGGCCAAGGAATGAGATTATAGCGAAGAAAATAGGTTTTGTTGAGACATGGGTTACCTCTTAGCCTTAATTAATCCTTCCTTGGCTATTAAGGTTCTTCCCTAAAATTTCCATCCGATTGACCTCCCTAGGCTTGGTGGTGGGGAATCCCTTGGAAATTCTTGTGTGGTGATATCTATTGTGGTGTGACTTTTAGGTGCCTCCTATGTCCTTATATATATATATATATATATATATATATATATATATATATATATATATATAGGAGTCCTAATTAGGTCTGAATGGTATGGGTTTACTAATTCTATTCCTTATGGGACTAAGGGCTTGTTTTAGGGATAAGGGTCCACAGTCCATGGTGAATCGTATTAATTAATTAAAGGGAATCCTATCCAAATTAAATCCTTTTTAATTATTATTAACAGGATTAATTAAATAATTAATTCGAGATTAAAGGCCGTAACACGGGGTGTTACAACCACATCCTCTTCTCTCCTCTTGCCTCCCTCTACCTCTTGCTGGTGTAACCGTGAAGATGCAGCGGCGGCGAACGACAATGACAGCAGCGGTGGTCTTCCACTCCGGCGACCTTCCCCTCTTCCAAGCGGAGGCTGCGGCTGGTGTTGTTTCCGGCGACAGTGAGGCTAGTGCTAGCTAATGGAGTTTCTTCGTTGGAGTGGCTAGCTCGAGAGTGAGCTCAAGATCAAGTACTTGGCTTTTAGAGCGAAGTTGAGATATAACCGCATGGATTCACAAATCTCTTTTGACTTTGTGAAGTCATTGCTGTATAGCTAAAAATGAGTAGAAATGCTAGAATATTGTGTCTTTGAGCTATTAGATAACTTGTTGATGTTGTATAATGTGTTGGTGATGTTTTGGAAGTGGAAAATTGTCTGAAGTTGCTTTACCGGTGAAGAAGAAGTCTCTGGTGCACAATACAGTGTGCACCAGATAGAAGTCACGGGTCTAGCCAACAGCCCACACTACAAGAAAAATCACGAATTACGATAGAAACATCACGACGGAACGTAATCTGTTGTCGATTCGTGATGGTTTTTGCGACGGAATGTGTTCTGTTGCGATTTGGCATCGGAATTGGTGACGGAATACATATCCGTAGCGATTTATGGCGCAAAGTGAGAAAAAAAACCCGGGAAATTTTGGCGCCCACATTTTGGTGAGGGATTGTGCGACAGAATTAATTTCTGTCACCATAATAGCGACGGAAAAAGCAACGAACGATGGTTCCGTCGCGATTTTGCTACAGAATCGGCGACGGAAATAAATTCTGTTGCGATATTTGGCGCAAAGTGGAAATATTCCCACTTAATATTTTCACCGAGGGATTGACGACCGAATTTGCGACGATTTTTTTTTTTTTTTTTTTTTGTCGCGAAAATATTAAATTTTTGAAGTAAACTTTATTTTTGCTACAAAACGAGATGACAAAATCTTTTCTTCCGTATATATGTTGACGACAGAAAATGCGACGCCCTACATGTCTGTCGCGCTATGGCAATGACAATGGAATCGGTAACAGCAATTAATTCTGTTGCAATGTTTGGCACTAAGGTAGATTTGACGTTTGAGGTTGGCGACGGAACTTGCGGCGATCGTTCTTTCCATCGCTAAAATATTTAATTTTTTATGTAAAGTTTAATTTCGCTACAGAATTAGGCGACAGAAAATGCGACGCCCTACAAGTCCGTCACACTATGCCGTTGGAATCGGCTACGGAAATTAATTTTGTTGTGATGTTTGATGCAAAGATAGATTTCACGTTTGAGTTTGGCGATGGAACTTGCGATGATCATTCTTTCCGTCCCGAGAATATTTAAAATTTTTAAGTAAAGTTTATAACTCTTTAATGGTCGAATTTTACAATAAGTTTAGTATTAGATGTGGGAAATTTTTAAAATTTAATATAAAATTTAAATTACTATGAATTCATATGTTATAATTAAATTACAAAACTTTTTAATTCGCCCTATTTAACCTATTTTACTTTCCTTGAAATGGTGTCTTCTTTCTTAAATGGAACATAACTATCATTTTATATTTCTCAATTCTCCCTTTTGACTTGTTCGCATTTCTAGACAATTAATGAGGTAAATACAATTGTACTTTGTACAAATGACACCTACTTTTGAGGGGCATAATGGGAAAGTTAGAAATAGTTGGGGTCGTTTACCGAACTGAAAAATTGAAGAATTTTCTAGGAAGTGGAAAAATAAAAAATGAAAATTTTAATTCTCCAAATAGAGAAATGGTGAAACACACGACTGAACAGTGTTTGTTTGGAAAGGTCCATCCATCATTATTATTATTATTATTATTATTATTATTATTATTATTATTATTATTATTATTATTTTATTTCTCCTATGCGTGCGCCTTTTCCCATTATTATTATTATTATTATTATTATTATTATTATTATTATTATTATTATTATTGATTATTGAAAATTTATTATTATTATTGCTATTATTATCATTATTATTTTTGAAAAGTTATTATTATTATTATTATTATTATTATTATTATTATTATTATTATTTGTTGTTGTTGTTGTTTTTCCCTTGCGTGCGCCGTTTCCTACTATAATAATAATAATAATAATAATAATAATAATAATTATAATAATAATAATAATAATATCATTATTATTATTATTATTATTATTATTATTATTATTATTATTATAGTAGGAAACGGCGCACGCATAGGAGAAACAACAACAAATAATAATAATAATAATAATAATAATAATAATAATAATAATAATAATAATAATGTTATTATTATAGTTATTAAATTATTATTATTATCTTTTTTTTCCTTCTCTTTATGCACACATATTTTTTGTTGTTGTTGTTGTTGTTATTGTTGTTGTTGTTATTATTATTACTATTATTATTATTATTATTATTATTATTATTAAATTATTGTTATTATTATTATTATTATTATTATTATTATTATTATTATTATTATTATTATTATTATCTTTGTTGTAGAAATGTACAAATTCTATGTGGGATGATTGTATTTAATAAAATAAAAAATTAGAGAAATAAAAAATTGGAGAAATGAAAAACTAAAAAAATGAAAAAGGAAAACTGGAGAAATGGAAATGGAAAAATAGAAAAATGAAGTAAACGATCCTTTGTTTTGTTGTATTAAAAACTGTGCAAAAAGTAAATGTGACAATGAATTATGGACAAAGGTAGTATTTCACAACGTTAGTAAACTTATTATAAGAATTTCACTTATAACTAAAATTAAGTTAAGTTTTACTGTTTAATCAATATTGAATTATAGATTTAATTTATTGTAATATGAAAAATTGTTAGGACATCATTTTTAGTATCGATTGTAACTATCTACAACAATATTCATCTTTACTACTACTTTTATTACAATTTTAAAATACTCATTTTGATTTTATCAAAAATAATAATTTTTTTATATTAATTATTTAATATTTAAAAATTATACTAGATATTTACCTATTTAAATTTTCATGTTAGACATTAGTTTAATGGCACAATGTACGCATTATAACTAGTATATATATAGACACACTCACACTAACTGTTCACTTAACAGATATGTTATTTCAGTTAACCGTTACTTTATAATCGAATTATCGATAGCCAAAATTTTAGAACATATTTAACCATTGAAGGAACTGAAATATTTTGATTAAAAATTTGTTAACTAAAATTATTATTATTTATTGAGTTTTGAGCCTTTTACAATTAACATTCAAATTCAAACCCTAAAAAATCTAAATCTAAACGCCTCATGCGCTCATCCGAACCTCCGCCTCCCTCCCTCCCCTGCGACTTTGTGAGAGTAACCAACGTGGACACCGACGATGACTCCCCTCCCCTACGTATCCGCGAGCAGCCGAAGAGGACCCCCTCCCCTGCGAGCCGACAACGACTCACTTCCATAATTTTAGGTAGGAGTGTCTTAGAATATGGGATTTATCATAGGGAAGATGAAATATTCATGTTCTTGATTCTTGAAAAATGAGATTTTCTACAGGTGGTGTCATTTTTATTATTATTATTTTTTAAAAATAGTGGAATTTTGGGTTCTGGTCGTGTCATTTTGGCCTCCTTAGGGCTTAGGCTGCCTTTGACACAGCTTTGGACATCGACGTGTCCAGGTCGTTTCACGGCCGTGTCGTGAATCCTCGGATGGTGAAAGCATTGCATCACAATTGGCTCTGGACGAAGCTCTATCTAGATAATTAGTGTTGGGGGATGATTTAGAAAATTGGTGCACACATCAAGAATCAAGACCATTATACGGTTGCTGGTAAGCAATGCCCATTTTAACAAAAGCTGTAATATTTTAAGGACTTAATTTCCAGACACAAGGAAATTCTTTTGATGTTCAAATGGGTTTAGGTTATTCAGGATTGAAAGAACTAAATAGAGATGAAATGAGTTGGATTATTTTAATTACCAATTTCTTATTGTGTCATTTCTGCTAAATGTTATGTTGACCATTACTTGTTTATTAACCAAGAATACGGTTAGGGTAGAAAATTCTTGGCCTTTGTCAATGGTTTACCAATTCCTTATTAGTTTTAAATTTAAAAAATGGCTAACTTTTTGCTATGTAATTTTGGGTTTTTTTACTCTGCATTGCTGGAAGCAAAACTAATCTCTTCTTTGTTTACAGGAAATGGGAATCCACTCACAGAGAAACTCCTACAAAGCTACAATGGTCTCATGCAACACTTCTTGCTCCCTCCAATGATTTTCTACACAATGAGTATATTAAATGTGTGCTTTTAGGTTTCCATGTCTATATGCTAGCAGAAAGTTAAAAACCAAGGGAAGATGATGTTGATCCTAACAAGTAACAATATGAACTATGAGGTTAGTTTAGTAATAGGGAGTGCCATATTCTACTGTTTTTTTCCTCTCAATTATGTGAAATTCTTTGCTTTTGGACTTGAAATCAAAGCTTTAGATTTTACCTTGTCACCCTATTATGGGTTTCTTACATGTGATGAGTAAATCACTCAAATTTCATTCAATGTTGTTGTGTCTTAGCAAGTGAAAAATCAAAGAGTGCATCTTGAATAGTGGCTACTCTTAAACTGTCAAATTGAAATTGTCATATTCATGTTTTAGTTTTAGTAGAATGGAAATGAGGCTTTCTGTCGCACTTGTATCATTTCCTGGAAGAAATATCTTTACTAATCATGAATCATGACAACATTGAACATGGGATGATGCCAAATGCTTGAGATGTGATGATTAGCTTTTATTTCTCAATTTCATTTTTCTCATGAAAATTCAAGTTTGTTTCACTGGAGAAAACTTGAACGTATTCTTAATCAGTCTCTGAGTATATTACATATCAATCAAAAGACTAGGTTGATATTTTAATTTGACAGTTCCAAATTAAGTACAAGTAGTTGATTGGTTGAAGCCATTGTTGCTTTCGTCTATTTCTTCGATCTTATTGTCTTTCTTTTCTTTTTGAGTGCCATTGTTGCTTTTGTCCATTTCTCTTTTCTTTTTAATTATTCATTCTCATCACTTAAGCCCAATTTGTTTTCATTCCATTGCAGCCACATTCATTTATCAAAGAGCTGCAATTTGCAGGAAAGAGGCCTGCCCAACAAAGAGGAGTTAAATACAACAGTTTACAGATTATATGTCATTCTGTAGTATAGTTCATGATGTTAGAGAACTTGATATTCAATTTTTTATGGATTATTAAATTGTTGTTTAGACATGAATTTGGTATTATTAAGTACATCAATTAATTTATTGAACTATAAAGTGGTATTACTTTTATATTACAAATTATATTGTATTTTAGTTTAATAGTGCATTTATTTATAAATATAATTGCATATTAACATTTTAAATACAAATATTACAATTTTAAAAAAACTAATAATAATTATAAAAATATTAAAAAAATAATACGACAAGCCTTGACACTACGGAATGAATTCCGTCCCCAAAATGTAAAATTCTGTCGCAAAACGTGATTTGCGACGGAATTTCGCGTTTTCGCAACGGAATTTTTCTGTCGCAAATCTCGATTTTTCTTGTAGTGCCACGAGGGGAACCGCTGCCTAGAGCCGTGACGGGACGGCCCTAGGCCGCCGCCGGGCGGTCCTAGGCAACGGGGCTCCTCTAGCCCCGCCGCAAGCTCCGTTTGTTTTGTCTGTGTAGTGTCGGGTCCTTGTGGCTTAGCTACGTGTCGTTTCGGACCGGGTGTCACGGGCCCTTGTGGCTCGGTACCTTGTGGCCGTCATGACACACGTTTGGACTTTGATTTCGTTGAATTTGGATTAGAATTGAGCATTATGTGATTGATTTTGTGAAGCAATTGAGTTACAGTAATGTTATTTGAGAAGCATCAGACTTGGTTTTTCCTATGTGATCTGTATGATGTTATTTGATTGTTAAATTGAGAAGCATGATCACTAAGTGTTTAGGTTTTGTTAAAAGGGCATGCCTAAAGTGTATTTTATGAATCATGGAGATTATAGTCAGATTTCAATTGATGAAGTGTACAGAGCATGTTATTTTGAATTCCAAGCATGATTAAGTGTTCTTTGAGAAATTCACAATAATATAGAATTGAAGTATGTTGTACAGTAAATTACATTTCAAGCATGTCATGTTTTAAAAATGCATAAGTGCTCATCGTGTGCCTAAGTATTATTTTCCAAAACTCATGAGCATGTGGAAAAGTCATTTATCTTGTTGCATTGAGAATTTGTTGAGAAGTGACATGCATAAGTGTGCAAATGTAGAAGAGTTGCCTGATATATATATATATATATATATATATATATATATATATATATATATATATATATATATATATATATATATATATATATATATATATATATATATATATATATATATAAGTGAGATTTTGGAGGACCCGTTTGTACTATGTCCTTTCGGAGAGGAAGTAGTGGATATTGCAATCCGATGACATGTAACGCGGTGTATTCCCAGGTTACGAGGTTGGAAACTTCCCGCCAGGCTTGGAATCCTGATCAATGGGTGTGCACGCTGATAGTTCGATACCTGATTCCATAAAGTTTGAGCATAGAAACAAGAGAGTGGTTCGGTGGACGAGATGATTATTAGGCCGACTAGACGCCGTGCCCGGATAGGTTCGTTCACGATACGGTGAAGTTCCTACCTCGTCCATTTGTAAAGAAAGTGAGCAATTGCGGCTCTAAGAAAGTGAGTCATTGCGACTCTTATAAAGTGAGTCATTGCGACTCTAAAAAAGAAAGAGCAAGCGAGTCCTTGTGACTCTAAGAAACCTGCACAGAAAAGTATTCTATTTACAAATGAGTGTATAAGTATACTTATCCTATAACATCTTATTGCATTTGAGTATAGTATTGCACAAGATTGCATAATGTGAATGTTTGCACGAGATTGCATAATGAGAATGTTTGCACGAGATTGCTTAATGAGAATATTTGCACTAAATTGCATATTGAGAATGATTACCGAGACTGTATGTTGAGTATGATTGCCTTAGTTGTATATTGATATTGCTAGTTTGCATGATGAGAACTTGAAAGCATGAGAATAATTTCCTATTGATTGGTACCACGAAATTGCCTGATAAGTTTACGTGTTTGCATGAGATTCTTTTTGAAATGTTATACAAAATTGAGATTTGCTATGGTAAGTATGCAATAGTATGAGCATGTTGCTAGGTTTGATATCGTTGAAGTATGCCTATTTGATATTTTAGGTTGTGAGCATATAGAAAGCTTTGTGGTTTATATTAAGGTTTTTTCTAAGTGTTTGAGATTGCTCCATTTGGGAATGTGGACAAATGGTTTTCCAAAAGTATATACTGTAGTATTTTACAGAGTTGAGTGGAGTTATTCTTAGCTTCGTGCTAACAGGTGTTTTCTACTTGTCTATTTGCAAAAACCCTTTCATGTGGGCCCAGCTCTTGAGAGTGCTCGAGTTAGACTAGTGTAGTTAGTTGCTTTGTAGTCTAAACTCTTGATCTTTTATCGTTGTTTTGAGTTTATGGATGTAGACATCTTTCATTTTGTTGGTGATAGACACCGGGGTACTTTTCCCCAAGTTACTTTAATGTAGTAAATTTCGGATGTTAGTTTGACTTGATGCTTAGTTTTACCCTTAGCATGTGCAATCACCATGGGAAGGTGGTTGTGGCGGTGACATTCCTACTAAGTTTGTTAATTAAGTTTACTTTTCTGCTGCTTAGTTTATCTTATTTTGGTTTTAGAACTTCAATTTTGTTTAAGAAAAGTGGGGTGTTACAAGTTGGTTTCAGAGCAGTACGAACTGTGGGAGACTTAGTAAGTTTGACCCTTAAGATTGAGTATAGAAACTCTAAGTAAAAGTCCTAGGAAGGACAAGTTAAGGAAATACCTCTAAGTTGAAGTCCTAGGAAGGATAAGTTAAGAAGAGAACTTTAAGTGGAAATCCTAAGAAGGATAAGGTTAGGGAAAGAGCTCTAAGTTATGAAATTTGAGATGAGAAAGACTCTAAGTTCAGTGACTAAGTATGAGAATCAGAGTTAAGAAGAACTCTAAGTAACAGTTAGGAACGCGGTGAGGTTGTGAGTTTCCTTACGCTTGCTTAACTATTTATGTGCTTTATCAATGTGTTTAAAGTGCAATTTGCTTATCTTTTGAAAGTAAAGTAGAGAAGTTATCAGTGAGAAGTTGAAAGTGAAAAACCAAGAGTTTGAAAGTTAAAAGCTGAGAGTTGAAAGTTAAAAGTTGAAGTGAAATTTAGAAGTTGGGACTTTGAAAGTTTGTTTGAAAGTGGAAGTTTTGTAAAAGTTGCTAATGTGAATAGTATAATAGCTTATACTTGTTTCTTGTTTATGTGCCTTACTTGTTGTAAGCCTTGCTTTAAGAAAAGGAAAGTTAGAAGCAGTTAGTTCTTGAGTATCTTGTTGTGCTCATTGTGCCAATATTCTATTCTAAATCCCTTGTTGTTGATGGCATGATAATCCTTGAATTCTTACCATCGAGCTTGAGCTTATACGTTCTGGAAATTATCTTGTAGCTTGTTACTGATCCCTGAGTCATTCTGACTACTTTCAGTTTGCTTTCAATGTCTATCGAAGCTATCTAATGTCTAGAGTTGAGTATGCGAAGTTGTTTTGATTGAGTTGAGCCTTGAATTATTGCTAATGTCTATTCTTGACATTCTACGATTTATTGTTGAATTTGTATCTAGAATGCTTATAAATTCTTTCTAAGTATTCTTGTGAACTTTCATTGACATGCAATACTAGTATAATTGAATCTTGAAGCTAGTATGATCTTGTTGAAAGCCTTATTCTTTGAATCTCATTGTATTTGACTTGAGCTTATTATCCTTGAATCCATATTGTTGGAATCAATCGAGTTGTCGAGTCAAGATCTAATTGTTGTTGTTATGCCATTGGAACTCGTATTTGTTGAATTATTCCTAGGAGCTAATATTTGTTGAGTATTCTTGAAAGTATTTTGTTCTTGAAGAGCTATTGTATGGATTATGTGTCATCTTGTACTCTCGGATCCTGTTGCTATAGTCTTGAGATCGTCCTTTGTGGTATCATTTCCTTGTTATTGAGCTATTGAGCTATTAATTCGAGATCATCTCTCTTTTATACCTCCATTTGGAATCCACTAGTGTTGAGCTATTGCTTGGGATTAAATCCTTACTACATCTTTATTTGGAATCCGTTAGTATTGAGTTAATTCATTGAGATTATTCTTTGTTGTGCCCTTCTCTTGGAATACGATCTACAGCTTTTGTTTCACAAGACTTTGTTGAATCTTGGAAAATCGTGACTTTGATAATCATGACTTTAGTTGTAACCAATAGTACTCTCGAGTTTCAAATTTAGAAACCTCTTACTTTCTTCCTTTGTGAAATCAAATTTCTTCAAATCAAGTGTGCACCTATCTGGTGAATCCAAGTTTGCTAGTTAAGAAGCTGCTTTGTTCAGCGTTGTTATTATCCTATAAAAGTGAAAGTTGGAAGTTAAAAGTTGAAAATTTAAAAGTTATGTGATAGTTGATAATGTGATAAGTATAAGAGTTATGCTTATATCCTGTTTGTGTGTTTTGCTTGTGTGATCTTTGCTGTTGAGAAAAGAAATTTAGAAATAGTGAGATTTTGGTCTTGCGAAGTAGTAAGGTAGTAGCGTGTGCATCTAGGCAACCGAGGAACCTGATGAAGAAAACTACTCTATTTGCAGTTTAGAGTCAGTTGTAGCAGTCTTTGCTCGAAATGATCGGCATCATAGCTCGTGCAGTATTGCCCACAAGACCTAAGCTAACCTCAAGGATTGAAGTGAAGCTTCGTGCAACTAGAGACAAATATGAAGAAAAGGAAGTGATTAGAGCTTAGAGACCATACTTAAAGATCCACATTGTGGAAGGAAGACAAGTATAAATGTTGATGCAACAAGAAGAAGTCAAACCCACCAAGTAGATGCTTTTGAGATTAATGATGAAGAGAATTTCAAGATTAAACTAGAAGGTAAAAGTAAAAAACGTGAAGCACCGAGAATTTGGACTTAAGGTTGGATTAAACAAATGTGAAGGTGATTCCATCTATCTTTGAATAGATAAGGAACGGATAAGTTAGGAGTTGTGAACTCCGAAAGAATAAAGTCTAAGGCGATTGACAATGACTTTGGACTTGTGAGATATGTGAAGGTGTGAAGATAAGTTGTAAGTAAGTAGTGTGTTTTATGAAGTGTGAAGAACTAAGAATTGAATTAAGTAAGAAAATGGCAAGCAAGGGATGTGAACTTGGAAATGATAAGTGGTGTGAGAGTTTAAAGAAAGAAACTTAGTGATGAGAATGAAGTAAGAAGTAGTTGAGTTTATGATAAGGGGGTTGAAATGTTGAAAGACTAAGATTGCATTACTAAGATTTACAGCTGAAGGGGAGTGATAAAGATTTGTAAGAAAGGAAGCTATCGAATCGTCAAGCGTTGTGATCCAATCATTAAACCGAAGAAACCCTTCCAAGTCGAATTTCTTGTTCCCCATTGAGATAAAATTCCTCAGTCTTCTTTATAGAATCGAGTACCCCTTTTGTTGAGAAATTCCTTCTATCTTTTCAGACCTTGTCTTGTGATCTCTCGAAATGTTTCTGTTCAAGGTGGCAGTGTTATCTCCTAAGTTGTTATCTTGAAAATCTTGACCTTATTGTTAATTAATAGCATCCCTAAGAGCAATCTTGCAACTCTTATCATATTCTGTTGGTCTTAAAGCCTTTTGACAACAGGTCACAAGTTGTATCTTCCAAGAAAACTCTATCCTATCTCTTCAAATATACCCGGTCTAAGCTTCGGGGACGAAGCTTATTTTTTTTTAGGTGGTAGAATGTGACAACCGAAAATTTAATTTTATAAGTTCGTTTTTTAAGAAATTCCAAAATAGCCATTTTTCACTCTATCAAAAAATTTTTGAGATAAAATCGGTGTTTGAATAAATTATTTTGAGCCACTTTTAAACAATTTCAACACCAGGACTTATTTAAAATTTAAAATCCTGAATTCTCAGGTAAATTGCGTACCAAGTTTTGGATCCGAAAGTCAATCTGAGAGAAACCAAAGGGCTTCAATTCAATTTGAATAGCAAGGGATGCCCAACACATTCTAATAGATCAAAATCTGATGGGTGCAAATTGCTCCTAGATGGGAGGTATAGAAGGGACGATGCGAGAGCTCCGAGATCGTGCGCAGCTTTTGCGTCGACATGGCTACGTACTGTCGAAGGAGGCGATCAAGGCCATCAACAATGGCGATCCTCTCCCTAAGCCCTCCAAAGCCTTTGTCAAGCCAAGGGCGGTTGATCGCCATCACAATCGCGAAGATCGGAGGTTGGCGGAGAAGTCCGATCGCGAGGCTAGGGTTTCGGCCAATCCCTCGTCTCCGGCGAACCAGGGCTCTGGTGGCCCTTCTGTTAGGGTCGGAGACATCCAGAGGTCTCATGGGTCCGATCGCGATGCTCAGAGTGACGATCGAAGGCCGGTGGCTTTGCCGGCGATTTTTGGTCCCTCGACTTCTGCCATGGCGGCTCCGGCGGCTTCTCCGGCGTTCAATGGCCATGCTGGTCACCTCAGAGACATCCAGGGACACCAGGGGGTCGATCGCGATGCTCAGGTTGAAGATCGGAGGCCGGAAAAAATTCTGGCGACATTTGGTCCCTCGACTACTGTCGTGTCGTCTCCGGCGGTTCTGGCCATCCATGGCTCTGAAGGGCCGTCTCCACGGTGCGGAGAGGTCCAGGGACCTTTGGGGACTGATCAGAATGCTCAGATTGGCGATTGGAGGTTGGCGGAGAAGTCCGATTGCGAAGCTAGGGTTCCGGCCATCTCGCGTCCACCGGCGATTCAGGGCTCGATGGCCTTTCTGTCCAGCCGGCTCCGGCGGCTTTTCCGATCTCTGTTAGTGACCATGAGCAGCTACGAGACATAGGGGGGTCGTCTGGAATTGATCGCCACCTCCACATGGCAGATGGGCAGTTTGGAGCGTCGCCGGCAAGCCTTGGTCCTCCGACTATTTGCGCGCCGTCTCTGGCCACTTTGCCGGTCTCTGGGGGTTGTCTCAGCCCCTTAGATATGAGAGAAGATGGGTTGGGGCTGAGCCGTCGTGCGCAGACATGCCAATTGAAGGAGGATCGGACTGAGTTTTGTGGTGGCGTCCGCGACAAGACGCGCGATTGCGCGAATTTGGCTAAGGCTGCAGACCTTCGCTCCGATGAGGTTGTGATCTCAGAAGGGGGGAGAGGGAAGCAGTGTGAAGGCCGAACGTCAGAGGTCAGCGCATTTGCCCGTGCTCTCGCACCAGCCGCTAAGGCCATAGCTAGGCTGCCGCCGGAGAACTTTGGTCTCCGCAAGGCAGAGATGGGTCAGGCATCAATGGTGGCTGCCTCATGTGCTGAGACTGTGATGGAGAAAGGTGATTGGAGGCAGGCGGCCTTGGCTTTGGCCTCGGTCAATGGCGATTAGGAGAAGGCGAAGAAGATGGTGAAGTTCGAAGATCTTTGGGAGCTTCTTCGCGCAGGCATGGACTTGGAGGAGGAGGGTCGGTGGCCAGTTGGTTTGCCCCTCCAGCCAAAGTCCAAGGCCATCCGTGTCAAGAAGGCCACGAAGCAACGCCGGGAAGCCTTGGTTGCGCCGGTGGTCTCTCGGCCATTGGCCTTGCCGTCCAAGGGTGCCAAGAAGATGATGGGGCTCACGAAGCTTGATGGACCCATGGTGACCAAGTCCATCAACCAAGGTGGCCCTTCAGCTACGGGAAACCAACGAGGTGGGCAAGAATACTTGCACAATCCTCGTGCGCGTCGAAGTAGAAAGAAAAGGACTCGGGTGAGGCCATATGAAGCTGCTCATGTTCGGGAGGCTGGCTTGGCAAGGCAGCAACAGCCATCAGGTAAGTCTTCGGCTTCTCTTCCTTGTTCTAAAGGTGGGAATGAGCATGCATCAATTAGGTGTTCTAATTGGCAAACTCGAATTGAGCAAGCTGGTCATAGAACACTTAGTGCTGCGCCTAATCGGCTAAGTCAATTTGACAAGGCTGGTCATAGGCTGACAAGTACCCAAGCACATGCACCACTCCTTATCGCTAAACTGCCGGGCTTGACTGGTAATGAGAATAGCAGCTTGATGCTGCACTCAGTGCCTATTAAGTCTAAAGGGCCTAATTCATATGGGCAAGGCAGTTTGGGTGGTGAGGAGGCTGTTGAGTGCAAGGAATCTTCTGCTATGAAGGGTGGTGTAGTCATGGCAGCCTCATGTGGTTTTGGTACTAGTCTCGGCTCAATAAGCCAACCTCATGGTGTTGGCAGTAATATATGTGGTCTTTGCGTTGCTAGTTCGAGGCCTGACAAGCCGAATGGAGAGAGGACACAAAGTGTGGAATCTTTTGGCATGCAATCTATAA
This sequence comes from Ipomoea nil, assembly GCF_001879475.1. Taxonomy (NCBI): domain Eukaryota; kingdom Viridiplantae; phylum Streptophyta; class Magnoliopsida; order Solanales; family Convolvulaceae; genus Ipomoea; species Ipomoea nil. Next base: position 2,809,660 of record NW_017619623.1, on the reverse strand, counting down.
CACATGCTGACGGATTGCATGCTTTGAGTCCGGTTTCTTTTGGTCGTTATGGAGGGGGAAGCAAGGCTTCGGTGGGTTGTACCGAGACCTTGCCCAATCCCAATTGTCTATCACATAATCTTTGTTTGATTTTTGGGTGGAAATGCCCCTTTTTGATAGATAGTAAGCTGGGTTTGGTGCCTAATGTTGGCATGGTCCATGGACGACAATTGAGCTCAACATTCGACCACATGCCAACATTAGACCCCATGACACTTCTTAACAGCTTGGCTCTTGATCAAGCTACGGAACCTTGTGCAAATGAGGCCATTAAACAGGTTGGTCAGGACACACCCACATTGGCCTATAGCACAATTGTGCACTCCGAGCCATTGGGAAAGGAGGGCCGAAACAGTGTTACGGAAAATGGTGGGGCTGGCCGAGAGACTCAAGATGATGGAGCATTGCTTACCAGTTCTACAAAGGCCTCTTTGCCGGAGGTTAACCATACGGCAACAGGTAATGTTTGTGCTCCCCTTTCTTTTGGTTTCAATCTAAGTGTGGGGAATGTACAAGAGGCATCAGTTATGCACCCTAATCGGCAAGCCCAAGTCGGGCAAGCTGGTCATAGGGCTCATGGGGGTGATCCTAATCGGCTAGTCACTTTAGACAATGCTGGTCATAGGTCCCATGAAGATGTTAATTCGAGTACATCAACCACACTTAGAGTTTTGTCCATGCCTTTGAATGTTCCACAAGGGGATGCTATTGGGGGCAAGCAAAACACAATGCCAACCCCCAATAACATCCCTAACCTGAGACATGACACCACTGTAGGTGGTTTGCATGTCTCGGGTTCTACCGTGTCCAATGCTTGGACACGGCTCGCTGCTATTCACGCTAAGAATGCCACCCCAATGGGGGCATCATGCTTGGAAACTACGGCCCAGGTAGGTAGCTCTGCATTGGCCGTGAGCTCATGTACGCTTCCTTCCTTTGCTAGTCTTTTTGCTTCTACGGGTCTACCAGCTCAAGGTGTTAATGCGGGCCATGCCCCGGGACATTTTATCCTGGATAAAATGGTTGAATCTTATGAAGGGGAGGTCTGCATCACCTTTGAGGATACGGAGGTGCAACAGATGAATAAAATAGGGGAAACCCTACTTATTGGAAAATTTTCGTATGGCAGGCCCGTACTTTCCGTTATAAGAGAACACTTTGCCAAACATTTGAAGTTGAAAGGAACGGTGAGTGTTGGCTTAGTGGACCTACGACACGTGTCTCTCGCATTTTCTAACCCGGAAGATTGCATTAACACGCTAGTCAAGGGTCAGATTCTCTTTAACGGGAAGTGCCCGATGAGGCTCTTTAGGTGGACAATGGACTTTGACACGAGGTTTGAGACGTCCTTGGCCCCGGTGTGGGTGCTACTGCCTAATCTTAAGGCCAATTGCTTCTCAGAACCTTGTCTTAAACAAATTGTCAAACCTATTGGCAAGTTTTTACAGGTGGACACGCCTACGGCTAAGTTCACCCGGCCTAATGTGGCTAGGGTGAAAGTTGAGATTGATTTGTTGAAACCCCTATGCCGCAAGATGTTTATCCGATTAGGGACTGCGCGCCCGGATCAGGAGGCCGTGGGGTTTTGGCAAATGATTGAGTATAAGCGTGTCCCCCCGTACTGTTTAAATTGCAGAAAGCAAGGTCATGTGGCTAGCAGTTGTCGAGTCTTTGGTGGTGGGGCACGTTCTCCACGCACTACGGCATCACAAATGCCAGCGTCAATGGCTGATGCTGGCCCACCCCCTAAGGGGGGCGGCCAGGACCAGGGATCAGCTACTATGTTGGACCAGCGGGACATGACTGCTACTCAGAGAAAAAAGCAAAGTAATAAAGAAAAACAGTTAAAAGGTAAGGCCCCGATGGTTGACATTAGTCAGGGGCCAAGTGCTGGTACAGGTAATAAAGTATGGCGGGCCCTACCACCTAGTCGGGCTACCCCGGTACCGGTTAGTAATGGGTTTGCTGTGATCCAGGATGAGAGTTTAGCCTTTGAGGAGGCTGTTGTGGAGTCATCGGGTGGTGGTGATTCACCAACTACCCCGATTGCATCACCCGGGATAGGGAATGGCCAGTCTCCTGGTTACTTGTCCACTATCCCGGAGGTTACTGAGGATGTTAGCTCTTCAGGAATGCAGGTGGATCTGCAAAGCCCGCACCAGGTATCTTTCTCTTTTACTCCTACTTCGCATCCTGGTTTCTATGGTCCCCTTGAGTTGGGGACACCGCCCTGTGCCCTCCCGAGTGATACTCTCTGGCTGTCCCAGACACCAGACTCTTCTCCTAAGGCTCCCTGGGGGGCCGAGAAGGGAGAGGGACAGGGCGTGGTCAGATTCAGACGTACCGGTGCCGGGTCACGAGCCTGAGGAGTGGGCCCCGGAGTCGGGGTCAGATTCTGACGGCCGGATAGAAGGCGTTGGCCCGGCAAGACATCGGCTAAGTCACACCAGAAAAGGGGGGGACCCCTCTCGTCCGGATCCGGTTGTTTTATCCATATGAAACTACTCGTCTGGAATGTGAGGGGGGTTTCCTCCCAGGGGTCTGCGCGCAGGATCCGTGTATTGCTGAGAATGCATTCACCTTTTGTATTATGTCTGCTCGAGCCTTTCAGCTCGTCTGATTGGCTTGAGTTTTTCAGAATTCGCTTTATTTTTGATAATGTATTTGCTTCTGATAATAATAAAATTTGGATTTTTTGGAATAATGATTTGGCAGTAACATTCGAGAGTCAGACTGAGCAGTGCGTCACGATTTCTTGTGTACATTCTACGGTTCTCACGCCTTTCTGGCTCTCATTTGTTTATGCCAAAACCAAGGAACGTCTTCGGGACCCGTTGTGGGCTGAGCTGAAAGCTATATTTTCTATGATTCCCGGGGGAGTTCCTTGGTCGGTGGCGGGTGATTTTAATTGCTTGCTAAGTGTGGACGAGAAAAAAGGTGGGCTTCCGTACTCACATCGGAAGACTACTGATTTTCAGGAGTGTGTCAGTGCGTGTGACTTGAATGATGCGGCTTATTACGGTTCTCGTTTCACCTGGTGGAATGGGCGGCGTAAGGACGCGGCTATATGGATGCGTTTGGACCGGTTCCTTTACACCTCTGTGTGGGAATCGGTTTTCATGACATCCGTACGGCATTTATCAAAGTCCACGTCTGACCACACTCCTCTTTTAATGTCTTGTGATTTACTGAGTATGCAGGTGGTACCGAAGCATTTTGTTTTCCTGAACGTGTGGATTAAGCACGAGGATTTTCTAAGGGTGGTGCGTGATAGCTGGCGGGTTCCTATTGAGGGGGCCCCTATGTTTGTAATCGCCACCAAGTTGAATAGATTGGGTAAGGTTCTGAGCAGGTGGAGCAAGACTGTGTTTGGGGATATCTTTGTGAAGCTCCGTGAATATGAGGAAAGTGTTCAGACCCTTGAAGCCGCCTTACAGCAACACCCGGATGATGAAATTGCGTTGGTTGAATATAAAAAGGGTGTTGCTTTGTTACAAAAACAGATTGCAATTGAGGAAGAATTTTGGCAGCAGAAGGCGCGTATCACCGAGGTTCAGGATGGGGACAGAAACTCCCGGTTCTTTCACTCTGTTGTTAAGGCACGCAGGCGTAAGCTATATATACACAGGGTTAAGGATGGTGACGGCGTGTGGTTGGAAGATAGGCAAGGGATTGCTAATCAGGCAGTCTCTTTCTTTGAGCATATGTTCACCGCAGAGATTGGGGGTTTTGATCTGGCTAGGTTGGATTGTGTCCCACGCTTGGTTACTGAAGAGGATAATGAGCTTTTAACGGCCGTGCCTGAGGTGGAGGAGGTGAAAGCGGTGGTAATGCAAATGAACTCTACGAGTGCAGCAGGGCCGGATGGTTTCTCGGGGGCTTTTTATAAGGCCTATTGGGATATTATTCAGGATGATGTTGTCAGTATGGTTCGGAGTTACTTTGCGGGACGGGAATTCACCAGGGCTATCACGCACACATCCATCGTCCTTTTGCCGAAGAAGCCGAGTCCAGAAACGTTCGCAGATTACAGGCCTATCAGTTTGTGCAACTTCAGTAGTAAGCTTATCACGAAGCTCATGGTAGTTCGGATGGCTACAGTCCTGCCCCGGGTATTGTCGCCGCAGCAGACTGGGTTTGTAGCTGGTCGGTCTATTACTGATAATGTGCTTTTGGCGGCCGAGATGTGCCATGGGTTGAGCTTACAGAACCGGGACATAGTGCTTAAGTTAGACATGGCTAAGGCATATGACCGGGTATCGTGGTTTTTCCTGACTTCGGTGATGTGCCGTTTGGGTTTCAGCGAGGTCTGGATAGATATGGTGTTTCGGGCTCTGTCTAACGTGTGGTATTCAGTGATTGTAAACGGAGTCAAAGAAGGCTTCTTTACATCTACACGGGGGCTCAGGCAGGGAGATCCATTGTCCCCGACTTTGTTTGTGATTGCAGCTGAAGTCTTGTCAGTTTACCTTGCGCGGGTTTATGATGGCACTACGGTGCCCCAGTTTACACAGCCGCCTGGGACACCACATATTCACCACCTGGCCTATGCGGATGATGTGATTATTTTTAGTACGACCAGGTTGGGAGCTATTCATGAGGTAATTGGTGCGTTAAAGGAGTACGAGGAGATTTCGGGACAGTTGGTGAGCTTTCAGAAGAGTGCTTTTTACATGCACCCTCGTACTCCGGCCTATGAGATTGAACAGATTCGCAGGGCAACAGGTTGTGTGCATAATCAGTTCCCATTTACTTATTTGGGTTGCCCAGTGTATATTGGCCGTAAGAAATGTATTTACTTTGCCTCGGTGGTGGATAAAGTGAAGGCCAGATGTTTGAGTTGGCAGCGCCGACTGCTCTCAAAGGGCGGGAAGGCAATTTTGATATCCTCAGTCTTGCAGGCCATGCCGTTGCACCTATTCTCGGCCTGTGCACCGCCTAAGCAAGTCATACGGGACTTGGAGAGATGCTATGCTAGTTTCTTCTGGAAACAGTCAGGGGGCGCCCGGTATCATTGGAGTTCTTGGAAAACTCTCTCTCGTCCTAAAAAGGAGGGGGGTGGGGTTCTTGGACTTGGATTTGATGGTGAGGGCGGCCAGTGCTAAATTATGGTGGAATTTCCGGACAGAACACACGCTTTGGTCGGATTTTATGAGGGCTAAATACTGCAGTCGGGTTCACCCGGTTGCTAAGTTAGTCCGGAGTACTGATTCGCACACCTGGAGGCGGATGTTGGCAGTATGTGATGAGGTTGAGAGGGTTCTGACTTGGCGGTTGTTCCAAGGCCGGGTAAATTTCTGGTGGGACAACTGGTCAGGTCTGGGCCCGCTCGGCAGACTTTATCCACACCGGGGGGTTTCTTACTCCCGGGAGTTGCTCCTAGATTATGTGCGGGATGGTGAGCTTGATCTGGCTGACCACGATGACTTGGCGTATGCAGGGATTACTGCGGATTTATCCCGAATAGGGCAGGGCCCGCGTGATATCCCACTCTGGACCGTGGCGTCCGACGGTATGTTTTCTTATTCCTCTGCCAAGGCCTTTCTTAGGCCTGCACTGCCCACTGCACCAGACCCTCTTTTAGCTAAGTGTTGGCACAAGCACCTTCCTTTTAAGGTGTCCTTCCTGGCTTGGAGAGTGTTCCGAGGGCGGCTTCCCACGGATGACATCCTCGCTCGTTTCGGTCATGTGATCGTCTCGAGATGTCGGTGTTGTCCGGCCCCGGCCCCTGAGTCTATTGATCATATTTTTTTATTCTGGGGAAATAGCAAAAGCTGTCTGGAGATATGTTTTGGCGTCCCTCGGCCTCTATTCGCGACATCGGAGTCTTAGGACTTTGATTGTGGGATGGGGTCGGCGGGGGGCGCGAAACCCTCTTTTGTCTTTTGTTGTTTGTAGGTTGCCGTATCTGGTATTGTGGGAGCTATGGAAGCACCGTAATGGGTGTATGTATGGCCGAGACACGCCCAGTGTTGCACGAGTGATGCGTGGGGTGGCAAAGGGGGTGGCGGAATGTCTGTTTAGGCGGTGGCCCACGCAGCATATCCTGCCCTCTAATTGGAGGACTATTGTGGCATACTTGGAAGCACATGTGCCGAGGCGTGTTGTTAGGACGGTCAGGTGGTCTCCTCCTGCTGCCGGTGCGTTAAAGATTAATCTATCTCTGTCTTCGGCAGTGGGGGGGGCTGCAGCCGTGGTGCGCAACCAGGAGGGTGGTTTTTTCTATGGGGTTGCGTGGTCTGGGCAGGGGGAGCACGCCCGGGGCATGTTCCGGGTCCTTTTCTCCAGCTTGGAATGGTGCCTGGCCGGGGGAAATACAGTGATTGATATAGAGTCCACCTGGGCGGAGCTAGCTAGCTATGTTGATATCTCTGTTCGTCCGCCGTGGATTCTAGATAGTGTGGTGTCCAGGCTTCGATTCCTGTGTTCCTGCGGGGTAGTTACTGCTGTTGTGTGCCCGTCTAGGGCCAATCTGCCTGCGCAGGCACTAGCTGATTGGGTGGTTGATAAGCCAGGTGAGGCCGTCTTTCGGAACCTCAATGATCTGCCGCATAGGGTCCGCGCGTTACTGATACATGATGATGTGCCCTATGTGTTTTTTGAGATTGATGACCCCTCGTGATTGTGCTATTACTCCTGCTGTAAGTTGTTGTTTGTAAAGAAAAAGAAATAAAAATAGAAAAGAACAGAAAAGAAAAGAAAAGAAAAGAAAGGAAAGAAAAGATAAAAGAAAAAGAAAAGAAAAAAGAATAAGGGAAAGAAAGGAGAATGAAAAGAAAGGAGTGAAAAGGAATGGAGTGAGTTAGAGGAAAATGAGAGTTGGAGAGGTAAAAGAAAGAGTGGATGTGAGCTAAAAAGCAGAGAGTGTGTGAGGTTATTTTGGAGGCCATGAGGCCCTGCCTGCAGGACTGAGTCTCAACGTAAGGTGTTGGCGGTACAACATGGCACCCTAGTCCGGGCTGAACGGTGCACCGGGCAGGACTAGTCAAATCCGTTGACCTGGTCAGGCTTGCTGCTGGCCAATAGTAGCTGCGTTCCTTCTGGACTCCGGGGGGGTGGGCTATTATTTGGGGGGTTGCTTTTTGTTCGCGTCAGCCTGTTATAACCTTAAACACTCACCCGAGGTAGAAATTATAGTTGGGTCAGGGGAACAGGATGCTTGGTTGTTCTATCTTGTTTCTATTTTTTTTGCAGGTGCTGTTTCTTTGTCCTCGGAGGCATGAACTAGTCTTGGGCTGTTTTGGTTTCGCCTTTGCAGGCATTTTTTGGGACAGACCAGGTCTCAACGCCGATGCAAGCGGTAAAAAATTGCATCCTAGCCCGGGCTGAACGGTGGCCGGGTAGGTGTTTTTCAAATCCGTTGGCGGTAGTCCAGGCTTGCTGCTGGCCCATAGTAGCTAATCCCGTTAGGGTTGGTTCTGGTTCGTACTGGTGCTAATCGGGAGTTCTGCTATTGGCTGCCTTGTGCTATGTTGATTGATTTTATGGCTTGTGATTTACCTTGTACTTTTTTTCTTAGGCCTGCGTGCCATCTTTAGCTATGTATCTCGACTTAGGCCTGCGTGCCATTGCTAGCTATGTATCTATCTTGTTGTATGGCATGTCTTGTTTTACGGGCCAGCCAATAGCGCTACGGGAGGTGTTACAGTCGTGGTGCAGCCCGGTTAGGCTGCATTATGGTGTGTAGTCGCTATAGTGCAACTGGCATGGAGGTACTATGATGGTGACACGCGAGGTGTCTATTCCTTGCTTTTTGAGCTTCGGACTATATGGTGGGCTGTGAAGCAGTTGGGCTGCGCGTGCACTTTTTCGGAGCAGCTTCACAGGCTACTTATTTCACATCTTGATGTTTATACTCTTGTCTGCGTTCTGGTTAGTGATAGCTAGTATGGGACTTGGGGCATGCATGTTAGAGCCCGGGGGCCTCGTTATGTAATCTCATTTTATTTAGTTTATTTAGATTAGTTAGCAGGATTTAGGCCATGTGGGGCCTAAGTCCATTTTTTTGTATTGGCTTTGGCCTTTTTTTTTGATAATAAAGTCTTTTTTAAAAAAAAAAAAAAAAAATCTGAGAGAAACCGGGAGAAATCTGAGAAACCTAAACTAAGTGGTTGTCAAGAAAGTATTTTTGGAAAAATATATTTTGACCCCAAAACTATTTTAAACTATGATTCTAGACTATGGTCCATGTTGCAAGGTGAACCCTAAAATTTTATTTTACGATTCTACCCTCGAACCCTAGCTATAAATAGTAAAGTATCTCTTGTTCATTTTCCCTAACCATACTAGCAGCTACTTCTCCCTTCGGTCTCTCTGCCGTTTCCCCTCTTCATCACCATGGCAGTAACAACACCCATCTCCAACCATTTTCTCCTTGCTACAAACGAAGGAGATCAACCCATCAACAACCCCATCCTCTTCTCTCCTCTTGCCACCCTCTACCTCTCACTGGTGTAACCGCGAAGATGCAGCGACTGCGAATGGCAATGACATCAGCGGTGGTCTTCCTCTCCGGCGACCTTCCCCTCTTCCCAGCGGAGGCGGCGGCCAGTGTTGTTTCCGGCGACAGTGAGGCTAGTGCTAGCTAATGGAGTTTCTTCGTTGGAGTGGCTAGCTCGAGAGTGAGCTCAAGATCAAGTACTTGGCTTTTGGAGCGAAGTTGAGGTATAACCCCATGGACTCCAAAATCTCTTTTGACTCTGTGAAGTCATTGCTATATAGCTTGAAATGAATGGAAATGCTAGAATATTGTGTGTTTGAGCTATTAGATGACTTATTGATGTTGTATAATGTGTTGGTGATGTTCTGGAAGTGGAAAATTGTCTGATGTTGTTTTACAGGTGAAGAAGAAGTATTTTGTGCACAACACAGTGTGCACTAGATAGAAGTCACGAGCCTAGCCAACGGCCCACGAGGGGAGCCGCTGCCTAGAGCCGTGACGGGACGGCCCTAGGTCGCCACCGGGCGATCCCAGGCAGCGAGGCTCTTCTAGCCCCGCCGCAAGCTCCGTTGGTTTTGTCTGTGTAATGGCAGGGCCCTTGTGGCTCAGCTACGTGTCGTTTCGGAACGGGTGTCACGGGCTCTTGTGGCTTGGTACCTTGCGGCCGTCATGACACATGTTTGGACTTTGATTTCGTTGAATTTGGATTAGAAATGAGCATTATGTGATTGATTTTGTGAAGCAATTGAGTTACAGTAATGTTATTTTTTTTATTTTTTTTTAAAAGGGGGCCATATTATTTATAAAGAGTTAATACCATCTGAAGTCCTCCGAGTATAGTGATTTTGCCACGTTCAATCCTAAACTTTCAAATTGACCATATGTGGTCCTTCGACTTTCAAATTTAACCATTCATGGTCCAAGTTAACCACACATGGTCCTTCAACTATTAAATATTAACCAACCAAGGTCCTTTCAAGAGGACCGCGGCTGGTTAATTTTCAAAAGTTGAAGGACCATGGGTGGTTAACTTGGACCACGAATGGTTAAATTTAAAAGTCGAATGACCACAGATGGTCAATTCGAAAGTTTAGGATTAAACGTGGCAAGACCACTATACTCGGAGGACTTCATGTGGTATTAACTCTATTTATAAACAAAACAGAACAAAGTCTTTCCAAGGCCCAAAAGTGACCAAGTCTACAGAAAAAATAAAGAAGACTTCCCAAGGCCCAAAAGTGACCAAGGCTACAAAGAAATAAAGCAAGTAGGCCTAAAAGACGATCAAGTAAAAGAGAGAAACTCTAAATCACAAAGTGGGCCCAACACCCATACTACAAACCACCTGTAACCAAGTATATACTGTAGTATTTTATAGGGTTGAGTGGAGTTATACTTAGCTTCGTGCTAACGGGTATTTTCTTCTTGTCTATTTGCAAAACCCGTTTCAGGTGGGCCCAGCTCTTGAGAGTGCTCGAGTTAGACTAGTGTAGTTAGTTGCTTTGTAGTCTAAACTATTGATCTTTTATCGTTGTTTTGAGTTTATGGATGTAGACATCTTTCATTTTGTTGGTGATAGACATCGGGGTACTTTTCCCCAAGTTACTTTAATGTAGTAAATTTCGAATGTTAGTTTGACTTGATACTTTGTTTTACCCTTAGCCTGTTCAATCACCGTGGGAAGGTGGTTGTGGCGGTGACATTCCTACTAAGTTTGTTAATTAAGTTTACTTTTCTGCTGCTTAGTTTATCTTATTTTGGTTTTAGAACTTTAATTAAGTTTAAGAAAAGTGTATTGTTACACTAGCTGGCTCGGTATTACTGACCACATAGTGACCTCTACTTCCAATGATTCCACTACTATTGACCAACCCTCCGACAACCCCGTCACCATTTCTTTTTACTCTCATTCACCTAGGTCGTTTGGCCAAACCACTCTGGCTACCTTGGTGGCTCGGGTGGCCTTCGCTTCTTTTAGCTCAACCTCCTCAGCCCACTTATGTCCTAAACCCCTTCGCAACTTCCACCTAGCCAATCCCTTTACTCGTGGTCCCGGTTTCTTCAAAGACGTGGATTTCCCCCTCTTTTGACCTCCATCTCACCACCCGCGACCTAGATTTTTCCCACACATTCAGCGACCTCGTCGTGGAAGTCATGCTTGTTGGCACTCGCCTCATCTAAGGCCCCTCAGCGGGCGATTACATTGGCATTTCTCTCCAATCCATCTAGTACAGTTTTCGCTTACCACCTTTTCCCCTCCCAACCAAATCTGGCATTACTTCTGTGTGGTACCCATCCAACTCCCCCCAAACTCCTACCGGGTGCTCATTGGCTTCTTGAGCCCCTGTCACTATTATCATATCCCATTGCTCTCTCCCCTTTTCATTAAGATTTTTCTAGAGTCTTAGGTGGGCAAAGCTGTGACAACCCAAAATTTATTTTATAAATCCGATTTTAAGAAATTCCAAAATAGCCATTTTTCACTCCTTTAAAAAAATTTTGAGATAAATTTGGTGTTTGAATAAATTATTTTGAGTTAGATTTTAAATGAATTCAACACCGGAACTTATTTTAATTCTAAAATCCTAAATTTTTGGGTACTTCGCGTACCAAGTTTTTAAACTGAGAATTTAATCCGAGTGAAACCGGGAGAAATCTGAGAAGCCTAAATCATGTGCCTAACTAGAAATCATTTTATAGAAATTCAATTCCCAACCCAAACTATTCTAAATCCTGATTTTGGACCATGGTCCATGTAGCATTGTGAACCACATCCCTCCAAGCCTTGTCTGTGCATGTTTTGCAGCCAAACAATTCCACCTTTGCCCTCCACCAATCATTGGTGATTCTCCTAGGGTTTAGAGCCCTATAAAATGAATAGTTTCCAGACTTTGCCTCTTGATTCTCTTAGCTTCCTTGTCTTCCCCAAACAAAAGCTTTGCAAGAAACACAGAGGTGAAGGAGGTTGTAGGTTAGACTCTTGGTGTCGGCCTCTAATCTAAGTGGGCTGATCGCCTAAGGTACAATGCTGAGTGGTCGGCCCAAATAGATAAGAGGGTTGACCTCCTTCGTTAGACTCTTGGTGTCGGCCTCCAATCTAAGCGGGCTGACCGCCCAAGGTCCAATGCTAAGTGGTCGGCCCAAACAGATAAGTGGGTTGACCTCCTTGGTTAGACTCTTGGTGTCGGCCTCAAATCTAGGTGGGCTGACCGCATCGCGGGCCGGGTCACAGTACCCCGAGCCCACCCGTCGCGACTCGTCCAGATACCAAACCCTACGCCCTTCTTTCCGTCGTTTGGGTAAACCCTAGACGCCTCTTCCCAACCGTCATTCCGTCTTCCGAGGTGTATTAAATGCTCTTGTACCATCATGTCACTTCACATCAATCGTCACCTTCCCCCCACCGTCGAATCTCAGCCACGTGTCTTCATCTAAAGCCTCTTTCTCCTTATTACAAAAAATCCCTTTTTTCCCTCCTTCATATTTCACTAACTTCTTCCAAACCTTCTTTCTCCTCAAATCTTCTCACTTGGCAACTCCATCCTCCAGCGTACCTCAAGGATCTCCCTCCATTCGTATTTTCGGTGGACTTTTCAGGTTGGTGCCTCCCTTCAATTTGCTATGTCTTTCACTTCCCCCTCTTCTTCTCGCTGCACGGAGGCTTCGTCTAGCCCCCGTTCTCCATCTTCATCTCATCCCGATCCTCGTAATGAGGAGGTTGCCGCTCCATTAAGTCCGGCTCCGCTTGCGGCGTCCGTCGGGCTCCCGACACTTTTGATCCCTGGACTTTCCTGTCAAATGTCCCTCCCAAATGGAGGAACAAGATTATGAAACTCCCTGTTTCCTCTTGGGTCCATCGGCGAAGATCATGAACCCCGAGGATCGCGATATCTTTGACCCGCGGAGCGTTTTGTTGGGATCCACCTACACTCGGTTTGTTTTGGTTTCTGAGTCCCACCTCATCCTTTTCTTTCACTCTTCCTCCGATATTACAACCTTGTCCCCGGGCAACTCGTTCCGAATTCAAACCGGCTTCTTGTATGCTTCTTGACCCTCTGTAATTGGATGTACCTCGAGCCGACAGATATCCCATCGCTCGGGCTACGTCCTATTCGAAGGCCTTCCCGACTCTGTAAAAACTGGAAGCCCTTATTCTTCTTTGTCCGACCGACTCCTCCTCTTCCTCCTGTCAACTTTCCTACCGCGTGGCCTTCCACCCTCTTTAAGTTGAACACTTTGCGACCTCGCTATACTGCCGAGGCGATTAGGGCTGCTAACACCTTGACGGAGCTGGAGCCCATGTGCGTGTTGTTTTGGTCTCGGCTGCGTGCCATGGAAAAGGCGGGTCTTCTACTTGCGGGGGCGGCCACCACAGGTAGCTTTAAGCGACCCTTCCTTGCAGATATCGTCCCCCGATGTCCTAACTAACCTTTTTCTGTCTTCTTTACGCAGGTAACAACGACTCGGCCTCCGACACCTCTTCCGACGAGACCGGCCCTGACGCTTCCATGGATAGCCGTGCAGCTAAGTTGCACCGCTGAGCTGCAAACTGTGTCGTTGGCACGTCCTCTCTCCCTCTGGCTGCTCCTTCTTGACCGTCTTCATCCGAGCCGCTGGTCAACCTCTCAACATCCCCTGAGGCCTCTCGGACTCAAACTCCAACTCTCTCCGCGGCGAGTCCCAGCTCAAAGCGACCACTCAAGTCGCCAGAGGCTCCCCCCTCAAAGAAGATTCGCCTGGGTCTGGATGTCGACCCCGACTCGCAGATATGAAATGGCTCTTTTCCTGTTAAGTCCTGGGCAGAAACGGTGATCATCCCCAAAGACGCCGAAGTAGTCGCCAAGATCTCAGAGGAGTCGCTTCTCGAGGGATCCATTCTTCACTCCTACCAGGTAAGCCGACCTTACGACCTTCTATTTTTGTTTCATCATGTGTGCTTCTGACACTTCTTCCATTTTTCCAGAACATTTCCTTTCAGCTGGAACTGAGGAAGTGGATACAAACCCTGAAGGTCGGTGCCGTAACCCTTCACTCCCGGCTCCTCCAAAACCGTGAAGGCCGAACGCAGGATTAAGAGGCTTTCACTAAGGAGAGGGAAGCCTTTCTGAAAAAGCGAGGAGAACAATTAGCCGAACTCTCCAAGCTGACTCAGCTTCTCGAGGAGGAGAAGAAGAAGGTTGATGTCGCGGTGTCCGACTACAAGAGGTCGGTTGCTTTCAAGGTGGCTGCCCTTGCCGAAGCGCATACCCGTCTGGAGGAGCTTGGGAAGAAATGGCTGACAACGCCCGAGGGCGAGGACTATCTGGTCGAGCTGGGCGAGCGCGACTATCTTCTTGGCTACAGCGACGCCCAGCACAAGGCCTATGATGCCTTGCTGGCTCGTGATTCCTCCTTCACTCCTAAGGGCTGGGGTCTAGAGCTCGCGTAGCTTCTCCTCAAGGGCCCGCGACTACTGACGCTGATACCCCTCTAGTTGCGCAAGTTCAAGCTACCACGGAGGTCGCCAACCCAGTTTTGCTGGTGGACGAGTCTATCGGCCAGGATGAGCAGCCGACCAACGAGGCACTTTCCCAAGTAGAGGGTCCTTCACCCATTCTCCCTACTGGCCCATCGATGGGCGAACAAGACGAAGGCTCTGATCATGTTGCGGTCGTGCCCCCTTCATCCTAGTAGTTTTTATCCATTTCTTTTCCTCCTTTTGTAATGGGGTGTTTGCCCCCTTTTTGAACTTTCTTATATAAGAACGCGTTTTTTGATTACTGTATGCCATGTCTTTACTTTACTCAAATGTTCCTTCCCTCTCGGCTTTAAATTTCTAAGTGTCAAAACCCTTCCTTCCTAGCGCCGCTTATGTAACACCCCGTGTTACGGCCTTTAATCCTGGATTAATTATTTAATTAATCCCACTAATAATAATTAAATATGATTAATTATGTTAAGTTCCCCTTTAATTAATTAATAGGGTCCACCATGAACCGTGGACCCTTGCCTAAACTGGAGGCTTAAGCCTATTAGGAATAAAGATAGTAAACCTTTTACTATTCAGATCCTAATTAGGAATCCTAGACCTAGTTATCTATTAGGAATAAAGGAAGTAGACCTTTTACTATTCAGATTGTGATTAGGATCCGCTTTAATTAATATGGACCCTTATCCCTAAAGCAAGTCCCTGAGCCCTATAAGGAATAGAATTAGTAAACCCATACCATTCAGGCCCTAATTAGGAGTCTTAAATATATAAATAGGGAACTTAGGAGACACCTAGAACCCCCCACACGCCTAGACGCCCCATCACCCCATGAGAGCTCCAAGAATTCCCTTAGAAGAAATCAAGAAAGCAAGAAAGCTTAAAGAAAGATCCTTCATAGCCAAGGAATTAATTAAGGCTAAGAGGTAACCCATGTCTCAACAAAACCTATTTTCATAGCTATGACTTCCCCTTAGGGTTTCCCCCATATTATTGAGAATGGCGAAATTATGGTGATTATTATTAATGTTGATTTGATGATTCCATGGGGAATCTTGATAATCTTGATAATTGGGAGTTTCTTGATAATGATGATATTCTTGATGATTAATTCGGGATCCTTGATGATCATGTGTTGTTCTTGATGATTATGATATTCTTGATGATTAATTGGCATCCTTGATGTTTATGTGTTATTCTTACCGAATCTTGCAATTAGAAGATGAATCGTATTCTTGTTGATATAAAAGTAATTAGAACCCTAGGTTGTATCGTATGATCTTATTCTTGGATTATCGGATGGGGAAATCGCATGTTTGGGTGTTGATTATATTTAGAAAAGCATGATAGGTTATGTGTCGTTCGTTTCTCGTAATTGATCCGTTAATTGTCTACGTGTTGTCGTTAATTGCGTTGTAAAGTGTCTAAGCATGGTTTCGGGTTCCACAACGGCTCCCGGGGCGTAAAGTGTGTGAAAAGAGTCAGTGGGGGGTAGGTGGGGGGTAGGGGACCCGCCACCTACCCATAGCCGTAAACCGCCGCCTGGCAGCGGGCGGCCGGCGGACGGGCAGCTGCCCGCCGGCGACCCGCTGCCCGGAACAGTAGAAACTGGCGGGTAGCCGGCGGGTGGACCCCCACCCACCGGCTACCCGCTGGAAAGTCGTCCCCCTCGGGACCCCGGCTTCCCCGTTTGATGTTTCCCCGATCCCTGTGGTGTCCCAACGGACCCCGTTTGTCGTGCCTATGTCTAGTTTGATATTTCGGGTACCGTTCGTAGGTTTATGAGTCTATTATATTGCATGCTAGTTGAATTGGTATCCCGTTGACCTAGGTGGAAGAAGTATGAACCCCTTAGGACTATTCTTAGTACGTGATGGATCACGCATAAGGTTGTTATACGCTTTATCCCCCTTCCCAATGTGTAATGTGGGTTGCATGTGCTTGCTATGTGTTATGTGTGCGTGTTACCCCAATTCGGTTGCGATCGGATTGGTTATCCAGAGCTGCGGTTCAGAAGCCGGCTATAGTCAGATGGGAATTCCTGGCTGTAGTCGGATGACGGTATCCTGGGCTGCGGTCCAGAAGCTGGTTGTAGTCAGATGGGAATTCCTGGCTGCAATCAGGTGACATCTTTCCTGAGCTGCGGTTCAGAGGCTGGCTGTAGTCATATGGGAATTCCTGGCTACAGTCAGATGACACACTCTCTTGGGCTGCGGTCCACTGTTTGGTTGCGATCAAACATTATGATGAGCTGCGGTTCATCGGTCGGTTGCGATCGACCTCCCCGTGTTGCGATACGGGGCATGGTGCTGTGGGGCCGTGTCAGAGCTATATGCGCTGACCCGCATGTATGGGCATGCGAGTGGTCCTGTGGCGCCAACAACGTGCGTTATGTGTTGTGACATGGACGAGTTGTGATTATGGGTGTCTTGGGGGATGTGACTATGGGATTTGTATTGGGGATTGTTCATGTTGGGTTATGATCATTGTTTATGCTCTGCCTCATCTGCCTTATCTGTTGTGAACTGCATATGCTCGTTATAACTGTTGCTTGTGTCTGACCTTATCTGTCGAGTCATTCCCGGTTTTAAAGCTAGAGTTCGTAGGATATACTCTCATGCTGAAAATGGTTTTGGTATATCTATATATATATTGCTATATGTATTGTATTTCAACGCGTTGGAGTGGGTTACCAGCATCTCTCGCTGAACAGATATATTTGACTTTCAGGCACAGAGGACTAGAGCACTGGAGCGCGCTAGAACCGGAGCGTAGAAGTAGTATAGTTTCCCTTTCGGCCTGCGTGCCATGTTATGCATTTATATTTCGGAGGATAGTAGTTAGACAGCCTGTGCACCTGGGTTCTCTAGCCCAGGTGTGGCATAGCACCCCGAACACTTATGTTACGCTTTGGGATTTAATGAGATGTTACCTTTATTATTAAGTTTTAAATGTCTTGAAAATCAAGGGTGTTACAGCTTGTGCGTGAGTCCTTTATTGGAGACGCCCTTCGAGTCTTTCTTTATTCGCCCGAGTCCCTCAATCGAGGCGACTTCTCGGCTGTAGCTTCACTCGCCGAGTCCCTCAGTCGAGGTGACTCTTTGTAACACCCCCGATTTTACCATATTTTTAAAACTTAAATGCAAGAGATAAACAATCTAATCATCCATTAAGCAATAAGCGGAAGCAACTCTAAACGGGGGTATTATGCCACATCTTAAAGTACTAAAGATGCACAGGCGGGAAAACTAAACAGTTTAAACAAATCTTAAAGAGTCAAGGCACACAAGCCGCTCAAAAGGCTCACAGGCCATCAAAACATAACGTCTAGACAAGGTGACTAAGCTATCTATCGCTCCAAGTCTAGCGCTCTCAGGCATCTACTCAAAACCTGTAGAACATGGGAAAAACATGGGGATAACACCCGGTCAGCGAATATTGCTGGTAACCCATCAATACGCGTTAAATAGCATATATAGATAAGTATAAGTCAAAACCATTTTGAAACGGAATAGAGTATATATCATTTCAAAAGCCATAGAGAGAAGTAAACTTCAAGGACTCATTAACACTCTCAAAAGGAAAAGCAATCACCATCCTTACAACAATAACAAGACAAGAACATGAAAGACAATACAACTCAAGATGCATTCTACTGATCACAAAGTAGAATACATCAAGACATGCTCATAAGCAAAGAATACACATTCACACAACGGCAACTACATGCCACAGTCACAACTACATGTCACAAGTTTCATAGATCCAACCTTATGCCCTGTTCCAACCATATGGCTACCCCCGGCCTTATTTCAGTTCCAACCATTACCTCCTAGTGCCACCCTGTACTTCTGAGTCCAACCTTGTACTGCCAGGGACCGTCGTCCCCCCTCCAACATAGCCTCCAACATACCGCCGAACTCTCAGTACACGAGGGTACCATTAATTTCATTCACACAACCACCTACATGTGAGCAAAGCTCAAGTAACCACCACCCACATTCAATCATAGTCACACAAGTCATCATCATTACCAAGAAGACTAAGGTTCCACAATAACCTTAATCAAGTATCAATCAAAGGGTACAACGATTACATACGTTCATATCATAGGAATCAATCAATGGATCACAACAAAGACATGAAACCATATTCAACAACGAAGGATCACAATCCAACACCAAATGATGGTCAACACAAGTTGCCAATCCCAATAAGAAAGAACAAATCGCACATACTAGCATTTCAACATCAAACTAGCATGCTTATGAAACGGGTAAACCAAAAGTAGTTCCATAGAACATTCAAGACTCACAATAGTCCAACGAATCACAAAGTCGGACCCTTAGCACGATTCAAGACACCAAATCCTACATGGATTCCTAACATACCGTTCTAGACATACAAAACATCAAGAAGACTCACAAATAGCCCAACAAAACAACATCAGGAGGTCAAAACATCAATACCGAGTCAAAAGAATCACGGGGAACAAATCCCTGCCCATCATCAATAATGTACCCCGCGGGTGGGGCCACGGGTGGACAACCACCCGCGGGTACAACAACCCACCAAGCATTGTTCCCCGCGGGTGGGGCGGTGAGTAGGCCTCTGCTCGCCGTTCCGCCCGCGGGTATGCCCTGTACACCAACTTCATACACAAACCAAAAGACAACAAAGATTCTATCTTTTAGAAAAAGACACCTAAAAGGAGGTTAAAAACACCAAAAGACCAAGGATCTTACCCTCCCCTATGCTCAAGATGAAGAAAGTAGGAATCTTGGGAGACAACTTGCAAGATTTGGGATGCTCAAATACTAGCTTGGAGAAGAAGCTACACCTTTTTAGAGAGAAGCTAGAGATTTTTGTGTTTAGATTGTAGGGTGAATGAAATGAAGGAGTGTTGCTAGGTTAGCTTGAACCACAAAACTTAGGTAGAAAGACATCCCTACCCTTACTAAAGTTGGAAAGACAAGGGAACAAGGGCACAACTCAAGAAGCACAAGGTACAACCCTTTGACTTTAAGTGACTAGTCAAAATCTAGTCCCTCGACTATTGAATTTCAGGATTTTAAGAAATAAATTAACAAAGAGGCTAGGATTAATTCTCTAATTAATCCTTGATTAGAGTTTGTATTTACGGGGTGTCACATCCTCTCCCCCTAACAATAAGCTTCGTCCCCGAAGCTTGGACACGACGAGTTCAAACAAACGGGTAACAACGAATCAACCATGTGACAAAGGGAAAACAAGAATACCATTTAACCAAAACTTCAAGGATCCAAAAGGTGTAAGGTTTGCAAAAATCAAGAAATTGCAAGGTTTCAAAACGTCTCAAAAGAAATTTTCTTGAGCACACAAACGCTAAGGTCAAGACAACGAAAACTAGAAGCCTTCTAAACCACGCCTAGACTCAAACAACTAAATTCTAACAAAGCAAAACACTAAACTAACTATCCAAGCAACAAACTAACAAACAAGATAAACAAGAACAAGCAACAAGCATAGCCAACAAGCAACAACTACTAAACGGCAATAACAAACGAGAAAGAAACGAGCTTACCCCAACTCCGGCCTAAGAGGACTCATCCTCCTACTCCTCAGCATCCTCGTCCGAGTCTTCCTCAGCTCCAACATCTCTAGCTTATAAGTGCCGGCCTGGATAACTGTTGTGATTCGGTACGGGCCTTCCCATTTAATGGCGAACTTGCTTCCCTCAGTCTGTCGGCTAGCATGCCTATCTCTTAAGACCAGGTCCCCTATCTGGAACTATCGGATCCGAGTCCATTTGTGCCGGTATCGCTTAACGGATTGTTGGTACTCAACCATCCTTGCATGCGCCACCTCCCTTCTTTCTTCCAAAAAATTCTTTTTAATCCGAAGGTTTTCCTCATTCTCCTCATCCGAGTAGTGGAGGACTAGGTGTGTAGGCTCCACGACTTCCAACGGGATCTTTGCTTCAAAGCCGTAAGCCAGCTAGAATGGGCTCTCACCCGTGGCCCGCCTCTGAGTGGTCCGATATGCCCACAACACTCGGTCCAACTCGTCGGTCCAATTTTCACCGACATCCTCGAGCTTTTTCCGAATGCTATCCACAATGGTGTGATTTATGTTCTCCATTTGCCCGTTGGCTTGGGGGTAAGCGACCAACACCTTGGTGTGTCGGATCCTATGCCGCTGACAGAACTCGGTGAGTAATCGAACTATCGACCGTTATCGCTCACTATATGCTCGGGGTGCCCAAAATGGCAAATTACCTTCTTCCACAGGAATCGTCGACACTGATAGTCGGTGATTGTGACCAATGGCTCGGCCTCCACTCACTTAGTGAAATAATCAATGGCCACTACGCAAAATCTGAGTCGCCCCGGTGCCTGTGGTAGAGGTCCCAGAAGGTCGTTCCCCCACTTAGCAAAGGGGATGGCAGTCGTGATCGGGGTATAAAACGTAGCGGGTCGGGTATCCTTTTGAGCAAAGGCCTAACACACGGTACATTTTGTTACCCAGTCTAGCAATCCCTCATCATGGTGGGCCAGTAGTACCCTTGGACGACCAACTTCCGAGCAAGGGTATGAGCCCCATGATGTGCAGCTCATATTCCTCGATGTGCCTCTTCCATTATCTTTTCTGCAGCGACGGCATGGTGTTGCTGCTGTTCGGCCAACTCCTCGTCGGCGGGCGGTGGTTGGGCTTCAAACGGAGGATGGCTGGGCGGTGTTTGGCCGGGTGGTCGACGATAGGGGTGAGCATCGGTCGGTTTTCGGTTAATAACCGAAAAATATATACCCCTCCCATAACCGACCGAAATAACTGATCTACTAAACATAACCGAACCGACCGAAAACCCAAAATTTTTGGTCGGTTATTTTTAACCGAAGTTAATGACCTAACCGCCTGTAATTTCATAAAAATATTAGTATAAACTCAAGAATATTAACACCAATGCAATATTACTAGTTAAACTAGTCAATCACATAAAAATTGCAAAATCAAATGTCCATAAGTAATAGTGTAATACAAATTAGTCTTAACAGTCCATGAATTAAAATAAGTGCCAAACTGCCAATCTGCTTAGTTCTCACAGTCACAATCGATTAGTCCAAACTCCAAATTCAAAACATGGTCTTAAAATTACAAAACATAAGATAATATTCCATAAGAATTAAAAGTCTAACAAGTAACAACATGATTTAAAATATGCTCCAACTCCTCCAATTCTCCAAATGATCTCACTGCCAACTACCCAGTGCTCACTGCCATTTGTAAAACAAAAGAAATTCAAAACATGAATAAAATGATTACCCAATTAACAAATATATAATGTGCAAAACTAAATTATATTTTACCCATTTCTTCAATTGATTTTGACATCTTATGAGTCAATCACACCATCCAAACTAAGCTTTGACAAATCTAAAAACACATAACAATAAGGTTATTATATTTTGACATAGAATCAAAAAGTAATAAAACATAATATATTATGAACAACAAAATAAATACAAATAAAAAGTAAAGCATACCTAGGTCAAACTTATCCATTTCAGCAATTTCATTCTCCATATCATCCATACGTGCTCCTTGTCTGATCCAATCTTGAGCACAAATGAGTGCTTGCACTATTTTAGGAGTTAAAGAACTCATATAAGCATCAAGAACACACCCACTTGTACTAAAAGCTGATTCAGAAGCAACGGTTGATATGGGCATAGCTAATATATCACGAGCCATAGCAGATAAGATGGGAAATCGATGACTATTCTTTTTCCACCAAGCAAGAATATCAAAGTCATCATCATCTTCATCATCTTCATCATCTTCATCATTATCAAGCTCTTCATTAAGGTACCTATCCAATTCAGACTTTTGCTCTCCACAACCCATTTCAACCTTATACTTCTTAAAATCACTCTTATTCTTCTTTTCTTTCCCCTTCCTTTGAGAGATATCATCGGTTATAGATTGAGAAGATTGAGGTTGATGCATTTTTGTGTATTCTTCAAACAATTCAACCATTGCACTTCTAACTTTAACAGACAAGATAGAAGCTTGATCCTTCAATTGATCCGCACGATACATCTTTTTAAAGCAAAAATCAACAAAAGTATATTTGTATCTAGGATCAAGTACACATGCAATGTAAAGCAACCTATTCATTTTTTCCACATTCCCCCAATACTTGTCATACTTTTCAACCATTCTTTTAGCCATTGAACTAAACTCAGAATCAGTACTTTTCAACCACTCACATAAAGTAGAATAAACATCACAAACTTCATCAAGATAAACATTTGCAGTCACATACAAAGAACCAGATATCTTCACAGTATGATCATAAAACTGTTGCAAGAACATGCTTAATTTCCTAACACTTTCCCAATCTTCATGATTTGGAACACCATCACCAAACAAGAGATCATGTTTATAATTAGGGTCAACTTCTTCAAATCTCTCAAATTCCCTCTCAAACTTTTGAGCTGAATCTAACATCAAGTAAGTGGAATTCCATCTAGTGCTCACATCTAATCTCAACAAAGCTTTAGATTGAATCTTTTCCATTTCAACACAACCTTTAAATTTGAGCAACCTAGATGGTGATTGCCTCACATATCTTATAGCCACTCTAACTTTAGCTATTGATTCATTCATATCCTTCATCCCATCGGTGACAATAATGTTAATGATATGTGCAATGCATCTCATATGAAGATATTTTCCTTGTAGGATACTAGTACCCAAATTATTTAACTTTCTTTTCAAGTATCCTACGGCAACGTCATTGGAACTAGCATTATCAACCGTAACGGTGAAAACATTATCAATACCCCAATCACGCAAACACTTTTCAATTGCTTTACCCACATCCTTACCCTTATGACTTGTAATTGGACAAAAGTTAATTATCCATTTATGCAATATCCAATCATGATCAATAAAATGACATGTAAGACACATGTAATTCACCCTTTGCAATGATGTCCAAGTATCAGTGGTGAGTGACACTCTAACAGAATGAGAATGCAACAAACTATTCAAATTTTTCTTCTCAACCAAATAAATATCATAGCAATCCCTAGCAATAGTCTAACGAGAGGGCATTTTAAATCTAGGACAAGAAATAAACATACATTTTCTAAATCCCTTTGCTTCCACAAACTTAAAGGGTAATTCATCTTCAATAATCATTTCAGCTATACCCCTCCTAAGAGCTTCTGCACTATATTTCCCAAAACTTATTGAACTCCCTTCTTCAGTTACTTGACAAAATAACTCAGTTTGTGCAGGATCAGAACTAGTACGTGGAAATTTAGAACAACTTTTCAAATGGGATTTCAATGAACTAGTCCCATTCAATTTAGTATCAGCAAAGAGCTCTCTTTCACAATAATTGCATCTAGCTTCGTTATCACCACTATCTGTAATAAACTTATGGAAGTGATCCCATACCTCCGACCTTTGTGGTTTAGCCTTCGGTTTACTCTTTTGAGTCTTTTCAACCCCAGTACTTGTAGTTGTTCTGCTTGTTCCACCAGCACCAGTTATACTTTCATCATTTGCTCGTGCTTTGGCCCTTGTTCCTTTTCCTTTCTCAATTGAATCTGAATCCGTTGATGATGTTGATATCTAGTAAAAACAAACCAAAAAAAAAAACAATTAGACAATCAATAAGCAGCTAACTAATAATTTACTACACTGCTTAATAATTTAGCAATTAAGCAATACTATTATACTAAGCAACTGACTAGCAGTGAGGCATGTATTAATGTAAACAAATACATTATGGCCTATGGACTAATCACTAATGGAATACTAGGTATGTATTAATTTAAACAAATACTAACTAGTAGCAAGCACAAGTAGTGATTAATTTAAACAAATACAGAAATACTACATAGCCAGAAACATTGCAAAGCACAGACATATATAGTATGGTGGCCACTGAACACAACTTTATGAGCTACATGACATTAATTAATTAGGCTAATGGCCATAAAAATGTACAGAATCTGTTCATTTCAGATAATATAATACAATGAAAATTCTACAACTACGCTGACACAGAGACATTATTAAACAGCACAGACATCACTTGCTTACTTAGTGTGCTCCTATTTACTGTATACTGACTAGTAGCAGGCAGTGAGGGCCTCACACAGAACAGAAATGCACAATAGCTATGGCTTATGGAGATTGAGAGAACTTAGAGAACTTACACTATGATTTGGAGGAGGACTCGACCGACTCGTCGCACATCGCTCACTGAGGGGAGTTCGACCACTCTGAAGACAGAAGTTCTTTTTAATCTGCATGGTCTGAACTGCTGAAATCGCGACTCGAAGTTTGCAGGTTACAGGTCGCAGGTCAATTGCAGGTCATCAGCTGAAGGCGGAAGTCGCGAGTCGAAGTCGTAAGCCGTAGCAGCGAGCGCCAAGCAGGATGAACGATGGAGAGGGAAATGCAGAAATAGTATTAGGGCTCAGGTCGGCAAGGTCGCAGGTCGGCTCATCAAGAAACTGAGAATGTGATTTGTGATTTGTCTTTTACCCTATTAGGGATACTAGGAAAGTTTGGGCCTTGGGGCTTTGGGCTCAGTGGAAACATTAAAATGTATGGGAGTAGTGGGCTACATAGAAATATATGGACATGTCCCCTCGGTTTCTCGGTCGGTTTTAATTTTTTTGGCCCAAAACCGATAACCGACCGAAAATTAAAATTTTCGGTCGGTTCGGTTATCGGTCATCGGTTTTTCGGTCGGTCTGGTTATTTTGCTCACCCCTAGTCGACGGTGGTGGGCTGGGTTGTGGATAGGGGTTTGGGGGGGTTTCGGCCGGGTGAGAGAGAGTGAGGGAGAGAGAGGGAAAGAGAAAGAGAAGAAGAAGAGGAAAGAAGGGTTTTTGATTTGGGGATTTTTGGGTTTAGGGTTTTGGAAGGAGGGTTAAGAGGATTTTGATTTCCTTAAGTTTTAAGAAACACTTATGGTCTAATGGTTAAGAGCTTAGTCTTGGAAGGGAGAGGTTTTAAGTTTGAAACGCCTAGGCTACACTTTGCTTGTTTTCCTTTTTGGCCCTTAGAGTTTTACCCTTACTAGCCTCAATGTGGAATTAAAGGCTCTAAGTCAAGACCTCCTAGGTTGCCTAAGTATTATTTCCAAGGCCTAGTGCTCACGAGGGAACACAATTAATTATTTTAATTAGCTCCACGGATGGGACACGGAATTAAGCTAATTGGATCAATTAATTAATTCCACCCACAACAAAAGGGGTTACCTGTGAGGCCCTCGTCTCCTATAGCTACATCTTCGGTTTCGGTTTCGACTTCGGCTTTGGTTTCAGCTTGAGTGCGACTCATGATGAACACCTTCCCAGGTGCTCCATAGCTCCCTCGGTTATTCATATTTCCTTGTTGCCATGTGGGCAGTGGTCTAGCACATGCGGGTTGGCTACATTCAAAGGACCTATGCCCTTTCTCCCCACAATTGTAGCATAGCACGGCGTTCCCTTAGCAATCATTCCCCGGGTGATCCTTACCACATCTCTTGCACAGGAAATGTCTTTCCCTGCCCTTGCTGCTTCCTCTAGGCGGTCCTCGTATCTGTTGAGGAGTCACCCTAACGTTGGAATCGTTCCTTGCCCTTTTGAAGCTAGTGCTTCCTCCACCGTCGTTCTTCCTTTTTGCCTGCTCTTGGACTCCCCGTTGCATCAGCTGTATCCGATAGAGATCGGCGGCGCTACAGTAGGCTTCGCTGAGAGTTTTTGGCTTGCTCATGGTCAAGGCTTTTCTAGCCTCAAAGTTGAGCACAACAACAAATTTCTCTACTTTAGTTGCATCCGTAGGGACCAACATGTGGGCGAAGCGAGCCAACTCTAGGAACCTCTTGTGGTATTCTACCACTTCGAGAGTCCTTGTTTTAAGTGAAGGAACTCTTCGTACATAGCCACTCTCACGTGCGAGTGATAGAAGCGTTCTCGAAGACTACCCTTCAAAGCTTCCCAATTGAAACTCGGTTCTTGTCTACAGACTGGGCCTTCATGAATCCACCATAAGTCGGCCTCGTGTCAAAAGTAAAACGATGCCAACTCGACTCGGCGCTCTTCTGGGCACCCCACTACTTCAAAGATCGTGTCAAACGTCTAGACCCATTCCTCAAGTATCGTGGGGTCTTCCTCTCCAGCAAAGATAGGAAGACGATGGATCGACACCTGACGAGTTACGTCGCAATTCCTATCGGGCGGAGGATGGTTGTTGTTGTTGTGGAGGTGGTTGTTGCTCAGTGCTTAGGCAATCTAAGTCAACTGATGCAAGTTCTGGGTCAACTGTTCCTTAGTAGGCGTCTCAGGGGTCCGTGCACCGTTTCTTGGTGGTGCCATCCTAGATTCTACAGGGTTAACATCGGTTATAGATGTGGGTCAGGAATAGGCACCCTTACCTGGTGTCTTAACTACAAGAACAAAAGCTAAAAAGAGAAAAAGCATAGGAAAACTTAACAGAAAGCGATAAATAAACTCACAATCTCACCGCGCGTTCTAAGATTTTTACATCCCAAGTACTTAAACACCTAGAATTCAAGGTTAACATCTTAAAGTCTTATCCTAAAGGCATTAACCTAAGGTCAAACTTAGGCTCTGATACCAACTGTAACACCCCCGATTTTTAGGCTAAATTAAAACATTTTAAACTTAATAAATACGCTGTAATCTATCATTAATACCCAAAATAGGGCGGTAACTACACATAATAGTTTGGGGGTGCTATGCCACATCTAAGCTAGAGAACCTAGATGCACAGGCTACCAACTAACTAATCATAATCCCTAAATATCATCCGAACACAAGATGGCTCACAGGCCATCAAACTAAAGCTAATCTCTAACTAAACTAGGAACCACAGCTTCTTCTAGCGCGCTCACGAGCCAACTAATCTGTACCTGAAAACATATGGTGTAGCACCCGTTAGCGAATAATGCTAACTGCTAAGTAACTCATTCCCACGCGTTGAGTACAATAAGTATAGTTATAAGAAAACCATTTTGAGACTTAGGAATACGTAGATATAGTCCTAAACAACTCTAGCTTTGAAATCAGGATAAGGACTCACGACACACCGTTAACATTGACACAATAAGATAACATAAAGATACAAGCATGCAAACCATGACCACAAAACAAGACAACGACAAGAGACAACCATAACTGACCAAGACCACACAACACGTCCATGTTCCAACCTTATACCAAGTTCCAACCTTTACACCGCTCCAAGCTTATATCAGTTCCAACCTATACCTCGAGGCCACCATGTACTCCATCAGCCTTATCCCTCCGGAGCAATGCTCCCCGTCCATCTATTCCACCAATCTGTTCCGCCGATCCAAGCACACACAGTGCCAAAGGTACCGCAGCACCATAACATAAAATAAATGCACCGCAGAGCAATATCATAAGCACCGCAGCGCTTTATTCAACCAATCGATTTTTTTACCGCCAATCTCATATCTTATCATCATACATGGACATCCACACAGCGTTCAAGACTCAACAACGACTTCATCAAGGTATAACCAGGGGAAGGGATACAACATACGTACGGACTCAACGACCAGTGACATCACTATAAATATACAACCCATGGGGAATATCATAGACC